>NC_086444.1:455010172-455321348 GCF_028390025.1 Pseudophryne corroboree
TTCCGATTCCTTTCCTATTTTCAATGGCACACGTCAGGGCTGCCCACTATCTCCATTGCTCTTTGTCCTTTGCATGGAAACATTAGCTCGAAGCATTAGGGCTAACCCGAATATCTCGGGTTTGCTGGTGATGGGGACTGAATATAAACTGGCTTTATATGCCGACGACTTACTCGCTATAATCTCAAAACCGGTCACTTCTTTGCCGAACCTGATGGTAGAATTTGAGAAGTTTGGAGCCCTCTCCAACTTCAAAATAAATTATTCCAAATCTATTGCCATGAATTTAACTACTCCTCCTGATATAGTAGAGGGTCTGAAACATGCCTTCCTCTTTACCTGGCACGATCACAAATTAAAATATTTGGGGGTGTTACTGACCAACGATTTATCTAAATTATTCTCCCTAAATTTTAACCCCTTATTGGCTAGGCTTCGCCTAGACTTCCAGAAATGGAAGAAACTAAGACTGTCTTGGTTTGGCAGGATTAACGTTGTCAAAATGAACGCCCTCCCTAGGATACTATTCTTTCTCCAGACCCTCCCGATACACATCCCCCTACTTTGGCTCCGAGACGTCCAGAATCTTATCCGCGCGTTTGTTTGGGGACGTAAGACACCCAGGTTTAAACACGACATTTTATTTAGGAGAAAACATCAAGGGGGGCAACAACTCCCACATAGTTCTAACTACTACCACGCAGTACATTTGAATAGGATTCTGGAATGGACGCGTGCTAAAGACCGCAAACAATGGGTCCTGCTAGAGGAGGGCTGTCTTCCATATTATATTGAAATAGCACCTTGGCTTCCTACCCTTCCGAAGGTCACACACCCCACGGTCTCCCCCACGCTTAAATTATGGGCCACGCTGAGATCTCAGAGCCATATATCTTCCAAATGGTCCCCCCTAACCTCCCTTCTCCATAACTCCGAATTTATTCCAGGTCTTCACGGGACAGCTTTTGCTCCATGGGCGGAAGCCGGGATTTTTAGAGTCGGTCAGCTGGTGAGCTCGGGTAGGGTGCGCTCCTTTTCAGATGTTCAGTCTTCTTGGAACCTACATAGTACTGAGTTTTGGAGGTTCCGGCAGGTTCATCATTTCATATCATCGTCTAAGAACCTCTCTGACATAACTAGGGATCTCACTGGGTTTGAAAGACTATGCACTTCTCCTAGTTCTCCCACACATACTATCTCACAAATCTATGCGCTTATCATGGAAAACTTTTTCCAGCAGCCTCCTACCTTCATGGCTTCCTGGGAGAGAGAACTGGCAGGGTTACCCACGCAGATCAACTGGGACTCCGTATTCAACAACGCCCAGGCGAGTTCTCTATGCTTATCGACATTAGAGACCCTCTATAAACTTATATATAGGTGGTATAGGACTCCTATTGTTCTCAATAAAATGTTTCCCTCTCTCTTGAATCAGTGTTGGAGATGCAAGAATGCCCCAGGGAGTTTTATACACATTTGGTGGGACTGCCCTCTTATAACTTCATTTTGGGCAGAGGTATTTAAGTGTTCCGAACAGATAGTGGGAGATGAGATTCCGAAAGATCCTGGTTTTTGGCTCCTCAATCACACCTCCGCAGAAACACACTCCTACAAACACTCCCTGTTGAGACACCTTAGCAACGCAGCAAAAGCGGTTGTTCCAATTCTTTGGAGATCCATCTCACCACCCTCGATTAAATTATGGTTCACAAAGATTGATTACTTTTTAGATATGGAAGACCTTGTCTCCTTCTCACCCGGGAAAACCGTCAACTTTACAGCTATCTGGTTTCCCTGGTACGATTGTAAGGACACACCTTTGCATCGGTCCTACATGGTGACATAACCCCCCTCTTATTCATACTTATATTCAAATTCATATTTCGATTATGATATCTTTATAATATGTCTCAGACCCTCATTTGGTGGAGACCCCCCCCCCCCCCCCAAACAACCCGTCCTTACTGCGCAGACACTCACACCTGACTCTACCTATTCTAAATTTCCCCCTCCTTTCTTTCTTCTTTCTTTTCTTCTTTCTTTTTCTCCTCTTTCCTAATTTCCTATGCTGTTTTGTTAAAATGTTCCTCTTTTATAAATTTTGATGTTGTAAGCGAAGCAGACATACAGACATACAGCATACTTTGGACGCTCTATGTGTAGTGTGCTGATATGTGATGTCTTTGTCCTCCCCTTTTCTGGAAAAGTATTGCTGTAATGTTTTGTCTGCTGCTTTAATTAATAAAAAACAGTTTACACAAAAAAAAGAAGTGTCATACCAGACGCATTTTCGCCAAAAAAAGATGCCCAACACTAGAGGAATGTCACGCGACATGGCATGCCAAGGGGGGCTGTTTGGCATGACTGCAGCAAAGATGTATGAGGACATATCTGTATATGCTCGAAAGGCTTACAGTTCTAAAAATTGTCACTTTATGAAAGACTGCTCTATTTAGATCATTTTGGTAAAAGTGCATCAAGAGACGCAGCTTTTGTTTGCACTCATCACCATCAGGATTTTCATACCATATGTTATCAATTTCATAGCATGTGGATTAACCACGATTACAGCAATTCGTCAGTTGTTCTGACTTAAACATAACGAAAGGATAGGAGAGAGTGCAACCAAATAATGTGAAGTACTGTTTCTGAATTTATTTCTTAACAGTTTTAATTCTGTTTTGTCTGTCTTTCACTGTAATATATCCGTATAAAATAAGCATTGAACACAACATATATGGGCTGATTCTGCAGAACAAAGCAAAAAAACAACAAAAAATAAAAACAAAGTCTTGAGGTGCCAGGATAGAGGAAGGTATGGTGATCTTCATGGCTTCTCTCCCATTTCCAGGATTTTGACAGTAGTGTGGAGTGTATTGGTTGTAGGTGGTGGGTTTTAATTATGTCATCACGCACCTTGCACAATATGTCACCTAGATCCTTCCCTCAACTCCGGTACACTTTTCCTTTGTACTGAAAGAGTTAAACCAGCAGTACTCCGTATGCGGCCCATGGGTTGCATATAGCCCTCCATCAGGGATGGATTACAAATGTATACCAAATTAGGGCTGCCACAAGTCTCTGTAGCAGTGCTGGATCACCTGCCAAAAGTCTAGAAACCAATGCATAGTGATGCAGATCATATACATCCTTCCCTCCCAAACTCAGCTCTGAAAGGGACCTGCATATTATGCCGAGTGGCACTGCTGTCCTTCCTCTAACTCCTGGAGGGCTGACTGAAGAACAGTGGGGCCTACGTACAGCATGTGCAGACAGGGGACAGAGCTTTCAGCAAGTGGTAAGGAGGTAAGTGTCCTATGAGCTCTGGACCAACTGAGCAGGGTTGAGGAATGTCATCTGGGATTGTTCACTGGTGGTCAGGCATGCGTCCTTAACTGCAAACATATTTCACTTTACATTGCAGGTAAAACTGGAGGCGGAAATGGCATCATTACCCTAATCACAGGGACCTACTTAAAGGGAATGCTTTTACCAGTTGCCATAATTGCAAAGAGAACAGAACAAAATAAAATAAGTTGCCTTGCTGTAGCGCACTTTCTTAAAATGTAACTTTTATTATATATTTTAGTAAGACACGGACTACACTAAAACATCAGCAAAATAAAATACAAAAATAAAACGTGTTCTTCAAAAGTAAATAAAGTGTGATTAAAAACTACAGTAAATTGAAATGGGTACAATCATGTTTCTTGCACACGTCTGTTTCTTTAAGTGTTTCATTGTCTAAGTGTACGGATATAAGTGAAAATATGTTAAACCAGATCTTAAAATCTTAACAAAAATAAGTTGATTATAGGTTTTTGCAAGTACCTGTGGGTCCTGTGCACATCGTAATACGTCACACAACGCAGGAATAATGAATGGATCCTTGACGGCTTCTTTCAGCTGAGCAGTGGCCTAAGAGTGCAAGCAGAATTAAGTATGAAATGTGCGCTTAAAAATAGTGCAAATGGAGGGTGTGTCATTAGCATAGTTTACCCAGTTTATGGAGTATAAGCACATACATGAATAAAAGAAAATTAAGTTATATGGTAGGGATGGCAGGTGGTTTGGCTCTGGAGGTAGAAGCCAGCTCCCAAACATGGAGCAGATCTTTGTAACTGTACTCTAGTGGCAGAGTTGGCAACTTAAGCTAGAGCACAGCTAAAATAAACAGGGCTCCAGAGCTTTTACAACTGCTGTCGCTAAAGTAGCTCTGTTGTAAAAGTTAATGGTTTTGTAATTGTGTGTGTGTATGTATTATATATATATATATATATATATATATATATATATATATATAAAATAAGTTAACGCCTACTTGTACAGCTGTGTCTATTTCAGGAGTGTCAGAAGAGGACGGAAGTTCTCTATTTCCCTTACAGCACGTTAATGTTTTATCTATTCTCTGTTTGTTTTAGGGTATTTAGTTTTGTCTATGCCCCATTGTACCCTCGCGGGCTCTCTTCGCTCGCCACGCTTCGGGCTCAGTGTTTCGCTCCGCTTGCCACAGGTTACTATTCCAAATAGTTGGTGACGTGGACCCAGTGGATTATGGGAAAGGTCCTTTCCACAAAGAGAAACTAGACAACTGCTTACTTGTACACTTAGGGGGTTATTCAGAGTTGTTAACAAACCAAAAAAGTTAGCGATTGGGCCAAAACCATGTTGCACTGCAGGTGGGGCAGATGTAACATGTGCAGAGAGTTAGATTTGGGTGTGTTATATTGTTTGTGTAGGGTATTTACACTGCAATTTAGATTTCAGTTTGAACACACCCCACCCAAATCTAAATCTCTCTGCACTTTACATCTGCCCCACCTGCAGTGCAACATGGTTTTTCCCAATTGCTAACAACTCTGAATAACACCCTTAAACAGATTAAATCAGTGCCAGTAAAAGCTACTCAAAAAGGTCATCATAAGTAGGTTTGTGATGCCATCACATAAATTCATATTTCCTATGCATTTCATACTGCATGCTATTTAGATGTGCACCTATCCTCAAATTGTACCAAATAGCCCCATTAATCACACCATGGGCTTTGCTACGTACCTGCACCAAAACACTAACCCTAAGTACTTTATACACTTAACGAACTCAGACGCAAAATTCAGGAAAAAGCGCAATAAAGAAAAATTAGCAAGGTTGGGGGAAAGTAGACAGGGCAGGGTTGATACGCGCAATCCTTGCCATTCATCATTATGTTTACTTTGCAAATTTATACCATTTCCTTTGTGACAAAAAACCTAGTACACTATTTGCATATTAAGAAATATAACTGAGGAAAAAGCAGCACAATAAAGAAAAAAATAAGATTTTACTCACAGGTAAATCTATTTCTCGTAGTCCGTAGTGGATGCTGGGGACTCCGTAAGGACCATGGGGAATAGACGGCCCCGCAGGAGACTGGGCACTCTATAAGAAAGATTTGGTACTATCTGGTGTGCACTGGCTCCTCCCTCTATGCCCCTCCTCCAGACCTCAGTTAGGATACTGTGCCCGGAAGAGCTGACACAATAAGGAAAGGATTTTGAATCCCGGGTAAGACTCATACCAGCCACACCAATCACACCGTATAACTCGTGATACTATACCCAGTTAACAGTATGAAATATAACTGAGCCTCTCAAAAGATGGCTCAACAATAACCCTTTAGTTAGGCAATAACTATATACAAGTATTGCAGACACTCCGCACTTGGGATGGGCGCCCAGCATCCACTACGGACTACGAGAAATAGATTTACCGGTGAGTAAAATCTTATTTTCTCTAACGTCCTAGTGGATGCTGGGGACTCCGTAAGGACCATGGGGATTATACCAAAGCTCCCAAACGGGCGGGAGAGTGCGGATGACTCTGCAGCACCGAATGAGAGAACTCAAGGTCCTCCTCAGCCAGGGTATCAAATTTGTAGAATTTTGCAAACGTGTTTGCCCCTGACCAAGTAGCAGCTCGGCAAAGTTGTAAAGCCGAGACCCCTCGGGCAGCCGCCCAAGATGAGCCCACCTTCCGTGTGGAATGGGCTTTTACAGATTTAGGCTGCGGTAAGCCTACCGCAGAATGCGCCAGCTGAATAGTGCTACAAATCCAGCGCGCAATAGACTGCTTAGAAGCAGGAGCACCTATCTTGTTGGGTGCGTACAGGACAAAAAGCGAGTCAGTCTTTCTGACTCCAGCCGTCCTGGAAACAAAGTTTCAGGGCCCTGACTACATCCAGTAACTTGGAATCCTCCAAGTCCTCAGTAGCCGCAGGCACCACAATAGGTTGGTTCAAGTGAAAAGCTGATACCACCTTAGGGAGAAACTGGAGACGAGTCCTCAATTCTGCCCTATCCATATGAAAAATCAGATAAGGGCTTTTACAAGACAAAGCCGCCAATTCTGACACACGCCTTGCCGAAGCCAAGGCCAATAACATGACCACTTTCCACGTGAGATATTTCAGATCCACAGTTTTAAGTGGTTCATACCAATGTGATTTTAGGAAATTCAACACCACATTGAGATCCCAAGGTGCCACGGGAGGCACAAAAGGGGGCTGAATATGAAGCACTCCCTTTACAAAAGTCTGAACTTCAGGCAGTGAAGCCAGTTCTTTCTGGAAGAAAATCGACAGGGCCGAAATCTGGACTTTAATGGAACCCAATTTTAGGCCCATAGTCACTCCCGACTGTAGGAAGTGTAGAAAGCGACCCAGCTGAAATTCCTCTGTTGGGGCCTTCTTAGCCTCACACCACGCAACATATCTTCGCCAAATACGGTGATAATGGTTCGCGGTTACTTCTTTCCTGGCTTTTATTAGCGTAGGAATGACTTCCTCCGGAATGCCCTTTTCCTTTAGGATCCGGAATTCAACCGCCATGCCGTCAAACGCAGCCGCGGTAAGTCTTGGAACAGACAGGGCCCCTGCTGCAGCAGATCCTGTCTGAGCGGTAGAGGCCATGGGTCCTCTGATATAATTTCTTGAAGTTCCGGGTACCAAGCCCTTCTTGGCCAATCCGGAACCACGAGTATTGTTCTTACTCCTCGCCTTCTTATTATTCTCAGTACCTTTGGTATGAGAGGCAGAGGAGGGAACACATAAACCGACTGGTACACCCACGGTGTCACTAGAGCGTCCACAGCTATCGCCTGAGGGTCCCTTGACCTGGCGCAATATCTCTTTAGCTTTTTGTTGAGGCGGGACGCCATCATGTCCACCTGTGGCCTTTCCCAACGGTTTACCAACAGTAGGAAGACTTCTGGATGAAGTCCCCACTCTCCCGGGTGTAGGTCGTGTCTGCTGAGGAAGTCTGCTTCCCAGTTGTCCACTCCCGGAATGAACACTGCTGACAGTGCTAGTACGTGATTTTCCGCCCATCAGAGAATCCTTGTGGCTTCTGCCGTTGCCATCCTGCTTCTTGTGCCGCCCTATCGGTTCACATGGGCGACTGCCGTGATGTTGTCTGACTGGATCAGTACCGGCTGGTTTTGAAGCAGGGGTCTTGCCTGACTTAGGGCATTGTAAATGGCCCTCCGTTCCAGAATATTTATGTGTAGGGAAGTCTCCTGACTTGACCATAGTCCTTGGAAGTTCCTTCCCTGTGTGACTGCTCCCCAGCCTCGAAGGCTGGCATCCGTGGTCACCAGGACCCAGTCCTGTATGCCGAATCTGCGGCCCTCTAGAAGATGAGCACTCTGCAGCCACCACAGTAGAGACACCCTGGTCCTTCGAGACAGGGTTATCATTTGATGCATCTGAAGATGCGATCCCGACCACTTGTCCAAGAGGTCCCACTGGAAGGTCCTCGCATGGAACCTGCCGAATGGAATTGCTTCGTATGAAGCCACCATTTTTCCCAGGACTTGTGTGCAGCGATGCACCGATACCCGTTTTGGTTTTAGGAGGTCTCTGACTAGAGATGACAGCTCCGTGGCTTTCTCCTGCGGGAGAAACACTTTTTTCAGTTCTGTGTCCAAAATCATCCCCAGGAACAGTAAGCGAGTGGAAGGAACCAGCTGTGACTTTGGAATGTTCAGAATCCAGCCATGCTGTTGTAGCACTTCCTGAGATAGTGCTACTCCGACCAGTAACTGCTCCCTGGACCTCGCCTTTATAAGGAGATCGTCCAAGTATGGGATAATTAAAACTCCCTTTTTTCGAAGGAGTATCATCATTTCTGCCATTACCTTGGTAAACACCCTCGGTGCCGTGGACAGTCCAAACGGTAGTGTCTGGAATTGGTAATGGCAATCCTGTACCACAAATCTGAGGTACTCCTGGTGAGGAAGGTAAATAGGGACATGCAGGTAAGCATCCTTGATGTCCAGGGATACCATGTAATCCCCCTCGTCCAGGCTTGCAATAACCGCCCTGAGCGATTCCATCTTGAACTTGAATTTTTTTATGTAAGTGTTCAAGGATTTCAAATTTAAAATGGGTCTCACCGAACCGTCTGGTTTCGGTACCACAAACAGTGTGGAATAGTAGCCCCGACCTTGTTGAAGTAGGGGTACCTTGACTATCACCTGCTGGGAATACAGCTTGTGAATGGCCTCTAGCAGAGCCTCCCTGCCCGATGGAGTCGTCGGTAAGGCTGATTTGAGGAAACGGCGGGGGGGCGGCGCCTCGAATTCCAGCTTGTACCCCTGAGATACTACTTGAAGGATCCAGGGATCCACCCGTGAGCGAGCCCACTGATCGCTGAAATTCTTGAGGCGGCCCCCCACCGTACCTGGCTCCGCCTGTGGAGCCCCACCGTCATGCGGCGGATTTGGAAGAAGCGGGGGAGGACTTTTGGTCCTGGGAACCTGCTGTGTGTTGCAGCTTTTTCCCCCTTCCTCTGCCTCTAGACAGAAAGGACCCGCCTTTTCCCCGCCTGTTTTTCTGGGGACGAAAGGACTGTACTTGGTAATACGGTGCTTTCTTAGGCTGTGAGGGGACATGGGGCAAAAATGCAGACTTCCCAGCCGTTGCTGTGGAAACAAGGTCTGAGAGACCGTCCCCGAATAACTCCTCACCCTTATAAGGCAAAACTTCCATGTGCCTTTTAGAATCTGCATCACCTGTCCACTGCCGAGTCCATAAGCCTCTCCTAGCAGAAATGGACAAAGCACTTATTCTAGATGCCAGCCGGCAGATCTCCCTCTGTGCATCTCTCATGTATAAGACCGAGTCTTTTATATGCTCTATGGTTAGCAATATAGTGTCTCTGTCTAGGGTGTCAATATTTTCCGACAGGGAATCTGACCAAGCAGCAGCAGCAGCACTGCACATCCAGGCTGAGGCAATAGCTGGTCTCAGTATAACACCAGTGTGTGTGTAAATAGAAAGCAGGAGGCTATCCTAAAATCTATCAGCAGGTTCCTTTAGGGCGGCCGTATCCGGAGACGGTAGTGCCACCTTTTTAGACAAACGTGTGAGCGCTTTATCCACCCTAGGGGGAGTTTCCCAACGTGACCTATCCTCTGACGAGAAAGGGAACGCCATTAGTAATTTTTTTGAAATCACCAATTTTTTATCGGGGAAAGCCCACGCTTCTTCACACACCTCATTCAATTCCTCAGATGGGGGAAAAACTATAGGTAATTTTTTCTCCCCAAACATAATACCCTTCTTTGAGGTACCCGGGTTTATATCAGTAAGGTGTAATACCTCTTTCATTGCCTCAATCATGCCACAAATGGCCCTAGTGGACATTAAATTTGACTCATCGTCGTCGACACTTGCATCAGTATCCGTGTCGACATCTGTGTCTGCCATCTGAGGTAGTGGTCGTTTCAGGGCCCCTGACGGCCTTTGAATCGTCTGGGCAGGCACGAGCTGAGAAGCCGGCTGTCCCGCATTTGGCATGTCGTCAAATTTTTTATGTAAGGAGTCGACACTTGCACGTAATTCCTTCCATAAATCCATCCACTCAGGTGTCTGCCCCGCAGGGGGTGACATCACATTAATAGGCATCTGCTCCGCCTCCACATAAGTCTCCTCATCAAACATGTCGACACAGCCGTACCGACACACCGCACACACAGGGAATGCTCTTACAAGGAGACAGGACCCCACAAAAGCCCTTTGGGGATACAGAGAGAAAGTATGCCAGCACACACCAGAGCGCTATAATAATACAGGGACTAACTGAATTATGACCCTTTATAGCTGCTTATTATATTAAACTGCGCCCAAATTTAGTGCCCCCCTCTCTTTTTTACCCTTTCCGTAGTGTAGACTGCAGGGGAGAGTCAGGGAGCTTCCTTCCAGCGGAACTGTGAGGGAATAATGGCGCCAGTGTGCTGAGGGAGAAGGCTCCGCCCCTTTTTCGGCGGCCTTTCTCCCGCTTTTTTCTGTATTCTGGCAGGGGTAATTACCACATATATAGCCTCTGGGACTATATATTGTGGTTATTTTGCCAGCCAAGGTGATATTATTGCTGCTCAGGGCGCCCCCCCCAGCGCCCTGCACCCTCAGTGACCGGAGTGTGAAGTGTGTATGAGGAGCAATGGCGCACAGCTGCAGTGCTGTGCGCTGCCTTGGTGAAGACTGAAGTCTTCTGCCGCCGATTTTCCGGACCATCTTCATGCTTCTGGCTTTGTAAGGGGGACGGCGGCGCGGCTCCGGGAACGAACACCAATGACGAGTCCTGCGGTCGATCCCTCTGGAGCTAATGGTGTCCAGTAGCCTAAGAAGCCCAAGCTAGCTGCAAGCAGGTAGGTTCGCTTCTTCTCCCCTTAGTCCCTCGATGCAGTGAGCCTGTTGCCAGCAGGTCTCACTGTAAAATAAAAAACCTAATTTAAACTTTCTTTCTCTAACGTCCTAGTGGATGCTGGGGACTCCGTCAGGACCATGGGGAATAGCGGGCTCCGCAGGAGACAGGGCACATCTAAAAAGCTTTTAGGTCACATGGTGTGTACTGGCTCCTCCCCCTATGACCCTCCTCCAAGCCTCAGTTAGGTTTTTGTGCCCGTCCGAGAGGGTGCAATCTAGGTGGCTCTCTTAAAGAGCTGTTTAGAAAAGTTTTTTTTTAGGTTTCTAATCAGTGATTCCTGCTGGCGACAGGATCACTGCAACGAGGGACTTAGGGGAGAGACTTGCAACTCACCTGCGTGCAGGAGGATTGAAGTCTTAGGCTACTGGACACTGAGCTCCAGAGGGAGTCGGAACACAGGTCAGCCTGGGGTTCGTCCCGGAGCCGCGCCGCCGATCCCCCTTACAGACGCTGAAGAACGGCAGAACGGAGGTCCGGAAACAGGCGGCAGAAGACTCCTCAGTCTTCATGAAGGTAGCGCACAGCACTGCAGCTGTGCGCCATTGTTGCTACACGGCTCACTGATCTCGGTCACGGAGGGTGCAGGGCGCTGCTGGGGGCGCCCTGGGCAGCAATATAGATTACCTTAGAGGCAAATAAATACATCACATATAGCCATTAAGGCTATATGTATGTATTTAACCCAGGCCAGTTTTCCTAATAACCGGGAGAAAAGCCCGCCGTGAAAGGGGCGGAGCTTATTCTCCTCAGCACTCAGCGCCATTTTCCTGACCAGCTCCGCTGGTGAGGAAGGCTCCCACTCTCCCCTGCACTACAGAAACAGGGTTAAAGAGAAGGGGGGCATAAATTGGCGATATAATTATATATTAAGAGCCCATATATAGAAACAACACCTTCTAGGGTTGTTATATACATTATGGCGCTTTTGGTGTGTGCTGGCAAACTCTCCCTCTGTCTCCCCAAAGGGCTAGTGGGTCCTGTCCTCTATCAGAGCATTCCCTGTATGTGTGTGCTGTAGGTCGGTACGTGTGTGTCGACATGTATGAGGAAAATGTTGGTGAGGAGACGGAGAAAATTGCCTGTAATGGTGATGTCACTCTCTAGGGAGTCGACACCAGAATGGATGGCTTACTTATGGAATTACGTGATAATGTCAACACGCTGCAAGCCGGTTGACGACATGAGACAGCCGGCGGACAAATTAGTATCGGTCCAGGCGTCTCAGACACCGTCAGGGGCTTGTAAAAACGCCCATTTACCTCAGTCGGTCGACAGACACTGACCCCAGTGTCGACGGTGAAGAAACAAACGTATTTTTCCTTTAGGGCCACAAGTTACATGTTAAGGGCAATGAAGGAGGTGTTACGTATTTCTGATACCACAAGTACCACAAATAAGGGTATTTTGTAGGGTGGGAATAAACTACTTGTAGTTTTGCCTGAATCAGATAAATTAAATGAAGTGTGTGATGATACGTGGGGTTCCTCCGACAAAAAGTTATGGGCGGTATACCCTTTTTCCCGCCAGTAGTAAGGGCGAGTTGGAAAACACACCTTAGGGTGGACAAGGCGCTCACACGCTTATAAAAAACATGGCGTTACCGTTTCCAGATACGGCCGCCCTCAAGGAGCCAGCTGATAGGAAGCTGGAAAATATCATAACAGTATATACACACATACTGGTGTTATACTACGACCAGCAATCGCCTCAGCCTGGATGTGCAGCGCTGAGGGGGCTTGGTCGGATTTCCTGACTGAAAATTTTGATACCCTTGACAGGGACAGGATTTTATTGTCTATAGAGCATTTTAAGGATGCATTTCTATATATGTGTGATGCGCAGAGGCATATTTGCATTCTGGCATCAAGAGTAAATGTGATGTACATATCTGCCAGACGGAGACACGACAGTGGTCAGGTGAGGCAGATTCCAGACGGCATATGGAAGTATTGCCGTATAAAGGGGCGGTCCATTGGACCTGGTGGCCATGGCAACAGCTGAAAAATCCACCTTTTGTTACCCCGAGTCACATATTGGCAGAAAAGGACACAGTCTTTTCAGTCTCAGTCCTTTCGTCCCCATACGGGCAGGCGGGCGAAGGCCAGTCATATCTGCCCAGGGGGAGAGGAAAGGGAAGAAGACTGCAGCAAGCAGCTCATTCCCAGGAACAGAAGCTCCTCACGGCTTCTGCCAAGTCCGCAGCATAACGCTGGGGCCGTACAAGCGGACTCAGGTGCGGTAGGGGGTCATCTCAAGAGTTTCAGCAACACTCGCAAGGGAACTCCGGGATCCTACATGTAATATCCCAGGTGTACATTGGAAATTCGAGACGTCTCCCCCTCACACAATTCACAGGCTGTATTCCCAGCAGGTGATAATCAAAGTACCCTTCTTACAACAAGGAAGGGGGTAGTATTCCACACTATATTGTGGTACTGAAGCCAACCGGCTCGGTGAGATCTGAAATATTTGAACACTTACATACAAGCGTTCAAATCAAGATGGAGTCACTCGGAGCAGTGATAGCGAACCAGGAAGAAGGGGACGATATGATGTCACTGGATATCAGGGACGTTTACCTACAGGTCCAAATTTGCCCTTCTCACCAAGGGTACTTCAGGTTCCTGGTACAGAACTGTCACTATCAGTTCAGACGCTGCCGTTTGGATTGTCCACGGCGCCCCGGGTCTTTACCAAGGTAATGGCCGGAATGATGATTTTTCTTAAAAGAAACATGGACGCTTTCCTGATAAGGGCAAGGTCCAGAGAACAGTTGGAGGTCGGAGTAGCACTATCTTAAGTAGTTCTACGACAGCACGAGTGGATTCTAAATATTCCAAAATCGCAGCTTTTTCCGACGACACGTCTACTGTTCCTAGGGAAGATTCTGGACACAGTCCAGAAAAAACGTGTTTCTCCCAGTGGAGAAAACCAGGGAGTTATCCGAGCTAATCGGGATCCTCCTAAAACCAGGAAAAGTGTCAGTGCATCATTGCACAAGAGTCCTGGTAAAAATGGTGGCTTATTACGAAGCAATTCCATTCGGCAGATTTCCCGCAAGAACTCTTCAGTGGGATCTGCTGGACAAATGGTCCGGATCGCATCCTCAGATGCATCAGCGGATAACCCTATATCCAAGGAAAAGGGTGTCTCTCCTGTGGTGATTACAGAGTGCTCATCTTCTAGAGGGCCGCAGATTCGGCATTCAGGTTTGGATGCCGGTGACCACGGAGGCCAGCCTGAGAGGCTGGGGAACAGTCACACAGGGAAAAAATTTCCAGGGAAGTGTGATTAAGTCTGGAGAATTCTCTCCGCATAAATAAGCTTAGAGCAATTTTATAATGCTCTAAACTTAGCTAGACCTCTGCTTCAAGGTCAGCCGGTATTGATCCAGTGGGATAACATCACGGCAGTCGCCCACGTAAACAGAAGGGCGGCACAAGAAGCAGGAGGGCAGTGAAAACTGCAAGGATTTTTCGCTAGGCGGAAAATCATGTGATAGCACTGTCAGCAGTGTTCTTTCCGGGAGTGGACGACTGGGAAGCAGACTTCCTCAGCAGGCATGACCTCCACCCGGGAGAGTGGAAACTTCATAGGGAAGTTTTTCAACATGATTGTGGACCGTTGGCAAAGACCAAAGGTGGACATGATGGCGTCCCGCCCGAACAAAAAACGGGACAGGTATTCCGCCAGGTCATGAGACCTTCAGGCGATAGCTGTGGATGTTCTGGTAACACCGTGGGTGTACCAGTCTGTGTATGTGTTCCCTCCTCTGTTTCTCATAACCAGGGTATTGAGAATTATAAGACATAGAGGAGTATGAACTATACTAGTGGCTCCGGATTGGCCAAGAGGGACTTGGTACCCGGAACTTCAAGAAATGCTCACAGAGGACTAAGGGCCTGGGGAGCTAAGAAGGGACTTGATTCAGCAAGTACCATGTCTATTCCAAGACTTACCGCGGCTGCGTTTGACGGCATGGCGGTTGAATGCCGGATCCTGAGGGGAAAAGGCATTCCATAAGAGGTCATACCTACCCTGGTCAAAGCCAGGAAGGAGGTGACCGCACAACGTCATCACCACATGTGGTGAAAATATGTTGCGTGGGTGAGGCCAGGAAGGCTCCACGACGGAAATTCAACTAGGTCGATTTCTACACTTCCTGAAAACAGGAGTGTTTTGGACCTCAAATTGGGGTTCATTAACATTTAAATTTCGGCCCTGTAGATTTTCTTCCAGAAAGAATTGACTTCAGTTCCTGAAGTCCAGATTGTAAAGGATGTATTGCATATACAGCTTTTTTGTGCCCCTAGGGGCACCGTGAGATCTCAACATAGTGTTGGGATTTCTTAAAATCATATTGGTTTGAACCGCTCAAATCTGTGGATTTGAAATATCTCACATGGAAAGTGACCATGCTGTTGACAAATATCTCACATGGGAAGTGACCATGTTGTTAGCCCTGGCCTCGGCCAGGCGATTGTCAGAATGGGCGGCTTTGTCTTACAAAAGCCCATATTAAAATTTTCCATTTGAACAGGACAGAACTGGGACTCGTCTCCAGTTTCTTCATAAAGGGGTGTCAGCGTTTTCACCTGAAACAACCTCTTGTGGTGCCTGCGGCTACTAGGGACTTGGAGGACTCCAAGTTACTAGACGTGGTCAGGGCCCTAAAAATATATATATATATATATATATAGTTAGGACGGCTGGAGTCAGAAAGTCTGACTTGCTGTTTATACTGTATACACCCAACAAGCTGGGTGCTCATGCTTCTAAGCAGTCTATTGCACGCTGGATTTGTAGTACAATTCAGCTTGCACATTCTGTGGCAGGCCTGCCACAGACGAAATATGTAGATGCCCATTCCACAAGGAAGGTGGGCTCATCCTGGGCGGCTGCCCGAGGAGTCTCGGCATTACAACTTTGCCGAGCAGCTACGTGGTCAGGGGAGAACACGTTTGTAAAATTTTACAAATTTTGATACTCTGGCTAAGGAGGACCTGGAGTTCTCTCATTCGGTGCTGCAGAGTCATCCGCACTCTCCCGCCCGTTTGGGAGCTTTGGTATAATCCCCATGGTCCTGACGGAGTCCCCAGCATCCACTAGGACGTTAGAGAAAATAAGAATTTACTTACCGATAATTCTATTTCTCGTAGTCCGTAGTGGATGCTGGGCGCCCATCCCAAGTGCGGATTGTCTGCAATGCTTGTACATAGTTATTGTTACAAAAATCGGGTTATTACTATTGTTGTGAGCCATCTTTTCGGAGGCTACTTCGTTTTGTTATCATACTGTTAACTGGGTTCAGATCACAAGTTGTACGGTGTGATTGGTGTGGCTGGTATGAGTCTTACCCGGGATTCAAGATCCTTCCTTATTGTGTACGCTCGTCCGGGCACAGTACCTAACTGAGGCTTGGAGGAGGGTCATAGGGGGAGGAGCCAGTACACACCATGTGACCTAAAAGCTTTTTAGATGTGCCCTGTCTCCTGCGGAGCCCGCTATTCCCCATGGTCCTGACGGAGTCCCCAGCATCCACTACGGACTACGAGAAATAGAATTATCGGTAAGTAAATTCTTATTTTCTAGCAGCTCAGGAGAGCTCCTAGTGTGCAACCAGCTCGGGCCGGGCACAGAAATCTAACTGAGGTCTGGAGGAGGGGCATAGAGGGAGGAGCCAGTGCACACCAGATAGTACCTAATCTTTCTTATAGAGTGCCCAGTCTCCTGCGGAGCCGTCTATTCCCCATGGTCCTTACGGAGTCCCCAGCATCCACTAGGACGTTAGAGAAATAAATAAATAAATAAATAAATAAAGACTAGACAAAATAAAGATGAGGGAAAAGTATGCAGCATGAGAATCACACTAGGCTACTCCCACCACATGGCGAAAACAAGATAGGTGTACGAGGACAGAAGACATACTGTATCTGTTTGCAGAGATCTAAATGTCAGAATTATTTGATACTCGTATTCAAGCTTTGCAGAAAATAAACACAGGGGGGTCGATTCAATTCGGCAACTTATGAATAGCGCCGGGAATTAGCTCCCGACGCTATTCAATTCAGCTAAAGTTAAGTCGGCTAATGCCTGGTCTCGCCGACTTAACAGGTAGTTTTGTCGGGAGAACCGGCATTCTCAGACTTAACTACCCGCGGCGATGCTGATTCCCGACAGAATCAGCCTCGCGCCGGGCGCGCGGCAGCACTTTTGCCGGTTTTCTTCTCTCACCCCCGGGGATGAGAGAAGAATTCCCGACAATTGCGGGTAACTAGCAGCTGAATTGAATAGCGTCGGGAGCTAATTCCCGGCGCTATTCATAAGTTGCTGAATTGAATCGACCCCAGGGTTCTAAAACAAACTTTCCAAAAAAATGTGAATTACACCCATTAATAATGAATTTCTTCTAAAGAATCCATGGCAGCCATTATAATGTTTTATATCTCTTAGATAGCTAGAAACTGGTGGGTAAAATGCTTCTCTTTGGAAAGCATATTATGGAGTTGCTCCCCATACCCTGCGTCTTTGAAGGACTTCCCAAGCTGTACCTTTACATATATACATCTGAAACAATGGAGGTCATTTTGGGCTGCCATGGAAAGAATAGAATTATAGGCAAGTATAAACTCTGGGTTTCTCTTTGATTAATAATCCACGGCAGTCACTACAATGGAATGTATCAAACAATACAACGGAGAGAGCAATGAGAATATTAAGCCACATATGCTACATAACTAAACGTTTATTTAAGTGGCTGTGGGCCTGATTTGGATCTGTATGTAAATCCAAATGAATAAAAAAAAACAATACAAAAATTACTCAGACACTGACAGCGAGAACTCAAATATAATACAATACTCCCCTTAGTCAAACTGCATCTTCAAAAAATCCCAAATTAATACTTTGAGGAATTAACAGTATCAACAATTTTTTATGTTTTTTTTCTTCAAAAATTTTAAAAAATTGTCTTTTTGAGAAAACAAAACATTTTGATTTAGAAAACGTTAACATTTTTATGGAAACATACTGCTCTGCTATACAGTGTATCACATGAAAGCTCAGGACAAGATTTTAAAAATGAGACCTTGCTCAACTCTCTCGCAATTAGGTGAGCAGCAAATATGATTTAAAATAAGAATTTAATCACCGGTAATTCTATTTCTCATAGTCCATAGTGGATGCTGGGGACTCCGTAAGGACCATGGGGATTAGCGGCTCCGCAGGAGACTGGGCACAACTACTGGTGTGCACTGGCTCCTCCCACTAAGACCCTCCTCCAGACCTCAGTTAGGATACTGTGCCCGGAAGAGCTGACACAATTAGGAAGGATTTTGAATCCCGGGTAAGACTCATACCAGCCACACCAATCACACCGTATAACTCGTGATACAATACCCAGTTAACAGCATGATAACAACTGAGCCTCTCAACAGATAGCTCAACAATAACTATATACAAGTATTGCAGACAATCCGCACTTGGGATGGGCGCCCAGCATCCACTACGGACTATGAGAAATAGAATTACCGGTGAGTAAATTCTTATTTTCTCTAACGTCCTAAGTGGATTCTGGGGACTCCGCAAGGACCATGGGGATTATACCAAAGCTCCCAAACGGGCGGGAGAGTGCGGATGACTCTGCAGCACCGAATGATAGAACTCCAGGTCCTCCTCAGCCAGGGTATCAAATTTGTAGAATTTAGCAAACGTGTTTGCCCCTGACCAAGTAGCAGCTCTGCAAAGTTGAAGAGCCGAGACCCCTCGGGCAGCCGCCCAAGAAGAGCCCACTTTCCTCGTGGAATGGGCTTTTACTGATTTAGGATGCGGCAGTCCAGCCGCAGAATGTGCAAGCTGAGTCGTACTACAGATCCAGCGAGCAATAGTCTGCTTAGAAGCAGGCGCACCCAACTTGTTGGGCGCATACAGGATAAAAAGCGAGTCAGTCTTCCTGACTCCAGCTGTCCTGGAAACAAATTTTTAGGGCCCTGACTACATCCAACAACTTGGAAGCCTCCAAGTCATTCGTAGCCGCAGGCACCACGATAGGTTGGTTCAGATGAAAAGCTGATACCACTTTGGGGAGAAACTGGGGACGAGTCCTCAATTCTGCCCTATCCATATGGAAAATCAGATAAGGGCTTTTACAAGACAAAGCCGCCAATTCTGAAACACGCCTGGCCGAAGCCAAGGCCAACAACATGACCACTTTCCATGTGAGATATTTTAAATCCACGGTTTTCAGTGGCTCAAACCAATGTGACTTTAGGAAATCCAACACCACGTTGAGATCCCAAGGTGCCACTGGAGGCACAAAAGGGGGCTGAATATGCAGCACTCCCTTAACAAAAGTCTGAACTTCAGGTAGTGAAGCCAATTCTCTCTGGAAGAAGATCGATAGAGCCGAAATCTGGACCTTAATGGAACCCAATTTAAGGCCCATAGTCACCCCTGACTGTAGGAAGTGCAGGAAGCGGTCCAGCTGAAATTCTTCCGTTGGGGCCTTCCTGGCCTCACACCACGCAACATATTTCCGCCATATGCGGTGATAATGGTTCGCGGTTACTTCTTTCCTAGCTTTTATCAGCGTAGGAATGACTTCCTCCGGAATGCCCTTTTCCTTCAGGATCCGGTGTTCAACCGCCATGCCGTCAAACGCAGCCGCGGTAAGTCTTGGAACAGACAGGGCCCCTGCTGCAGCAGGTCCTGTCTGAGCGGTAGAGGCCATGGGTCCTCTGACATCATTTCTTGAAGTTCCGGATACCACGCTCTTCTTGGCCAATCCGGAACAATGAGTATAGTTCTTACTCCTCTTCTCCTTATTATCCTCAGTACCTTTGGTATGAGAGGAAGAGGAGGGAACACATAAACCGATCGGTACACCCACAGTGTTACCAGAGCGTCCACAGCTATCGCCTGCGGGTCTCTTGACCTGGCGCAATATTTTTCTAGCTTTTAGTTTAGGCGGGACGCCATCATGTCCACCTGTGGTTTTTCCCACTGGTTTACAATCATTTGAAAGACTTCTGGATGAAGTCCCCACTCTCCCGGGTGGAGGTCGTGCCTGCTGAGGAAGTCTGCTTCCCAGTTGTCCACTCCCGGAATGAACACTGCTGACAGTGCTAACACGCGATTTTCCGCCCATCGGAGAATCCTTGTGGCTCCTGCCATTGCCGTCCTGCTTCTCGTGCCGCCCTGTCGATTTACATGGGCGACTGCCGTGATGTTGTCTGACTGGATCAGTACCGGCTGGTTTTGAAGCAGGGGTTTTGCCTGACTTAGGGCATTGTAAATGGCCCTTAGTTCCAGAATATTTATGTGCAGGGAAGTCTCCTGACTTGACCATAGTCCTTGGAAGTTTCTTCCCTGTGTGACTGCTCCCCAGCCTCGAAGGCTGGCATCCGTGGTCACCAGGACCCAGTCCTGTATGCTGAATCTGCGGCCCTCTTGAAGATGAGCACTCTGCAGCCACCACAGCAGAGACACCCTTGTCCTTGGAGACAGGGTTATCAGACGATGCATCTGAAGATGCGATCCGGACCACTTGTCCAACAGGTCCCACTGAAAGGTTCTTGCATGAAACCTGCCGAATGGAATCGCTTCGTAGGAAGCTACCATTTTTCCCAGGATCCGCGTGCAGTGATGCACCGACACCTGTTTTGGTTTTAGGAGGCCTCTGACTAGAGATGACAGCTACTTGGCCTTCTCCGGGAGAAACACTTTTCTCTGTTCTGTGTCCAGAACCATCCCTAGGAACAGCAGGCGTGTCGTAGGGACCAGCTGTGACTTTGGAATGTTTAGAATCCAGCCGTGCTGTTGTAGCACTTCCCGAGATAGTGCTACCCCTACCAACAACTGCTCTCTGGACCTCGCCTTTGTCAGGAGATCGTCCAAGTACGGGATAATTAAAACTCCCTTCCTTCGAAGGAGTATCATCATTTCCGCCATTACCTTGGTGAAGACCCTCGGAGCCGTGGAGAGACCGAACGGCAACGTCTGGAATTGGTAATGACAATCTTGTACCACAAACCTGAGATACTCCTGGTGAGGATGGTAAATGGGGACATGTAGGTAAGCATCCTTGATGTCCAGCAATACCATGTAATCTCCCTCGTCCAGGCTTGCAATAACCGCCCTGAGCGATTCCATCTTGAACTTGCATTTTTTGATATATGTGTTCAAGGATTTCAAATTTAAAATGGGTCTCACCGAACCGTCCGGTTTCGGTACCACAAACATTGTGGAATAGTAACCCCTTCCTTGTTGAAGTAGGGGCACCTTTACTATCACTTGTTGTGAATACAGCTTTTGAATTGCCTGTAACACTGCCTCCCTGCCTGAGGGAGTGGTTGGCAAGGCAGATTTGAGGAAACGGTTCGAATTCCAGTTTGTACCCCTGAGATACTATTTGAAGGATCCAGGGATCCACCCGTGAGCGAGCCCACTGATTGCTGAAATGCTTGAGACGGGCCCCCACCGTACCTGGCTCTGCCTGTGGAGCCCCAGCGTCATGCTGTGGACTTAGAGGAAGCGGGGGAGGACTTTTGCTCCTGGGAACTGGCTGTATGCTGCAGCTTTTTCCCTCTACCTCTGCCTCTGGGCAGAAAGGACGCGCCTTTAACCCGCTTGCCCCTATTGGGCCGAAAGGACTGTACCTGATAATACGGTGCTTTCTTTGGTTGTGAGGGAACATGGGGCAAAAATGTAGACTTCCCAGCTGTTGCTGTGGAAACGAGGTCCGAGAGACCATCCCCAAACAATTCCTCACCCTTATAAGGCAGAACTTCCATATGTCGTTTGAAATCTGCATCACCTGTCCACTGTCGAGTCCATAACCCTCTCCTGGCAGAAATGGACATAGCACTAATTTTGGATGCCAGCCGGCAAATATCCCTCTGTGCATCCCTCATGTATAAAAGTGCGTCTTTTATATGCTCTACGTTCAGCAAAATAGTGTCCCTGTCTAGGGTATCTATATTTTCTGACAGGGAATCTGACCACGCAGCAGCAGCGCTGCACATCCAGGCTGAAGCTATAGCCGGTCTCAGTATCACACCTGTGTGTGTATATATAGATTTCAGGTAGCCTCCTGCTTTCTATCAGCAGATTCCTTCAGGGCGGCCGTATCCGGAGACGGTAGTGCCACCTTTTTCGACAAGCGTGTGAGCGCTTTATCCACCCTAGGGGATGTTTCCCAGCGTGACCTATCCTCTGGCAGGAAAGGGTACGCCATTAGTAACCTCTTAGAAATTACCATCTTTTTATCAGGGGAAGCCTTTCTTTCTAGGTGCTCAGGAGAGCCCCTAGTGTGCATCCAGCTCGGCCGGGCACAAGAATCTAACTGAGGTCTGGAGGAGGGTCTTAGTGGGAGGAGCCAGTGCACACCAGTAGTCTAAAAGCTTTCTTTATAGTTGTGCCCAGTCTCCTGCGGAGCCGCTAATCCCCATGGTCCTTACGGAGTCCCCAGTATCCACTTAGGATGTTAGAGAAACAAACACTAATAGCTATTTTTTTGTAAAAAAGTTTAAGCTTTAAAGGTATATAACATCAAAACCGTTGTACATATCAGTCTAAGCTTTGGGCACTTATACCAAATTTCATCACAATCTGAAATGGTCAGTCTGAAATCTGTGTTGATTTGGTGAGGAATAACCCATGGATAGATGTCCAGCCGGCAGCACTGCTCTGTCTCAAAGACCTGAGAACATTCCGCCCAAGAGATTGCAACCGCTTAAGTAGATTGGACCCTTTTGGGGCAATTCAATAGTCTTTGGCGTCTACTTAGTAGCAGTTCCCAAAGTCAAAGTGCAGCAAGAGAAGGAAATAAGGTGTTGGCATGCATAAAATGGGGAATTGAGACAAGGGGTGAGAGTGTAATCCTGCCACTGTACAAATTATTGGCACGGCCACACCTTGAATATTGTGTACAGTTCTGGGCACCACACTATAAAAAATAAATCTTGGAACTTGAAAGGGTTCTCCAGTGTCCCCTAGTTCTCCTTCATCCACTAGGGGGCCACTGGAAGATCATTACGGTGGGGACGTCCCAGAGCTCCCATTACGGGCGGGAAAGCGCCGAGTCATGTAAAACCGCTCGGTCAAACTAAGCAGCCAAAGCCGCAAAAGTATCAAACTTGTAGAACTTGATAAACGTATGTTTCCCCGACCAAGATGCCGCTCTACACAACTGCGTCAATGAAACTCCTCTAGTAACCGCCCAGGAAGAACCCACTGACCTAGTGGAATGGGCGGAGACCGAAGTAGGCGGAGGTAGCGATGCTGCTAGATACGCCTGTTGAATAGTAAATCTGATCCAACGTGCTAATGTCTGTTTGAGGCAGGCCATCCAGGCTTGGCGGCATCATAGAGCACAAAAAGAGCATCCGTCTTGCGCAAAGTAGCAGTTCTCTCTACATAAATCCGCTGGGCCCGAACAACATCCAGGGATCTTGAAGAGGGAGAGTCGCCTGAGAGTACTGGAACCACTATAGGCTGATTAATATGAAAGGCTGAAACAACCTTTGGTAAAAAAAGATCTGTGAGTGCGAAGTTCCGCTCTGTCCTCATGGAAGATCAAATACGGAGGACGGCACGAGAGAGCTCCCAACTCAGAGACCCTCCAAGCCCAGACCAGTGCCAACAGTAACACCACCTTTCATGTAAGGAATTTGAGCTCCACCGATTCCAGAGGCTCAAATAGGGATGATTGCAAAAATGAAAGAATCGTATCCAGATCCCAGGGAGCTGTGGGAGGAACGAACGGTGGCTTAAGGCAGATAACCCCCTGAAGAAACGTCTGTACCGCAGGCAGTTATGCCAATTTTCTTTGAAAAAAAATTGACAGGGCGGAAATTTGAACCTATAGCGACCCTAGGCTCAAACCCGCCGAGAAGCCAGCCTGGAGGAAAAGTAGAAGTCTGGCCAACCTAAAGGAAGTAGGCGAGAAATTATGCCGTTCACACCATGAGATGTATGAACTCCAAATGCGGTAATAGCGTCTAGAAGTGACCTCCTTTCTAGCACTCATCATAGTATCACTGGTGTTGGGATGCAGTTTTGTCTTAAAAAGGTCCCTCTCAACAACCACGGCATCAAACGTAGCCGCTGTAAGTCCGGATAAACGAAAAGGACCTTGTGATAGCAAAATTCCATCTCAGAAGTAGCGGCCACGGGTCGTCTATGAGTAACTGAAGGAGATCACTGTACCAAGTTCTTCGAGGCCACTCTGAAGCCACGAGTAGAACTCTGACGGTTTCCAGTTTGATTCTCTTGAGAAGACGTGGCAATAGGGGAAACGGCGGAAACAGGTACACAAATTGGAAAGTCCAAGGGATCGTCAATGCGTCGACCACCTCCGCCTCTGGATCTCTGGTGCGAGAGCAATACCGAGGAATTTTGTGGTTCCTTCTGGACGCCATGAGATCGATCTGCGGGAGTCCCCATTGACGAACCAGTTGCTGAAAAACCTGCGGATTTAGTTCCCATTCGCCTGGATGCATATCCTGACGACTTAGGTAATCGGCCTCCCAGTTCTCCAATCCTGGTATGTACACCGCCGATATTGCTACTGCATACCTCTCGGCCCATAAGAGGATCTTGGTGACCTCCTTCATAGTGGCTCTGCTGCGGGTTCCCACTTGGCGATTTATGTATGCCACAGCCGTGGCATTGTCTTACTGTACGCATATTGCTCGTCCTTGTAAGAGATGATTGGCCAACAGGAGAGCATTGTAGACAGCTCGAAGTTCCAGAATATTGATAGGTAGAGTATGTTCTTGGAAAGTCCAAAGAACTTGGAATTGGCAAACTAGAGTTACCGCTCCCCAGCCGCGGAGGCTGGCATCTGTTGTGAGAAGTACCCAATCCAGGAGAGCAAAGTCCCTGCCCTTTTGACGGATTCGCTGTCTTCAGCCACCAAAGCAATGACAGACGAGTTCTGGGGCTTAGCTGAATCTTCTGAAGCATAAAAAGATGCGAACCGGACCATTTGGAAAGGAGATCTAGTTGAAATGGTCTGGAGTGGAACCTCCCATACTGTACCGCTTCAAACGTTACCATCTTCCCCAGAAGACAAATGCAAAGATGAATCGAAACTCTGCGATGTTGTAAGACCAACCGAACTAACTCTTGAATGGATTGAATCTTGCCCTGAGGGAGAAATATCTTCTGAAGCACAGTGTTCATGATCATCCCTAGGAATTGGAGCCGCTGTGTCAGTTGTAACTGAAACTTTTGGATATTTATGATCCAACCGTGTCTCCTGAGAAAATCTTGTGCTGTTCTCATATTATCTACTAACTTCTCCGACGACTGGGCCTTTAGGAGATGATCATCTAAGTAGGGGACAATGTTGACCCCCTGTGATCGTAATCGCGCCATCATTACTGCCATCACCTTTGTGAAAACTCGAGGAGCTGAAGAAAGACCGAAAGGTAAGGCTTGGAATTGAAAATGTAAATCCTTTACCGCAAAACGGAGAAAACTCTGATGGGGCGGCCAAATCGGGACATGGAGGTAGGCATCTCTGATGTCTATTGACACCATAAAGTCTCCTGCTTCTAGCCCATTTATGACTGACCGCAGAGACTCCATCTTGAATTTGACTATTCTCAAAAAAGGATTGAGACTCTTTCAATTCAAAATGGGTCTTACCGAGCCATCGGCTTCGGCACCACGCACAAACTAGAATAAAATCCCTGTTTCTGCTGGTGTAAAGGTACAGGACCGACGACACCCTTCTCCAGGAGATTCTGTATCGCCAAGCGAAGAGAATCCCGACACTCCTGTGAAACTGGCAAACCTGTTGTAAAATCTCTAGGAGGAGGTTGTAACTGAAATCCCTGAGTAATAATGTCTGTTACCCAGGCGTCTGTGCAGGTTTCTGACCAAATCTGTATGAAACTTAGTAACCGAGCTCCCACCCTCGGATCCCCCAAGAGGGAGTGGAGTCCGTCATGCGGTGGGCTTAGTGGCTGGTTTAGGGTCCGTCTGTAAGGCAGCTGTAGCTGTGGCACGACCACGTTCCCTGCCACCTCTGAAAGACATTGCTCCACCTCTAGCACGTCCTCTGAACTTTGACGGAGGCCGAAAGGACCGAAAAGACGGTCCAGAATAAGTCTTTCTGGGAGGAGGAGCTGCAGAAGGAAGATATGTTGACTTACCTCCCGTGGCCTTAGAGATTAGAGTGTCCAGTTCCTGACCAAACAGGAACTCACCACTAGTGACTATTTAAATTATTATAATCTTGTAACCTTTTTTGTAACTATAAGCTTTGAAGTTATTATTGAATTAAATACAATAATTCTAGTTCTGTGTTTTCTGACCCAAAACCCCAAGCGGCCCATGTTACCTATTTTGCAAGTATAATTGTGCGTGCGGGTGAGAACTAAAGCTTGCCCATGGCATTGTCTTAAAACGTCACTTCAGCTGGTGGCAGAGACTGTGTTGATTAACCACATGCGCTGAGGTAATCACAAAGTGTTACGGGCGACGATTTTCAGATGGCGTATCTGGAGGATCGGTGAGCCAGGTGTCGTGTCAGGTAACATGCAGCCTAATGAGCATTCACCTGCTGCCCGCACACCCAGATTTATGCACTTGGACAGAGATGAAAGCCATAGATCAGTGGTTCCCAAAGGCAGTCCTCAAGTGCAGACCTTCTGAAGCTTAATGGACTGAACATGTTGCACAAGTTTAAAGGCTGCACAAGTTTATCAGGCTTGTATATCGCTTATCTACAAACATATAGGCTAAAGTGAACTAGATCATAATGTACTTCTGAGAAAGAGGGGAAAAAAAGCTCTTTCCCAAAACATAACTCGTCATAGAAGTGTACAGTATCAATGCTCATATGTCGGTTACAGCACTGTGACTTTCACAGTTCAATCTCGTTGAAGTGTGCTGGTAAGAAGCTATAGTAAACTGCACTATATACAATGAAACTGCTCCTTTCTCATGTCCACGTAAAAAGTCATGCTAGGAATCAGTAACTAATCAGGACTAGGGAAACAAATCGGCGGGATCCAAGGATTTAGCCTCAAAGGGGGAGATTTAAATATTCCGTGCAACCCCTGCTGGGCGTCTATACGAATGGCCTTCTATCGGCGCAATTCAACTGTTGCTCCAATCAGGCACCCATTAGTAGTTAATGCACCGGACAGCCACTCTGCACGGCTAAACCAGTATAAACATCTTGACTGGGCATCTAAAGTCCTGGTTTGGATGTCCAAACTACTCACTTTTCACCCTTTTTTTTCTTGAACGTCCAGAGGCTGCAAGAAAAAATTGGACTGCTGCAGCTAATAGCATTTGATTGGAGCAACACTTGAATTACTCTAATAGACGACAAATTGTATAGACGCCCAGCAGGGGGCGCACAGAACCTTTGAATCTCCACCAAAAAGTCTAGGATTCAGTACATTAAAAATGCATCAAACCGTGGTGAAAGTGGCGGTGCCCTCTGCAGCCGATGCAAAACTAACTTCTGGCCCAGGCAGAGCTGGCCTCTTCCGCCGGTTTAAGGAGGCCATAACCTATAAACGGTGATGCTGCTGCGTGATGTCATAGATAATGATGCCGCAAGCTGCCCTGCTCACACAGTGCACAGTATACACATACTACGCAGTAGTGACGGAGGCAGAGAGGTGGCTAAGGAGATGGAGGGACTGGGAGCTCCGCTCTTCTTCCACTTCTTGAGTATCTGCTAGTTAAAGTAGCTGCAGCAAGTTGGTTTGCCTTGAGAGTTTGACAGCAGGTGAGGTCAGGTCCGTCTTCTGTGGGGGTCTGAGACGATGAAGGTGTAATTTCTTTCCTGTGGGGGCGTGTGTTTTCTGTGAGCGCTAATGTGTGCGTTTTTGACAATAGTTTCTTTGTACAATTCAATCTCGTGAATCCGGATTGAGATTTCAGCAATACCGAATGCAGGGATTACAAATATGGGGGTGGGGGGGTTGGGATTGGTTTCCCTAATCAGAATTATCATCTATCTTACTTAATTTCTTAGGATCATTTCACCAGGTAATTGCTTACGCTCAAATTAGCATTTATGGCCACTATGTTTCAATATGCATAAGAATTCATAAAGATTACTAATAGCTGAATTACTCAATAAGAAACTTTTGGTCTATGGGTGCTGTGGAAAAAAATGCTTATACTGTAGGGCGCCATTATTCAAGAAAGTTTGGAAACCACTCGTAGAGAAATCAAGTTTTACTAGTCAGTAAATTTAAATATAATAATACAGGTTGAGTATCCCTTATCCAAAATGCTTGGGACCAGAGGTATTTTGGATATCGGATTTTTCCGTATTTTGGAATAATTGCATACCATAATAAGATATCATGGTGATGGGACCTAAATCTAAGCACAGAATGCATTTATGTTACATATATCTTATACACATAGCCTGAAGGTAATTTTAGCCAATATTTTTTATAACATTGTGCATTAAACAAAGTGTGTCTACATTCACACAATTCATTTATGTTTCATATACACCTTATACACACAGCCTGAAGGTCATTTAATACAATATTTTTAATAACTTTGTGTATTAAACAAAGTTTGTGTACATTGAGCCATCAAAAAACAAAGGTTTCACTATCTCACTCTCACTCAAAAAAGTCCGTATTTCGGAATATTTGGATATGGGATACTCAACCTGTAATAAATAATAATAATAATATTTTTTTTATTTATATAGCACTTTTCTCCTGCAGGACTCACAAACATCAAAAATATGGAGCATATGTACAAATGCATTAAAATTACATACAGAAACAATTAAACCTAGAAAGCACAATAAGCATATTGCAGGGTACATTTTGGGCAATAACATCTACAGGTTATATATTCCACCTATGAAAGGTAACAGGTGTGGCAGCCATCTTGGGTGCATTATGTAGAATTACCCTCGGTGGAATAGGTGACACCCAGAAGAGATGACACAAAATGGGTGGTTGCAGCGTCCTAACGCTAGGGGTAGTGTCCCAACATAACCTTCAGATCCATGTAATTTTTCATTCTATTCACGAGCACACCAGATGAGACACCTATGTTGGGTGCACTATGAAGGTTATGCTGGGGGAGATAAGCCATAGACGGACCCGAGGCACATATGGTAAAACTGACGTGTGTAATAGTATGCTACTACCTGTATGAATAGATCAACATGTAGTACAGACTGCCCACAGAGGAACCATCAGAGGCAGCCGGCTGGGGCGTACTGCATAGATTGCTGCTGGCAGGGTATACTCTACAACTAGTGGAGGTACAGCACACTGGTGTAGCAAACAGTGGGGATGGAAGTACAAAGTATAAAAAACATGATAAAGAATTAGGGGGGTATTTATCAAAGCAAGGAAAAAGATACAGGTGGTGGTTCAATTGTTTTGTGCTCCCCCCGCATCTCAGGAGCCTGTGAGAAGAAAGGTTTCCCCCTGTGGTTAAAAGTGTCCGACTAATGAATCACCCCCAAAAAGAGAGAAATAAAGCAATAACCAATTAGCTCCTAATTGTAATTTTTCAAACACTTGATCTAAAATGAGAGTAATGCTGGGTACACACTGGCCGATAATATATTGTGGGACGGTCAGCGGGTGTGTACCCCAGATATGTCTGAACGACTGACAGAACAACTGGGTGGGCACATATAAATGTCCCCCCAGATGTGACGTCAGGCACAACACATCGAGCTGAACATCGGTAAGTGTGTATGCACTTTCCAACCAGACCAGCCGGAAGGGCCAATCCAAGTGTACCCAGCCTTAGAAGCTAGTGCTTTATATCTCTCCGCTTTATTGCTTTCCATGCTTTGATAAATAATAAGAATTTACTCACCGGTAATTCTATTTCTCGTAGTCCGTAGTGGATGCTGGGTACTCCGTAAGGACCATGGGGAATAGACGGGCTCCGCAGGAGACTGGGCACTCTTAAAAGAAAGATTAGGTACTATATCTGGTGTGCACTGGCTCCTCCCTCTATGTCCCTCCTCCAGACCTCAGTTAGGGGAACTGTGCCCGGAAGAGCTGACATTACTAGGAAAGGATTTGGAATCCAGGGTAAGACTCATACCAACCACACCAATCACACCGTACAACTTGTGATAACTATACCCAGTTAACAGTATGAAAACAACTGAGCCTCATTCAACAGATGGCTCAGAACAATAACCCTATAGTTAAGCAATAACTATATACAAGTACTGCAGAAAGTCCGCACTTGGGACGGGCTCCCAGCATCCACTACGGACTACGAGAAATAGAATTACCGGTGAGTAAATTCTTATTTTCTCTTGACGTCCTAGTGGATGCTGGGTACTCCGTAAGGACAATGGGGATTATACCAAAGCTCCCAAACGGGCGGGAGAGTGCGGATGACTCTGCAGCACCGAATGAGCAAACTCAAGGTCCTTCTCAGCCAGGGTATCAAACTCGTAGAATTTTGCAAAAGTGTTTGATCCCGACCAAGTAGCAGCTCGGCAAAGTTGTAAAGCCGAGACCCCTCGGGCAGCCGCCCAAGAAGAGCCCACCTTCCTCGTGGAATGGGCTTTTACTGATTTAGGATGCGGCAGTCCAGCCGCAGAATGTGCAAGTTGAATCGTGCTACAGATCCAGCGAGCAATAGTCTGCTTTGAAGCAGGAGCACCCAGCTTGTTGGGTGCGAGCAGGATAAACAGGGAGTCAGTTTTTCTGACTCTAGCCGTCCTGGAAACATAGATTTTCAGGGCCCGGACTACGTCCAGCAACTTGGAATCCTCCAAGTCCCGAGTAGCCGCAGGCACCACAATAGGTTGGTTTAAATGAAACACTGATACCACCTTTGGGAGAAATTGGGGACGAGTCCTCAATTCTGCCCTGTCCATATGGAAAATCAGATAAGGGCTTTTACAGGACAAAGCCGCCAATTCTGACACGCCTAGCTGAGGCCAATGCCAACAGCATGACTACCTTCCACGTGAGATACTTCAACTCCACGGTCTGAAGTGGCTCAAACCAATGTGATTTTAGGAAATCCAACACTACGTTGAGATCCCAAGGTGCCACTGGAGGCACAAAAGGGGGCTGAATATGCAGCACTCCCTTAACAAACGTCTGAACTTCAGGCAGTGAAGCCAGTTCTTTTTGAAAGAAAATAGACAGGGCCGAAATCTGGACCTTAATGGAACCCAATTTTAGGCCCATAGTCACTCCTGACTGTAGGAAGTGCAGGAATCGACCAAGCTGAAATTCCTCTGTTGGGGCCTTCATGGCCTCACACCAAGCAACATATTTTCGCCATATGCGGTGATAATGTTTTGCTGTCACATCCTTCCTAGCTTTTATCAGCGTAGGAATGACTTCAACCGAAATGCCCTTTTCCATTAGGATCCGGCGTTCAACCGCCATGCCGTCAAACGCAACCGCGGTAAGTCTTGGAACAGACCGGGCCCCTGCTGTAGCAGGTCCTGTCGGAGCGGCAGAGGCCAAGGGTCCTCTGAGATCATTTCTTGTAGTTCCGGGTACCAAGTTCTTCTTGGCCAATCCGGAACGATGAGTATAGTTCTTACTCCTCTCTTTCTTATTATCCTCAGTACCTTTGGTATGAGAGGAAGAGGAGGGAACACATAAACCGACTGGTACACCCACGGTGTCACTAGAGCGTCCACAGCTATCGCCTGAGGGTCCCTTGACCTGGCGCAATATCTTTTTAGCTTTCTGTTGAGGCGGGACGCCATCATGTCCACCTGTGGCCTTTCCCAACGATTTACAATCAGCTGGAAGACTTCTGGATGAAGTCCCCACTCTCCCGGGTGGAGGTCGTGCCTGCTGAGGAAGTCTGCTTCCCAGTTGTCCACTCCCGGAATGAACACTGCTGACAGTGCTAGCACGTGATTCTCCGCCCATCGGAGAATCCTTGTGGCTTCTGCCATTGCCATCCTGCTTCTTGTGCCGCCCTGTCGGTTTATATGGGCGACAGCCGTGATGTTGTCTGACTGAATCAGCACCGGCTGGTTTTGAAGCAGGGGTTCTGCTTGACTTAGGGCATTGTAAATGGCCCTTAGTTCCAGAATATTTATGTGTAGGGAAGTCTCCTGACTCGACCATTGTCCTTGGAAGTTTCTTCCCTGAGTGACTGCCCACCAACCTCGGAGGCTTGCATCCGTGGTCACCAGGACCCAGTCCTGAATGCCGAATCTGCAGCCCTCGAGAAGATGAGCACTCTGCAGCCACCACAGCAGAGACACCGTGGCCCTCGGGGACAGGGTGATCAGCCGATGCATCTGAAGATGCGATCCGGACCACTTGTCTAACAGATCCCACTGAAAGATCCTTGCATGGAACCTGCCGAAGGGAATTGCTGCGTAAGAAGCTACCATCTTTCCCAGGACTCGCGTGCAGTGATGCACCGACACCTGTTTTGGTTTCAGGAGGTCTCTGACCAGAGATGACAACTCCTTGGCCTTCTCCTCCGGGAGAAACACCTTCTTCGGTTCTGTGTCCAGAATCAAGCCCAAGAACAGCAGACGTGTCGTAGGAACCAGCTGCGACTTTGGGATATTCAGAATCCAGCCGTGCTGTTGCAGCACTTCCTGATATAGTGCTACTCCGACCAACAACTGCTCCTTGGACCTTGCCTTTATAAGGAGATCGTCCAAGTACGCGATAATTATAACTCCCTTCTTTCGAAGGAGTATCATCATTTCGGCCATTACCTTGGTAAATACCCTCGGTGCCGTGGACAGACCAAACGGCAACGTCTGGAATTGGTAATGGCAGTCCTGTACCACAAACCTGAGGTACTCCTGGTGAGGTGGGTAAATGGGGACATGTAGGTAAGCATCCTTGATGTCCAGTGACACCATAAAATACCCCTCTTCCAGGCTTGCAATAACCGCCCTGAGTGATTCCATTTTGAACTTGAACTTCCTTATATAAGTGTTCAAGGATTTCAAATTTAGAATGAGTCTTACCGAACCGTCTGCTTTCGGTACCACAAACATTGTGGAATAGTAACCCCGTCCCTGTTGAAGGAGGGGAACTTTGATTATCACCTGCTGAAGGTACAGCTTGTGAATTGCCGCCAGTACTACCTCACTTTCCATGGGAGTAGCTGGCAAGGCTGATTTGAGGTAACGGCAAGGGGGAGACGTCTCGAACTCCAGCTTGTATCCCTGAGATACCACTTGTAGAACCCAGAGATCCACCTGTGAGCGAACCCACTGGTCGCTGAAGTTCCAGACACGGGTCCCCACCGCACCTGGCTCCACCTGTGGAGCCCCAGCGTCATGCGGTGGACTTAGTGGAAGCAGGGGAGGATTTTTGTTCCTGGGAACTGGCTGTCTGGAGCAGCTTTTTCCCTCTACCCATGCCTCTGGGCAGAAAGGACGCGCCTCTGACCCGCTTGCCTTTCTGAGGCCGAAAGGACTGTACTTGATAATACGGTGCTTTCTTAGGCTGTGAGGGAACCTGAGGTAAAAAAAGTCGACTTCCCAGCTGTTGCTGTGGATACGAGAGACCGTCCCCAAACAATTCCTCACCCTTATAAGGCAAAACTTCCATGTGCCTTTTAGAATCAGCATCACCTGTCCACTGCCGAGTCCATAATACTCTCCTGGCAAAAATGGACATTGCATTAATTCTAGATGCCAGCCGGCAAATGTCCCTCTGTGCATCCCTCATATATAAGACTACGTCTTTAATATGCTCTATGGTTAGCAAAATAGTATCCCTGTCAAGGGAATCAATGTTATCTGACAGGGAATCAGACCATGCTGCTGCAGCACTACACATCCATGCTGAAGCAATAGCAGGTCTCAGTATAGTACCTGAGTGTGTATACACAGACTTCAGGATAGCCTCCTGCTTTCTATCTGCAGGCTCCTTTAAGGCGGCCGTATCCTGAGACGGCAGTGCCACCTTTTTTGATAAGCGTGTGAGCGCCTTGCCCACCCTAGGGGATGTTTCCCAACGCAACCTGTCCGTTGGCGGGAAAGGGTACGCCATTAGTAACCTCTTAGAAATCACTAGTTTTTTATCAGGGGAACACCACGCTTCTTCACACAATTCATTTAACTCATCAGATGGGGGAAAAGTCACTGGCTGCTTTTTCTCCCCAAACATAATACCCTTTTTAGTGGTAACCGGGTTAATGTCAGAAATGTGCAACACATTTTTCATTGCCGTAATCATGCATCATCGGATGGCCCTTGTGGATTGTACATTTGTCTCATCCTCGTCGACACTGGAGTCAGACTCCGTGTCGACATCTGTGTCTGCCATCTGAGGTAGCGGGCGTTTTTGAGCCCCTGATGGCCTCTGAGACGCTTGGGCAGGCGCGGGCTGAGATGCCGGCTGTCCCAAAGCTGTTACGTCATCGAACCTTTTATGCAAGGAGTTGACACTGTCGGTTAATACCTTCCACATATCCATCCACTCTGGTGTCGGCCCCGCAGGGGGCGACATCACACTCATCGGCTCCTGCTCCGCCTCCACGTAAGCGTCCTCATCAAACATGTCGACACAGCCGTACCGACACACCGCACACACACACAGGGAATGCTCTGACTGAGGACAGGACCCCACAAAGTCCTTTGGGGAGACAGAGAGAGAGTATGCCAGCACACACCAGAGCGCTATATAACAGAGGGATTTACACTAATACAAAGTGAATTTTCCCCCAATAGCTGCTTATATCACCTTTTGCGCCTAAATTTATGAGCCCCCCCTCTCTTTTTTACCCTTCTCGTAGTGTATACTGCAGGGGAGAGCCTGGGGAGCGTCCTTCCAGCGGAGCTGTTTAGAGAAAATGGCGCTGGCTGTGCTGAGGAAGATAGCCCCGCCCCTTCAGCGGCGGGCTTCTCCCGCTTTTTTAATAATATTTATGGCGGGGGATTAGGCACATATACAGTTTATAATAAGAATTTACTTACCGATAATTCTATTTCTCGGAGTCCGTAGTGGATGCTGGGGTTCCTGAAAGGACCATGGGGAATAGCGGCTCCGCAGGAGACAGGGCACAAAAAGTAAAGCTTTTCCAGATCAGGTGGTGTGCACTGGCTCCTCCCCCTATGACCCTCCTCCAGACTCCAGTTAGGTACTGTGCCCGGACGAGCGTACACAATAAGGGAGGATTTTGAATCCCGGGTAAGACTCATACCAGCCACACCAATCACACCGTACAACTTGTGATCTAAACCCAGTTAACAGTATGATAACAAAAGGAGCCTCTGAAAGACGGCTTCCTACAACAATAACCCGATTTTTGTAACAATAACTATGTACAAGTATTGCAGAATAATCCGCACTTGGGATGGGCGCCCAGCATCCACTACGGACTCCGAGAAATAGAATTATCGGTAAGTAAATTCTTATTTTCTCTATCGTCCTAGTGGATGCTGGGGTTCCTGAAAGGACCATGGGGATTATACCAAAGCTCCCAAACGGGCGGGAGAGTGCGGATGACTCTGCAGCACCGAATGAGAGAACTCCAGGTCCTCTTTTGCCAGGGTATCAAATTTGTAAAATTTTACAAACGTGTTCTCCCCCGACCACGTAGCTGCTCGGCAGAGTTGTAATGCCGAGACCCCTCGGGCAGCCGCCCAAGATGAGCCCACCTTCCTTGTGGAATGGGCATTTACATATTTTTTTCTGTGGCAAGCCTGCCACAGAATGTGCAAGCTGAATTGTACTACAAATCCAACGAGCAATAGTCTGCTTAGAAGCAGGAGCACCCAGCTTGTTGGGTGCATACAGGATAAACAGCAAGTCAGATTTCCTGACTCCAGCCGACCTGGAAACTATATTTTCAGGGCCCTGACAACATCCAGCAACTTGGAGTCCTCCAAGTCCCTAGTAGCCGCAGGCACCACAATAAGCTGGTTCAGGTGAAACGCTGACACCACCTTAGGGAGAAACTGGGGACGAGTCCACAGCTTTGCTCTGTCCGAATGGACAATCAGATATGGCTTTGTGAGATAAAGCCGCCAATTCTGACACTCGCCTGGCCGAGGCCAGGACCAACAGCATGGTCACTTTCCATGTGAGATATATCAAATCCACAGATTTGAGTTGTTTAAAACAATGTGATTTTAGGAATCCCAAACTACGTTGAGATCGCCCAGTGCCACTGGAGACATCAAAAAGGGGTTGTATATGCAGTACTCCCTTAACAACTTCTGGACTTCAGGAACTGAAGCCAATTTCTTTCTGGAAGAAAATCGACCGGTCGAAATTTGAACCTTAATGGACCCCAATTTGAGACCCATATACACTCCTGCTTGCAGGAATGTAGGAATTAACCTAGTTGAAATTCTTCCGTGGAGCCTTCCTGGCCTCACACCATGGAACATATTTTCACCTAAGCGGTGATAATGTTGTGCGGTCACCTCCTTCCTGGCTCTGACCAGGGTAGGGATGACCTCTTCCGGAATGCCTTTTTCCCTTAGGATCCGGCGTTCACCCGCCCTGGCGTCAACGCAGCTGCGGTAAGTCATGGAACAGACATGATTCTTGCTGAATCAAGATCCTTTCTAGTATCTCTGGAAGTTCCGGGTACCAAGTTCTTCTTGGCCCAAACCGGAACCACGAGTATAGTTCTTACTCCTCTCCTTCCTATCATTCTCCATACACTGGGTATGAAAGGCAGAGGAGGGAACACATACACCGACTGGTACACCCACGGTGTTACCAGAGCGTCCCAGCTATTGCATGAGGGTCTCTAGACCTGGCGCTTCATGTGGGACGCCATCATAACCACCTTTGGTCTTTCCCAACGGTTTACAAACATGTGGAAACTTCCAGATGAAGTTCCCACTTTTCCGGGTGGAATTCATTTATGCTAAGGAAATCTTCCTAGTTGTCCACTCCCGGAATGAACACTGCTGACAGTGTTATCACATGATCTTTCGCCCAGCGAAGAATCCTTGCTGTCATTGCCCTCCTGCTTCTTGTGCCGCCCCGTCTGTTTACGTGGGCGACTGCCATGATGATGTCCTACTGGATCAGCACCGGTTGACTTTGAAGCAGAGGTCTTCCTAGGCTCAGAGCATCGTAAATTGCCCTTAGCTCCAGTATATTCATGTGGAGAGAAATCTCCAGACTTGACCACACTTCCTTGGAAATTTCTTCCTTGTGTGACTGTTCCCCAGCCTCTCAGGCTGGCATCCGTGGTCACCAGAACACAGTCCTGAATGCTGAATGTGCTGCCCTCTAGAAGATGAGCACTCTGCAGCCCCCACAGAAGAGACACCCTTGTCCTTGGAGACAGGGTTATCCGCTGATGCATCTGAAGATGCGATCCGGACCATTCGTCCAGCAAATCCCCCTGAAAAGTTTTTGCGTGAGATCTGCCGAATGGAATCGCTTCGTAAGAAGCCACCATTTTTCCCAGGACTCCTGTGCATTGATGCACTGATACTTGGCCTGGTTTTAGGAGGTTTCTGACTAGGTCGGATAACTCCCTGGCTTTCCCCTCCAGGAGAAATACCTCTTTCTGGACTATGCCCAGAATCATTCCTAGGAACAGCAGACGTATCATCGGAAAACAGCTGCGATTTTTGGAATATTTAGAATCCACTCGTGCTGTCGTAGAACTACTTTAGATAGTTCTTTTCCGACCTCCAACTGTTCTCTGGAAACTTGCCCCTTTCAGGATATCGTCCAAGTAAGGGATAATTAAGATGCCTTTCTTTTTTTAAGAATCATCTTTTCGGCCATTACCTTGGTGAAGGCCCGGGGTGCCGTGGATAATTCAACGGCAGCGTCTGAAACTGATATTGACAGTTCTGTATCACGAACCAGAGGTACCCTTGTTGAGAAGGGCAAATTTGGACATGGAGGTAATCCTTGATGTCCAGGGACACCATATAGTCCCCTTTTTTCCGGTTCTCTATCACTGCTTTGAGTGACTCCATCTTGATTTGAACCTTTTTATGTAAGTGTTCAAAGATTTCAGATTTAGACTATGTCTCACCAAGCCGTCTGGCTTCAGTACCACAATATAGTGTGGAAGACAAATACCCTTTTCCTTGTTGTAGGAGGGGTACTTTGATTATCACCTGCTGGAAATACAGCTTGTGAATTTTTTCCAATACTGCCTCCCTGTCGGAGGAAGCCGTTGGTAAAGCAGGCTTCAGGAACCTGCGAGGAAAAAATGTCTCGACTCTCCAATCTGTACCCCTGGGATAATACTTGTACGATCTAGGGGTCAACTTGCGAGTGATCCCACTGCGCGCTGAGACTCTTGAGACTACCCCCCCACTGGTGGAGGGCTTCTTTTCCTGGGAAGGGGCTGCCTGCTGCAGTCTACTTCCCTTTCCTCTATGTCTGGGCAGATATGACTGGCCTTTTGCCCGCTTGCCCACATGGGAACGGAAGGATTGAGGCTGAAAAGACAGTGTCTTTTTCTGCTGAGATGTAACTTGGGGTAAAAAGGTTGGATTTCCCAGCTGTAGCCGTGGCCCCCAGGTCCGATGGACCGACCCCAAATAACTCCTTCCCTTTATACGGCAATACTTCCACGTGCCGTATGGGATCTGTATCACCTGACCACTGTCGTGTCCATGACATCTTCCGGGAGATATGGACAACGCACTTATCTTGATGCCAGAGTGCAAATATCCCTCTGTGCATCTCGCATACATATATATAGAATGCATCCTATTAAATGCTCTATATCAATAAAATATTTTTAGTCAGGGAATTCGACCAAGCCAACCCAGCACTGCATCTCCAGGCTGATGGCGATCGCTGGTCGCAGTATAACCACCGTATGTGTGTATATACTTTTTAGGATATTTTTCCAGCTGCCTATCAGCTGGCTCCTTGAGGGCGGCCGTATCTGGAGACGGTAACGCCACTTGATAAGCGTGTGAGCGCCTTTTCCACCCTAAGGGGTGTTTCCCAACGCGCCCTAACTTCTGGCGGGAAAGGGTATAACGCCAATATTTGCTATCGGGGTAAACCCACGCATCATCACACACTTCATTTTATTTTATCTGATTCAGGAAAAACTACAGGTAGTTTTTTCACTTCCACATAATACCCTTTTTTGTGGTACTTGTAGTATCAGAAATATGTAACAGCTCCTTCATTGCCCTTAACGTGTGGCCCTAATGAGGAATACGTTTGTTTATTCACCGTCGACACTGGATTCAGTGTCCGTGTCTGTGTCGACCGACTGAGGTAAATGGGCGTTTTTTATAAAAAAAACCCTGACGGTGTTTCTGAGACGCCTGGACCGTTACTAATTGTTTGTCGGCCGTCTCATGTCGTCAACCGACCTTGCAGCGTGTTGACATTCTCACGTAATTCCCTAAATAAGCCATCCATTCCGGAGTCGACTCCCTAGAGAGTGACATCACCATTACAGGCAATTTCTCCGCCTCCTCCAGCATCGTCCTCATACATGTCGACACACACGTACCGACACACAGCACACACACCTGGAATGCTCTGACAGAGGACAGGACCCCACTAGCCCTTTGGAGAGACAGAGGGAGAGTTTGCCAGCACACACCAAAAAACGCTATAATTACATAGGGACAACCTTATATAAGTGTTTCTCCCTAATAGCATCTTTATATATATATATTTATATCGCCAATTTGTGCCCCCCCTCTCTGTTTAAACCCTGTTTCTGTAGTGCAGGGGAGAGCCTGGGAGCCTTCTCTCCAGCCTTTCTGTGAGAGAAAAAATGGCGCTGTGTGCTGAGGAGATAGGCCCCGCCCCTTTTACGGCGGGCTCGTCTCCCGCTCTTTAGTGAAGTTTGGCAGGGGTTAAATATCTCCATATAGCCTCTGGGGGCTATATGTGAGGTATTTTTAGCCAGTATATAGGTTTACATTTGCCTCCCAGGGCGCCCCCCCCCAGCGCCCTGCACCCTCAGTGACAGCGTGTGAAGTGTGCTGAGAGGAAAATGGCGCACAGCTGCAGTGCTGTGCGCTACCTTTAGAAGACTGTCAGAGTCTTCAGCCGCCGATTCTGGACCTCTTCTAACTTCAGCATCTGCAAGGGGGCCGGCGGCGCGGCTCCGGTGACCATCCAGGCTGTACCTGTGATCGTCCCTCTGGAGCTAATGTCCAGTAGCCAAGAAGCCAATCCATCCTGCACGCAGGTGAGTTCACTTCTTCTCCCCTCAGTCCCTCGTTGCAGTGATCCTGTTGCCAGCAGGACTCACTGTAAAATAAAAAACCTAAGCTAAACTTTCTCTAAGCAGCTCTTTAGGAGAGCCACCTAGATTGCACCCTTCTCGGCCGGGCACAAAAATCTAACTGGAGTCTGGAGGAGGGTCATAGGGGGAGGAGCCAGTGCACACCACCTGATCTGGAAAAGCTTTACTTTTTGTGCCCTGTCTCCTGCGGAGCCGCTATTCCCCATGGTCCTTTCAGGAACCCCAGCATCCACTAGGACGATAGAGAAAACTGTATTATGTGCATTTTGCCAACAAAGGTATACATATTGCAGCCCAGGGCGCGTCCCCCCCCCCCAGCGCCCTGCACCCACCAGTGACCGGTGCGTGTGGTGTGCTGTGGGAGTAATGGCGCACAGCTGCAGTGCTGTGCGCTACCTTATTGAAGACCGGAGTCTTCAGCCGCCGATTTTCTCCTGGAATCTTCCGTCTTCTGGCTCTGCAAGTAGGGCGGGGGCGGCGGCACGGCTCCGGGAACGGACGATCGAGGTCGGGCCCGGTGTTCGATCCCTCTGGAGCTAATGGTGTCCAGTAGCCTTAGAAGCACAAGATAGCTGCAAGCAGGTAGGTTTGCTTCTCTCCCCTCAGTCCCTCGTAGCAGTGAGTCTGTTGCCAGCAGATCTCACTGAAAATAAAAAAACCTAACAAATAATTTCTTTTCTAGTAAGCTCAGGAGAGCCCACTAGGTGCATCCAGCTCTGGCCGGGCACAGATTCTAACTGAGGTCTGGAGGAGGGGCATAGAGCGAAGAGCCAGTGCACACCAGATATAGTACCTAATCTTTCTTTTAAGAGTGCCCAGTCTCCTGCGGAGCCCGTCTATTCCCTATGGTCCTTACGGAGTACCCAGCATCCACTAGGACGTCAGAGAAATACCCCTTAAGCCTCGTACACACGGGAGATGTGTGCTGAGTGGGGGGGGCTGAATTTCACACAGCGGTGAAATGAGTGATCTCTCTAGATTTGGCATGTCGGCAGCACCCTACACACGGAGAGATCTGGGCTTCATTTCTAAGCAATCTGCTCAGATTGCTTAGAATTTAAGAACGGATCTCTCCGTGTGTACCCCCCCTTAGTCCAGTGAGTTGGGGGTCTATTTACTAAGCCTTAGATGGAGATAAAGTGCCAACCAATCAGATTCTACAGTAACTGCCATGAAACAGGCTCTGTTTGACAAATGAAAGGATGTGGTTGTGGGTACTTAACCGCCATCCAAACCTTAGTACATAGACCCCCAATTTGTAGTCAATATCTAAGATATGGAAACATTTTAGTACATCATAGTAACATACATGTAAAGAGAGAAAGCAATGGTGGAACTTTATAAACATGTAAGCCTCACCTTACATATGGATGTCCTTTATCTATCATACATTATATAATGGATAAAAGTTCAGAACATGGGGTACACTAACCCAACATGTGAACTCGTAATAATATCACCTAAGCAAACTTTTATCACATACAGTATATATCTTTATATACACAAACATCTATCTATAATTTATGGTAAAAGGTTAGAGCATCCCATGTTCCGAACTTTTGCCTATGTACTTTAATTGTGCAAGGGTCTGCATCTCTGACCACCGAATAAACATAAGCTAGTGAGCGTATATTGTAGGCTGACAAACTAGTAATAAGGAGACTGTGTGGCACAACCCAGTTTCCGCTACACTGCGTGACAGTATGTGACAGCGCCGTCCACCTTCCCCCCGGCATTATACAGCATCCCTGCTGCTGCCCCGTCCTCCTCCTCTCCCAGCATCATCCCAGGACAGACCCTCCCCTCCTCCCCGCCATCCACTACCTGCTGTATGACAGCATTGTCCGGCTGCAGGAGACTGGTCAGGATGGTCTCTAGTACGTTGGCCATGATGATGAAAACGGGCCGCCTGGTTACACAGAGCCGCGCACCGGTGCCGTCCACTGACCCAACAACAACAACCAGCAGCTGCTGCTAAACTGTCTCCTCTCTCTCCCCCACGTGGGTGTCAGACAGGGCGATGCTGTCCACTAGCGCCACCTGCTGGCTAGGAGGAGCGGAAACACTATTGTGCATGTATGTACAGTGTGAGTGTACAATTTGCAGTGAAGCCTAGTGTCAAAGATTTAGGAGCCGATATCACATAATATGGGGCCTAGATTACGTCACAAAATATTCCAGAACTTTCAGTTTATCTGTTTTCTCTTACGTCCTAGGTGATACTGGAAATCCATTTATTACCATGGGGTATAGACGGGGCCAGTAGAAGCCATGGGCACTTTAAGAAATTGATAGTGTGCGCTGGCTCCTCCCTCTATGCCCCTCCTACCAGACTAAGTTTAGAAAATGTGCCCGGAGGAGCTGGTCATGTCTATGGAAGGGGTGGTATTCAGTATGCCGGCTGTTGGGATCCCGGTGCTCTGTATACTGGCGCCGGAATCCCGACACCCAGCATACCTACAACTATTCTCCCTCTTGGGGGTCCATGACCTCCCTGGAGGGAGAATAAATAGCAAGGTGCCTGCAGCGTGGCGAGCACAGCGAGCCCGCAAAGGGCTCATTTGCGCTCGCCCAGCTGCTAGCATGCCGGCGGTCAGAATCCCTGTGTTATGATTCCTGTACTCCAGACCGGAGGCGATCTTATGGCAGGGATCTGAGTACAGGAAAATAAGCTGGTTGTGGGAGCTGGAGAGCCTAGTAACCCCTGGCGCCCTAACTCCGTTGTCTCGCCCGTGTTATCAGAAATCCCCTGCGAGACTATGGTTGCTTGAGCCCATGGCAGCCGCGTTCGAAGGGCGGATTATGTCTGCCCAACCCCGATGCCCCCGCAGGTCTTAATGGGAGACAAGGGGAAGTCCGAGACAAGGTGATAACAAGGGGCCCTCTGACTAAGCAACCAGGCCAGGGGTTACAAGCTAACTAACTAAATCAAAAGGTATGTGCGGACTAGCCGCCAGGGAAAAGGACAACCAAAGATCCACTGATCCGACACTCCTATCCGGCACCGCTGGACACCAGAGTGGATCTGTGGAAGCGGAATCCTCCGCAAAGCTCCAGAACACAATTAAACAAAATAATAAACAGAAGCGGACAAGCCGCAACACACGGCTGCGCCGCGACTCACGAACACCACCAGATGTTAAAGGTGCTCGGTCAGACTCCAGGAATAGATGGTAACTTCCGAGTACAGGATCTCTGAGGACAGGAACAACCGAATAGACCGGGACTGGGAACTCTCTGCAGCAGACACAGGCAAACAGGAAGCTATCACCGGCGTCTGTAAGAAGTCCTGAGGGTGCCTTTATTCAGGAACCCTCCAATCCAGATCCAGACAGGGCAATCAAATAGAAATGCCGTGCAGCTTGCATGCTGCATGGCCAGCACATAGTCAGGGTAATGAGAATAGACCCAGCAACGGGGAACGCGGCTGAACGTGGCGTCCCCGTTGCTAAGGTCAGAGCGGCTCCGTGCGCCCGGCGTCTTAGCGTTGCCAGGGAGCCGGCGGCTGAACGCGCACGGCGTCCCTGGTTGCTAGGCGCCGGGCCGCACGGCCGAGCGGACCCCGGCGCCTAACAGTACCCCCCCCTTGAGGAGGGGTCAAGGAACCCCTAAAGCCAGGTTTCCGAGGAAATTCACGAAAAAATGCCCTTTTGAGCTTTGGGGCATGAAGGTCCTCATCCAGGACCCACGACCTTTCCTCTGGCCCATAACCTCTCCAATGCACCAAAAAATAAAGCCGACCCCGGGACAACTTGGAATCGAGAACCTTCTCAACCAAGAACTCCTGCTGACCCTGTACATTAACTGGTGATCTCCCCTGAGACTCTTTACGAGGAAATCTGCTGGACGAAACATATGGTTTAAGCAATGAGCAATGGAAGGTATTTCCGATCCGTAAAGTTTTTGGTAAACGTAACCGGAAAGCAACTGGATTGACTTTTTTGATAATGAGAAATGGTCCAATAAATCTAGGACCCAATCTGGCTGAGGTTTGTCGAAGTTTGATGTTGCGAGTCGACAACCACACCCTGTCTCCTACTTTAAAAGTGCACGGCCGCCGGAGCCTGTCAGAAAAAATTTTTTCCCGGAAAGCTGCTTTTCTGAGAGCCAGGTGCACTTTTTTCCAAATAAGTTTAAGATGAGAGGTCAGGGCCAGAGAGGAGACAGAGGAATGTTGAAAAAATGAATTAGCTCTGGGGTGGAAACCAAAAACTGCAAAAAATGGAGACACATTGGTGGAAGAATGACAGGCATTATTATAAGCAAACTCCGCCAATGGAAGAAACTCAGACCAGTCATTTTGGAGTTTGGCCGAGTACAAACGCAAATATTGTTTTAGAGATTGGTTAACTCGCTCAGTCTGTCCATTGGATTGTGGATGATAGCCGGAGGTTAATGATAATTTCATCTTTAACGAAGCACAAAAAGACTTCCAAAATTGTGCAATGAATTGTGGACCCCTGTCAGAAACAATATCAGTGGATAACCCATGGAGTCTGAAAACATGACGGAGGAACAAGACTGCCAATCCCTGGGCAGATGGCAATCGGGGAAGAGCAATAAAATGGGCCATCTTGCTAAAACGGTCCACTACCACCCATATGACTCGGCATCCGGCTGACAGAGGGAGATCCACCACAAAATCCATGGAGATATGCGACCATGGCCTAAGAGGAACCTTCAAGGGCATAAGTTGACCAATAGGCAAAGAACGGGGAACTTTATGCTGTGCACAGACTTGACACGAAAAAACAAACTCTTTAATGTCTTTGGAAAGACCAGGCCACCATACTGAGCGGGATACTAATTCCAAAGTCTTAGCGATTCCCGGATGCCCTGCAACTTTGCTATCATGAAATTCCGCCAAAACAGTTGCTCTCAAAAACTCAGGAACAAAAAGACGACCAGCAGGAGTATTTTCAGGAGCTTGATGTTGAAGCAGCTTTAATTGGGAAAATACATCCTGTGTGAGACCTGCCTGAATGACTGAAGGCGGAAGTATGGGAGTAACAGGACTGTTGTCTTGAACCGGAAGGAAACTGCGTGACAGGGCATCTGCCTTGGTATTCTTGGAACCTGGTCTGAAGGTGATAATGAATTTGAAACGAGTAAAAAATAAAGCCCAACGAGCCTGTCGGGCATTCAGTCGTTTAGCCGATTCAATGTATTGAAGATTTTTGTGATCAGTCAAAACTGAAATGGTATGGGTCGCTCCTTCAAGCCAATGTCTCCACTCCTCGAAAGCCCATTTAATAGCCAGCAATTCCCGGTTACCAACATCGTAGTTGGATTCTGCAGATGAGAATTTTCTGGACATAAAGGCACAAGGATGTAACTCAAGGGAATCTGGATCCTTCTGAGAAAGGATAGCCCCTACTCCAACCTCCGAGGCATCCACCTCAACAATGAAAGGTAATTCTGGGTTGGGATGTCTAAGGACAGGGGCTGAGACAAAGGCTTGTTTTAAGGCCTGAAAAGATAACTCAGCTTCACATGACCAATTGGTAGGATCTGCTCCCTTCTTAGTAAGTGCCACAATGGGAGCAACTAGGTCAGAGAAAGAGTGAATAAATCTTCTATAGTAGTTTGCAAACCCTAAAAAGCGCTGAATTGCTTTTAAATTGGTGGGTTGCGCCCAACTAAGGATGGCTTGGAGCTTTTTTGGTTCCATTCGGAATCCCCGAGGGGAAATAATGTACCCTAAAAAGGATACCTCCGTGACATGAAATTCACACTTCTCCAGTTTGGCATATAGGTGATTTTCACGTAATTTCTTTAGCACCTGACGCACCTGGGTAACATGTTGTTCTACGGAGTCAGAATATATCAAAATATCGTCTAAATAGACCACGACGAATCTTCCCAGAAACTCAAGGAGCACATCATTAATGAGATCCTGGAAAACTGCCGGAGCGTTAGATAGGCCGAATGGCATGACCAGATACTCATAGTGGCCTGACTGAGTACTAAATGCCGTTTTCCACTCATCCCCTGACCTGATTCTGATGAGGTTATATGCTCCTCTCAGATCAATCTTAGAAAAAATAACAGCCGAACGTAGCTGATCAAAGAGGACAGAGATCAGCGGCAGAGGGTAAGTATTCTTTACTGAGATTTTATTCAAAGCTCTAAAGTCAATGCAGGGTCTGAGTGAACCATCCTTCTTCTCTACGAAGAAAAAACCTGCACTTAAAGGGGATTTAGATGGCCTGATAAACCCTTTTCCAAGGCTTTCTTTCACATACTCATTCATGGCCACAGTTTCAGGACCAGACAATGCATATAACCTTCCTTTAGGCAACGTGGCACCAGGAATTAACTCAATGGCACAATCATAAGGCCTATGGGGAGGCAAAATATCCGCATTGCCCTTGGAAAACACATCAACAAAATCCTGGTATTCCCCAGGAATATGTGCGGAACTGGCGGCAGCTACTCGGATAGGAAGCGTAATACATTCTTTATCACAGATGGTACCCCATTGTAGGATCTCCCCAGACTGCCAATCTATGATGGGATTATGAAAGGCCAGCCAAGGGTGACCCAGAACCACAGGAACTGCTGGACAATGGGTAAGGAAAAACTCAATCTTTTCAGAATGCAGAGCTCCCACCGAGAGCAAAACAGGAGGTGTACAAAGAGAAATAACCCCATTGGATAAAGGACTCCCATCTAAACCATGCATGGTGATACACCTACCCAAGGTTAGCTGAGGAATACCTAAGGCCTTGGCCCATGTTAAATCCATAAAGTTTCCTGCAGCTCCACTGTCCACAAAAGCAGAGACCGAGGAACAGAGGCTGCCATAGGAAACTTTAGCAGGAACCAACAGTGAATTATTTGAGGAGATGAGCTGCAGACCAAAGTGAACCCCCTCACAACTCACTTGGTCAGGAAGTTTCCCGACTTGTTTGGACAACTACGGGCAAAATGTCCCTTACCTCCGCAGTATAAACATAGACCAGAATTTTGCCTCCTGGTTCTTTCTTCCGGAGACAATTTGGAGAGACCAATCTGCATAGGCTCCTCTATGTCTACCGGAATGGAAGGAACCCAGGGAGAAGACCCGACAGATGCCCCTTTTTCAGCCCTCCGCTCTCTGAGCCGACGATCTATTTTAATAGAGAGTTCCATGAGGTTATCGAGGGTCTCAGGAGCGGGATACTGGAGGAGACTGTCTTTTATAGATTCAGATAAGCCGAGGCGAAACTGACTGCGCAGGGCTGGGTCATTCCAGCCACAGTCGTTCGACCAACGGCGAAACTCCGTACAATAATTCTCTGCGGGATTCCTACCCTGTCTAAGAGCACGCAACTGACTTTCTGCGGACGCCTCTCTATCAGGGTCGTCATACAATAGCCCTAAAGATTTTAAAAAGGCGTCTACAGACGATAAGGCCGGATCGTCTGTCTTTAAACCAAAAGCCCAGGTCTGAGGATCCCCCTGAAGCAGAGAAATAATAATCCCAACCCGCTGAGCCTCTGTACCTGAGGTAACTGGTCTTAAACGAAAATACAGTTTGCAAGATTCTTTAAAATTAAAAAAACTGTTTTCTATCCCCAGAAAAACGGTCAGGCAGATGCATTTTTGGTTCAGGGATGACCCTCTGGGAAGTCCGTAACAGATCTTCCTGTGACCTCACCCGGAGGGACAGATCCTGAACCATCTGAGTAAGTTCCTGAATCTGACTAACAAGAAGCTGGCCATGATTTGGCCCAACACCGACGGGATTCATAAGGCCGACAAATTCTCCCAACTAAAAAGTGAAAAAATTTACTGTAAGTTAAATCTTTTCTTTTGTGGCCGGTGATAATGTTATGATTCCTGTACTCCAGACCGGAGGCGATCTTATGGCAGGGATCTGAGTACAGGAAAATAAGCTGGTTGTGGGAGCTGGAGAGCCTAGTAACCCCTGGCGCCCTAACTCCGTTGTCTCGCCCGTGTTATCAGAAATCCCCTGCGAGACTATGGTTGCTTGAGCCCATGGCAGCCGCGTTCGAAGGGCGGATTATGTCTGCCCAACCCCGATGCCCCCGCAGGTCTTAATGGGAGACAAGGGGAAGTCCGAGACAGGGTGATAACAAGGGGCCCTCTGACTAAGCAACCAGGCCAGGGGTTACAAGCTAACTAACTAAATCAAAAGGTATGTGCGGACTAGCCGCCAGGGAAAAGGACAACCAAAGATCCACTGATCCGACACTCCTATCCGGCACCGCTGGACACCAGAGTGGATCTGTGGAAGCGGAATCCTCCGCAAAGCTCCAGAACACAATTAAACAAAATAATAAACAGAAGCGGACAAGCCGCAACACACGGCTGCGCCGCGACTCACGAACACCACCAGATGTTAAAGGTGCTCGGTCAGACTCCAGGAATAGTTGGTAACTTCCGAGTACAGGATCTCTGAGGACAGGAACAACCGAATAGACCGGGACTGGGAACTCTCTGCAGCAGACACAGGCAAACAGGAAGCTATCACCGGCGTCTGTAAGAAGTCCTGAGGGTGCCTTTATTCAGGAACCCTCCAATCCAGATCCAGACAGGGCAATCAAATAGAAATGCCGTGCAGCTTGCATGCTGCACGGCCAGCACATAGTCAGGGTAATGAGAATAGACCCAGCAACGGGGAACGCGGCTGAACGTGGCGTCCCCGTTGCTAAGGTCAGAGCGGCTCCGTGCGCCCGGCGTCTTAGCGTTGCCAGGGAGCCGGCGGCTGAACGCGCACGGCGTCCCTGGTTGCTAGGCGCCGGGCCGCACGGCCGAGCGGACCCCGGCGCCTAACACCCTGCACCAGAACGCTGGCCACCAGGATCCCGGCCGCCGGCATAACATACTACACCCCTATGGAAGCTCCTGAAGAGTTATCTGCATTTATTTTCTGAGTTTGTTATTTTCAGGCAGGACTGGATGGCACCAGCCTGCCGGCTTCATGGGACTTAGGGAGGGGAACGGCCCAACCTCTCTCAAGGTTAATGGTCCCCTTCCCCGCTGACAGGATACTTGCTCCTGAGGGAATTATTCGCAAGCCCCACCACGGCGAGCATACATTCCCGCAGCACGCTGCCACCCCTAGCGAGCCAGAAGAATGAAGAGTGGCGGTTCGGTAAGACCGATTCTGAACCTCAAGTCGTTAAACCCGTAATTACGAGTGTTCAAATTCAAGATGGAGTCTCTGAGAGCGGTGATCTCAGGTTTGGAGGAGAGGGAATTCCTAGTGTTTCTGGATATCAAGGATGCTTACCTTCACATCCCGATCTGACCGCCTCATCAGGCTTATCTACGGTTTGCTCTAAAGGACTGTCACTACTAGTTCCAGGCCCTGCCATTTGGGTGTTCACCAAAGTGATGGCACAGATGATGTTCCTTCTCCGCAAGTGAGGAGTGAACATAATTCCGTCCTGGACGATCTGATAAAGGCACCGTCCAGGGAGCAGTTGTTGGAAAGCATTGGTCTCTCAACCAGATTACTCCTGGATTACGGGTGGATTCTGAATCTATCAAATTCTCACCTAGAACCCACAGAGGCTTCATTTCCTGGGAATGATACTGGACACAGAGGGGTATATTTACTAAGGTCCCGATTTTGACCGAGATGCCGTTTTTTCTTCAAAGTGTCATTTCGGTAATTTACTAAGCAAAAATCTCGGCAGTGATGAGGGCATTCGTAATATTTTGGAAGGCCTAGGAAAAAATCACGAATCAATACACCATCGGTCAAATACGCCTGCAATTTGGTAGAAATCGGTAATTTACTAAAAAGTGCAAATCACAAACACTGCCGACAATAGCCAAACACTGCCGTGCTGAAATACAATTCGTGAAAAAGTGCTAAAAAAAACCAGACCTGCTTTTTTATCCCGTGTTTGGATAGGCATGCAGGGATCCATGAGATCCGTGCATGTTTATCAGTGGGAAGGGGATGGGAAAGTGTTTATTTTTTTGAAAAAAATTGCGTGGGGTCCCCCCTCCTAAGCAAAACCAGCCTCGGGCTCTTTGAGCCGGTCCTGGTTGCAAAAATATGGGGGGGAAAATGATAGAGGTTCCCCCATATTTAAACAACCAGCACCGGGCTCTGCGCCTGGTCCTGGTTCCAAAAATACGGGGGACAAAAAGCGTAGGGGTCCCCCGTATTTCTGAAACCAGCACCGGGCTCCACTAGCCAGATACATAATGCCACAGCCGGGGGACACTTTTATATAGCTCCCGGCGGCCCTGGCATTACATAACCAACTAGTCACCCCTGGCCGGGGTACCCTGGAGGAGTGGGGACCCCTTCAATCAAGGGGTCCCCCCCCTCCAGCCACCCAAGGACCAGGGGTGAAGCCCGAGGCTGTCCCCCCCATCCAAGGGCTGCGGATGGGAGGCTGATAGCCATTGTGTAAAAAAAATTATATTGTTTTTAGTAGCAGTACTACAAGTCCCAGCAAGCCTCCCCCGCAAGCTGGTACTTGGAGAACCACAAGTACCAGCATGCGGAGGAAAACCGGGCCCGCTGGTACCTGTAGTACTACTACTAAAAAAATACCCCAATAAAAACATAAGACACACACCTTGAAAGTATAACTTTAATGCATACATACACACCTCCATATACACATACTTACCTTATGTTCACACGAGGGTCGGTCCTCTTCTCCATGTAGAATCCATGGTGTACCTGTGGAAAAAATTATACTCACAAAATCCAGTGTAGAAGCCTCTTCTTCTTGTAATCCATTTGTAATCCAGGTACTTGTCAAAATAAAAAAACGGACACCCGACCTCGCACTGAAAGGGGCCCCGTGTTTTCACATGGGACCCCTTTCCCCGAATGCCAGAAACCCCCTCTGACTTAAGTCTAAGAAGGTTCCTTCAGCCAATCAGGGAGCGCCACGTTGTGGCACCCTCCTGATTGGCTGTGTGCTCCTGTACTGTATGACAGGCGGCACACGGCAGTGTTACAATGTAGCGCCTATGCGCTCCATTATAACCAATGGTGGGAACTTTGTGGTTAGCTGTGAGGTTACTTTCGGTCAACCGCTGACCACAAAGGTGTGGTCAAGGTGTGTGTCTTATGTTTTTATTGGGGTATTTTTTTAGTAGTAGTACTACAGGTACCATATTTGGAAATAAATGAGAGCGCAATTGCAATTAAAAATATAGTAAATACTTTAATACATGCACAACATATATTAGACAAAATTAAAAACAAAGTTATTCTAAAAGGTTATTCTAAAAAGTCAAATAAATTATTGGTGCTTGACACAGCCGCGCTCCTTTCCACGTGTACCCTGAGAAACATCTCATCAAGCTCGCCCCTAATTGTGGAGTACGGAACACGGGCTGACAGGGACACTGTGAGCGGCGCTGCTGACAGCCACTCTTTCCTCTCCTCATACGGCATTTGGATCCAGAGAGGTGTATGCTCCTTCTCCCTCCGCTGCATCAGATAATGGGAAGTTTATTGCTATTGAACTCCAGCAGCGGTGAGCATCAGATTTACTTCTAAAAAACCATCATTCTGTGGAACTTTATTCAAACATAGTAGAAAAAGCTACCAACATTTGAGACAGTGATTGATTTACAGACAATTACCGGATCAGTTACAGGTTGTGGAACCCTCTGGGGGTGTGTCAAGCACCAATAATTTATTTGACTTTTTAGAATAACCTTTTAGAATAACTTTGTTTTTAATTTTGTCTAATATATGTTGTGCATGTATTAAAGTATTTACTATATTTTTAATTGCAATTGCGCTCTCATTTATTTCCAAATATTGTCTTTAATTAGGTGATAATCCAAATCACCTGTTGGGAGCAGCAACTACAATTATTTATTTACAAGTGTTCAATTAGACTTAAGGGAAACTTGCGCCTGATAAACAAGTGTTATTGTTTATTATTGTTTTTTATCTACTACAGGTACCAGCGGGCCCGGTTTTCCTCCGCATGCTGGTACTTGTGGTTCTCCAAGTACCAGCTTGCGGGGGAGGCTTGCTGGAACTTGTAGTACTGCTACTAAAAACAATATTAATTTTTTTACACAACGGCTATCAGCCTCCCATCCGCAGCCCTTGGATGGGGGGGGACAGCCTCAGGCTTCACCCCTGGTCCTTGGGTGGCTGGAGGGGGGGGACCCCTTGATTGAAGGGGTCCCCACTCCTCCAGGGTACCCCGGCCAGGGGTGACTAGTTGGTTATGTAATGCCAGGGCCGCCGGGAGCTATATAAAAGTGTCCCCCGGCTGTGGCATTATGTATCTGGCTAGTGGAGCCCGGTGCTGGTTTCAGAAATACGGGGGACCCCTACGCTTTTTGTCCCCCGTATTTTTGGAACCAGGACCAGGCGCAGAGCCCGGTGCTGGTTGTTTAAATATGGGGGAACCTCTATCATTTTTTTCCCATATTTTTGCAACCAGGATCGGCTCAAAGAGCCCGAGGCTGGTTTGGCTTAGGAGGGGGGACCCCACGCAATTTTTTTTTTTATTTTAACACTGTTTTTTTTTTTAATAAAGGTGCACAATGAAGCCCAGCACGGATCTCTCAGATCCGGCCAAGATTCATTGTATTAAAGTCGGCAGTGTTTTACAAGTCACTCACGTAAAACACTGCCTAAAAAAACGAATGACATCGACATCGGTAAAACCGAAAATGCAGAATATGGCAGCTTAGTAAATTAGTCGTACTAAATTCAAAAAGTTGCATATTTACACTTTCGATGTCATTCGTGATTGAACTTTGACCTCAAACGGGAAAATACGAATTTTAGTAAATATACCCCAGAGTCTCAGAAAGTATGCATCAGAGGATTCGGCTGTCGCCAAAAGCCAGGATATGCCTGATCTCAAAGCGTTTGCCTGAATGTGGATGGTAAAAATACTTTCCTGCTAGCATATGACCACAGGTGGTGTACATCCTGTACATTTGTAACACTCTCTAGGGATAGCGTCCACGTTTCTCAAAGCTCTAAGTACTTAAAACAGCTTTGAGAAAAGTAGAAGCTATCCCTAGAGTTGATCTCTTGAAGTCCATAAACAAGGATCCATGTGACAGAATCCATTGGGTAAGGAAATTTAACTCCTCTCATGATATTGTTGAAAAAACTACAAAAACCTTATGGCCCATCATTCAGGGTGATAAAGAACTTAAAGTACTTAAACAATCAAGGGTCATGTCATGCCTCAAGCGTGGCAGAAACTTACGTGACTGGCTAGTCCATTCATATATTACTGAACATGTACGATCTTTGCTTCCTTTAGGTAAAAAAACAGGAGGGTGTTACAAATGTACGGGATGTGCAACCTGTAGTCATATGCTTCCTATTGAAGGAAATTATCAATAGATGCATGCAGGGGCAGTTTCTTCAGAATCAGGCCATTCAGGTCCAGTCAGACAATGTGACAGCGGTGACGTACATAAACCGACAGGGCGTAATGAAAAGCAGAGCCGCAATGTCAGGGTGTCAAAATTCTCCTCTGGGCGGAAAAACACGCTGTGGCGTTGTCGGCGGTCTTCATTCCGGGAGTGGACAACTGGGACGCAGACTTCTTCAGCAGACACGACCTGCACCCGGGGGAGTGGGGCCTTCACCCGGAGGTGTTCCAGTGGCTGACGCGTCGGTGGGGTTCCCCACAGATCGACATGATGACATCTCGACTCAACAAGAAGCTCAAGCGATATTGTTCCAGGTCGAGAGACCCTCAGGCAGTGGCGGTGGACGCCCTGACAACTCCGTGGGTTTACAAGCTGCTGTACGTGTTTCCTCCACTTCCTCTTATCCCAATAATTCTAAAAAGGGAAAAGGTTCAAGCAATCATCATTGCTCTGGACTGGCCACGAAGGGCCTGGTATGCGGATCTTCTAGAGATGCTGATCAAATATCTGTGGCCTCTGCCTCTTCGAGAGTATCTTCTGCAACAGGACCCGTTCGCCTATCAAGACTTACCACGGGTACGTTTAATAACATGGAAGTTGAACGGCTGATCCTAGCCAAAAGAGGGCTTCCTGACAAGGTCATCCCGACTATGATCCAATCCAGAAAGGGGGTAACGTCTAAACATTACCACCGTATCTGGTAGAAATATGTCTCTTGGTGTGAGAGCAGACAATATTCTGCAGTGGAATTTCATCTGGGACGTTTCCTGCTTTTTCTGCAGTCGGGAGTGGATGTGGGCCTACGCCTAGGCTCCATAAAAATCCAGATTTCAGCCTTGTCTATTTTCTTTCAGAAACAATTGGCTTCTCTTCCTGAGGTCCAGACGTTCTTGAAAGGTGTTCTGCACTTCCAACCTCCCTTTGTGCCCCCTACGGCACCTTGGGATCTCAATTTGGTGCTGCAGTTCCTCTATTTGGACTGGTTTGAACCGATACAGGAGGTAGACGTAAACTATCTTACGTGGAAGACCGTCACACTGTTGGCCTTGGTTTCACCAAGGCGTGTGTCGGAACTGGGGGCGTTGTCTCACAAGAGCCCCTACTTTATTTTTCATGAGGACAGAGCTGAAGTCAGGACACGTCAGAAATTTCTTCCTAAGGTGGTGTCCGCGTTTCACATCAACCCACCTATAGTGTTTCCGGTTGTTACGGACACCTCGGCTACTTCCAAGTCCTTGGATGTTGTAAGGGCTTTGAAGGTATATGTGAAGTGGACTGCTCGTCTTAGGAAATCGGACTTGTTCGTTCTTTATGATCCCACGGTGGGTTTGATGAATCCAAAATCTGTACAGGCCCACTCTACTAGGTCAGTGGGTTCTTCTTGCGCAGGTTCCCGGGGCGTCTCGGCTTTACAGCTCTGCCGAGCAGCTACTTGGTCAGGTTCGAACACGTTTGCTAAGTTTTACACAATCAATACTTTGGCCTCTGAGGACCTTCAGTTTGGTCAGTCAGTTCTGCAGGAACCTCAGCACTCTCCCACCCGGTTTGGGAGCTTTGGTACTAAATGGATTCCCAGTGTTCCCTAGGATGTAAGAGAAAATAGGATTTTAATTAACTACCGGTAAATCCTTTTCTCATAGTCCGTAAGGGATACTGGGCGCCCGCCCGGTGCTTCGTTCTTCCTGCACTGTTACTTAGTTAAGTATTCTGGTTGGTTCAGCTGTTGTGGTTCCTGTTTCAGGTTTGGTTAGCATGGCTTTCCTCTTGTTCTGTGTGTGCTGGTTCGTAATCTCACCACTTTCCTTATCTATCCTTCTCTCAAAGTATGTCCGTCTCCTTGGGCACGGTTTCCTAGACTTTCTGAATACCACACCTTCCATAGACATGACCGGCTCCTCCTGGCACATTTTCTAAACTTAGTCTTGTAGGAGGGGCATAGAGGGAGGAGCCAGCGCACACTATCAATTTCTTAAAGTGCCCATGGCTCCTAGTGGATCCGTCTATACCCCATGGTGCTAAATGGATTCCCAGTATCCCCTACGGACTATGAGAAAAGGATTTAACGGTAGGTAATTAAAATCCTATTTTAACATTTAGGCTTCAATTTCTTAACACTATTTTGCAAGAACCCCTTCAAAAACAGCTTATTCAGAAGATTCCTTCCAAACATTAGTACTGTATTGTATAGCCAGAATATTTTCAATCACAAATGCAGCCCCCATAGGTTGTATACAGAGAGTAGATAAAATAAAGTGCACCAAATGGCTGCCCCTTGGTCCCAAATAGAAAGAAAGTGTCACCTTACTCTAGAAAACTTCACAACAATTCACAATCCACCAAATAGGTCCATAGGCGCTCATATAAAACAGAAACAAATAAAAAAACGTATAGTGTGATACATTCATATATCATTATACATTAGACCAAATGTAATGGGTAAGCCTCGTACCACAATTTATGGTCTACTATTTGGAGTAGACAACATGCTTGTTTCAGGGAATGGGCACACCACGATGTAGATACCAGCGCTTGAGACTCCTCCAATAGGATGTCCTTCTCTCAACGAAATTATACATGTGGAACAAACGGAGATCATTCAGAATGGTCTACAATGCAAGCAGACTCAGGGGCGGAACTACTGGCGGGGCAGGCAGTGCAGTGCACTGGGGCCCCGCCGCACTAAAGGGCCCACAGCCGCCGGCCGGCATTTAGAACAGATTAACATGCGGACGAACGTCCGCATGTCAATCTGCGGTCTCCTCTCCCTCCCTGCTGTGGTGCCTGCTCCCCCGTATAATGTCTCAGGATCATTGTGGTGTGTGTCATACCGTGTCACAGACATTGTATGTGCTATAATGTATCAGGGGCATTGCAGTGTGTAGCATAATGTATAACGGGCAATGCGGCGCACGCATTTTTCTACCTTTGCTAGTGCCAATTACGGGGTGTATGGGGGGGGGGGGGGGCGCCGAAGGATTTTTTGGCTTGGGGGAGAAAAATTTCTAGTTACGCCACTGGTCACAATGACTCATTGTATGTCATGCCACAGCCGCACACCAGTGCTCCCGTGACCCGCCCGTCATAAGGAACGATTCTGGCCACCCGCACACGAAGGAGGGTCCGTCCCTCCCTCCCTCATATACAAACAGGTCACAGTCTCTCAGTGAAGGAGAGAGCCGCAGCAGCGCTTTGTTACTGGTGGAGGCGCTGCTGCTGCTGCTCCTCTGCTTCACTATAGGCTGTCTCTGAGAACAGCCTATAGGGAAGCAGAGGGGCAGCAGCAGCAGCGCCTCCACCAGTAACACAGCGCTGCTGCGGCTCCCTCCTCCACCTCCCTCCTCCTTCTTCTCTACTGCCCGGGAAGCTGCACCGAGGAGCCTGAGCCAACAGAGAGGGTAAGTATAATTCTTCTTTCTTTCTTTCTTTCTCTTTCTTTCTTTCTTTCTTTCTTTCTTTCTTTCTTTCTTTCTTTCTTTCTTTCTTTCTTTCTTTCTTTCTTTCTTTCTGTCTCTTTCTTTTTTTATTTGTTGGGACTGCCTGCCGCAATGTGTAAAAAGGGGGGACTGCCTGCCGCTATGTATAAAAATGGGGAATCTGCATGCCGCAATGTAAAAATGGGGAATCTGCCTGCCGCAATGTAAAAATGGGGAATCTGCCTGCCGCAATGTAAAAATGGGGAATCTGCCTGCCGCAATGTGTAAAAATGGGGAATCTGCCTGCCGCAATGTAAAAATGGGGAATCTGCCTGACGCAATGTGTAAAAATGGGGAATCTGCCTGCCGCAATGTAAAAATGGGGAATCTGCCTGCCGCAATGTAAAAATGGGGAATCTGCCTGCCGCTATGTATAAAAATGGGGAATCTGCATGCCGCAATGTAAAAATGGGGAATCTGCCTGCCGCAATGTAAAAATGGGGAATCTGCCTGCCGCAATGTAAAAATGGGGAATCTGCCTGCCGCAATGTGTAAAAATGGGGAATCTGCCTGCCGCAATGTAAAAATGGGGAATCTGCCTGCCGCAATGTGTAAAAATGGGGAATCTGCCTGCCGCTATGTATAAAAATGGGGAATCTGCCTGCCGCTATGTATAAAAATGGGGAATCTGCCTGCCGCTATGTATAAAAATGGGGAATCTGCCTGCCGCTATGTATAAAAATGGGGAATCTGCCTGCCGCTATGTGTAAAAAGGTAGAATCTGCCTGCCGTAATGTGTAAAAAGGGCACGCTATCTGCCGTTATGTGTAAAAGTGTATGGTGTCTGCCGTAATGTGTAAAATGGGGACGCTGTCTGCCGTAATGTGTAAAATGGGGACGCTGTCTGCCGTAATGTGTAAAAAGTGCACGCTGTCTGCCGCTATGTGTAACGAGGGCACGCTGTCTGCCGCTATGTGTAACGAGGGCACGCTGTCTGCCATTGTGTAAAAAGTGTATGCTGTCTGCCGCTATGTGTAACGAGGGCACGCTGTCTGCCGTTATGTGTAAAAAGTGCACGCTGTCTGCCGTTATGTGTAAAAAGGGGAATCTGTTCGCTGTAAGGAGTAAAAGGGTCTCTACCTGGTGTAGTGGTGCTACTGTGCGGCGTAATTTGAAGAATGGAGACTACTGTGCACCGTTTTATGAATTGGTATTATTTTGTGGACACACCCCTTCCCCACGAAGCCACGCCACTATGTATTTTTGTGCGCGCCTACGGCGCGCACTGCCCATGGGGTGGACTTGGATGGGATGGGGGGGGGGGGGGGCCAAAGCATTTTGTTGCACCTGGGCCCACCGCTTGCTTGTTCCGCCACTGAGCAGACTGATACAGCAAAGCCTTTGATGGAAACAAAATCAGGCATCCCCGGAATCAGCTGTCTGTCCTCGAACATCCCCTCTCATAAAAACCTCCTTGCCAGGCAAGGAGGTCTTTAATCTTTACGAGAGGGGACGGTGGAGGGCCACCATTCTGGGGACACCTGGTTTTGTTTCCATCAAAGACTTTGCTGTATCAGTCTATCACCATATTTGTTGACTGTCATTTGGCTCACCCTTTCTCTCCTCATTCTCCCCTGCAGCAACACTTACTGGCCTTAGGGCCTGAGTCAGCGGTGGATGGTAATGCAGCTGCAACTGTCTTTTCTATGCAGTGAGACTGTATATTTATGCAAATTTGACAGCCGTGTGGATTCCTGCAGATATGCACACCCGCTGCATCTCTAATCTGCAACTCTGCATAAAAATACACACCATCAGCACTATAGTATCAGTCATGCTGTGGGGCATAAGAGTAGCCTTATGGTTGCTCAAAATGTCCATCAAAACATGGCCACCAGTGCCAGTGTAACTGCAGAAAAAGACAGTGGATGGCCATGACACGCCCACATCTTGTTATCAAGTTCCGTGTTATCAACCAGAAATGGCCAATGAAATTGTCTCTCTCTTCGTCGAAATTTGTCTTGCATCCACTGGCGGTAAGCTGGTTCTTACTCTTTGCATCTAGACCTCTTCTTCATCATCTGTATCGTCACTGTGGTGTTAAATGGTTGCCTGCTTGCTTGTAGGGACAAATCTTCTCCATGGCCCTCATACCGAGTTGTTCGCTCGCAAGCTGCTTTTAGCAGCATTGCACACGCTAAGCCGCCGCCTACTGGGAGTGAATCTTAGCTTAGCAAAATTGCGAACGAAAGATTCGCAATATTGCGAAAAGACTTCTCTGTGCAGTTTCTGAGTAGCTCGAGACTTACTCTTCCAGTGCGATCAGTTCAGTGCTTGTCGTTCCTGGTTTGACGTCACAAACACACCCAGCGTTCGCCCAGACACTCCTCCATTTCTCCAGCCACTCCTGCGATTTTCCCAGAAACGGTAGCGTTTTTTCACACACTCCCATAAAACGGCCAGTTTCCGCCCAGAAACACCCACTTCCTGTCAATCACATTACGATCACCAGAACGAAGAAAAAAACTTGTAATGCCGTGAGTAAAATACCAATCTTCATAGCAAATTTACTTGGCGCAGTCGCAGTGCGAACATTGCGCATGCGCAATTAGCGGAAAATCGCTGCGATGCGAAGAAAATTACCGAGCGAACAACTCGGAATGACCACCCATATGCATTATGTAATTTTCTGTCTTACACAGTGGCGGTTTTAGATGCGGGCTAGCAGGGAGGCCACCCAAGCCGCAGCTGCAGTCACCCCGCCAGCATGACCTGATTTGCATGCACCCACCCACTGCCCGTTCCTCGTTAGCCGCCTCCCGCTGCCTGTCCCCCGCTACTCACTTCCACCCAGCCTTCAACATGCACTGTCCTGTTTTAAATGGGGGGGTCGGGGGGCACCAAAGGAAACATTTGCCCTGGGCACCACAAGGTGTAGAACCGGCCCTGGTCTCACACTAAGGAAGCCGAGGCTGCCCAGCAGAGCTGAGTGGGCAGCACATGTATTGGATCACGGGGGTGGGTGATTGAAACCACCCTCTAGCTGTGCACACAGTACTTTAATAATTAAAATAAGAAATTTCCTCCAAAATTTCAGGGACATTAATTATTGTAAGCCATGTCCATGCAGGACATTTTCAAGAAAAAAAAAAAATCTATTATTTTTATTTTCTGGAATATGAAATTATACTTTTTGGATGCAAAATGGCGGGCATAATAAATTTACCCTGTTAGGGACCTATATATCCATAGGGACTGTCCCAATAATCATGTGGAAATAATAATAATGTTTTAATGCAATTTTATATTTTGTTCCTGTATACGAATAGCCAAATGCAGATCACAGTTCCTGCAGAGGTAGAATTATAAATTGATCCAATGTTTGTATGTTTTTTTTCATTACAAATTATGGATAGATGGTTTGAAAAGTAATTTCCACTTATTGAAACTATTAAAATAGACACCTTAGTGACTGTTCTTCCTTGACTTCACAATTACTAATTTTCAATCTTGTTATTAGTCTGTTTTATACAGCAAAAACTATTTAATGTTTTATAAATTACATCAGTGTTACTAAGGAAATTATCATTGTCAGTTTTTCATTACACAAAGGGGGTGATTCCGAGTTGTTCGCTCGCTAGCTGCTTTTAGCAGCATTGCACACGCTAAGCCGCCGCCCTCTGGGAGTGTATCTTAGCTTAGCAGAAGTGCGAACGAAAGATTAGCAGAATTGCGAATAGAAATTTCTTAGCAGTTTCTGAGTAGCTCCAGACTTACTCAGCCATTGCGACCAGCTCAGTCCTTTTCGTTCCTGGTTTGACGTCACAAACACACCCAGCGTTTGCCCAACCACTCCCCCGTTTCTCCAGCCACTCCTGCGTTTTGCAACTCGAACGCCTGTGTTTTTCCGCACACTCCCATAAAACGGCCAGTTTCCGCCCAGAAACACCCACTTCCTGTCAATCACACTACGATCAGCACAGCGATGAAAAAGCTTCGTTATGCCGTGAGTAAAATACCTAACTTTTGTGTAAAATAACTAAGCGCATGCGCTCTCCGAACCTTGCGCATGTGCAGTAAACGACTAATCGCAGTATAGCGAAAATCGGCAACGAGCGAACAACTCGGAATGACCCCAAAGTCCATAAATTAGTTTAATACATTCCATAATAACAATGAAAATAATTACAGGATTTCTGTTACGCCCTAGAGGATGATGGGGTCCACATTAGTACCATGGGGTATAGACGGGTCCACTAGGAGCCACTGGCACTTTAAGAGTTTGAGAGTGTGGGCTGGCTCCTCCCTCTATGCCCCTCCTACCAGACTCAGTTTAGAAAATGTGCCCGGAGGAGCCGGTCACAGCTAGGGGAGCTCTCCAGCGTTTCTATAGTAAAAGTTTTTTTTAGAGTTTATTATTTTACAGGGAGGCTGCTGGCAACAGCCTCCCTGCTTCGTGGGACTAAGGGGGGGAGCAGTGTCCGCCCTCCGGGGTCTGAGTCACTATCTCCGCTCACAGGACACTGAGCTCCTGAGGGTGCTGATCGTTAGCCGCTCCAGGAGACCACTCACTCCCACAGCATGCCGCCACCCCCTTACAGAGCCAGAAGACTTGGGTGGCGAGAGAGTCACCGGCCCCCCTGGCAAGTGAGGAGCCAGTGTGAAGATGGCGGCAACAGGGTAGGGAGCGCAGTACTAACTGCACTCCGGGGCTCAGCGGTACATAGTGTGGCACTGTGAGGGGCGCCCTGAGCCAGCGCATATACCCTACACTGGTCAGCAAGCCTGTCAGGGTCCCCGGATCGTTGCCAGCAGAAATCCTCAGACCAGTATAATATAATAAAGAGCGGGAAGCAGCGCCATGTTCAGGGGGCGGAGCTTCTCCACAGAGCAGACCCAGCAGCGTTCAGCGACATTTTCCTGCCTGCAGTTCCTGTACAACGCAACAGACGCTGACGGGAAGAGCTGTCCCTCCAAGCAACTCCAGCTATCCTGTGTGGTACCAGGGGGTTGTAGAAGGGAGGGGGGAGGCTGTGTAAAGTCTGTGCAGTCTATTAAGGTACACAGACAGCGCTGGCAGTTTCATTAGTTCTACCACAAAAAGCGCTGTGTGTGGGTTGGCTCCAATCCCTGTGTCTCTCTGTGGCATACTTGGGGGGAAAGTGTGTGTGTGTGTGTGTGTGTGTGTGTGTGTGTGTGTGTGTGTGTGTGTGTGTGTGTGTGTGTGTTTAATATCTCACATAGCCATGTCTAGGGACTCTGGGGGTCATTTTGACCCGATCGCACGCTGCAGCTTATCGGGTCCGCTGCAGCTTATCGGGCACGCTGCAGCAGTGCGATCAGGTCCGAACTGCGCATGCGTCGGCGCATGCCAGACAGGCAGAGGCGGTCGCTGGGCGCGGGGCGGAACGGTGGCATTTGGCTGCCGTTTCGTGGGCGCGGTCCGGCCAGGGGTCGGGCTGCAGCAGCTGCGTGACGTCACACGCAGCCACTGCAGGCCGGGGAACGATGAATAGCTCCCGGCCAGCGCGCTAAAGCTGTGCTGGTAGGGAGCTACTCTTGAAGTGCAAAGGCATTGCCGCTGTGCGATGCCTTTGCACTTCTGCAGGGGGGGGGGCAGCACTGACGAGCGGGGCGGACTAGCCCTGTGCTGGGCGTCCCCCCGCATGTCAGTGTGAATCATCGTAGCTGTGCTAAATTTAGCACAGCTATGATCATCTCGGAATGACCCCCACTGTGTCATATGCTGCAGAAGATGTTTCCTCTCAGGAGGGATCCATTCCATGTACACAGGATTCTAATGCTTTGGCCAGTATTTACTAAAAATCCGAGTTTGGCCGATTTGTGTTTTTTTTTCTAAGTCCCAATCCGGGAATTCACTAAGCAGCAATCTCGGCAGTGTCTGGTCTATTCGTAATGGTTTGAATGACAACGTTCCGAAATACGAATGAATAGACCATCGGTCAAACGCGGCTGTTATTTCATAGAATACGGGAATTCACTATTCATTCGTATTTGGGTGTTAGTTTCTGAGTGCTCAAGTGCGGGTCTGTTTTTTTTCGATTCGTTAAAAAAAGCAGCAATAAAATAGACCTGCTTTTTCCAGTCGAGTTTGGATAACCATGCACGGATCAGTGAGATCTGTGCATGGTTATCTATGGGAAAGGGTCTGGTGTTTAGTGTAAAATCTGGAAAAAAAAATTGTGTGGGGTCCCCCCTCCTAAGCATAACCAGCCTCGGGCTCTTTGAGCCGGTCCTTGTTGGAAAAATATGGGGGGGGAAATGACAGGGGTTCCCCCATATTTAATCAACCAGCACCGGGCTCTGCACCTGGTCCTGGTTCCAAAAATATGGAGGACAAAAAGCGTAGGGGTCCCCCGTATTTTTGAAACCAGCACCGGGCTCCACTAGCTGGGGAGATAATGCCACAGCCGGGGGACACTTTGATATCGGTCCCTGCGGCCGTGCCATTAAAACCCCAACTAGTCACCCCTGGTCGGGGTACCCTGGAGGAGTGGGGACCCCTTCAATCAAGGGGTCCCCCCCTCCAGCCACCCAAGGGCCAGGGGTGAAGCCCGAGGCTGTCCCCCCCATCCAAGGGCGACGGATGGGGGGCTGATAGCCTTGTATACAAAATGTGAATATTGTTTGTAGTAGCAGTACTACAAGTCCCAGCAAGCCTCCCCCGCAAGCTGGTACTTGGAGAACCACAAGTACCAGCATGCAGTGGAAACCGGGCCCGCTGGTACCTGTAGTACTACTACTAAAAAAATACCCCAATAAAAACAGGACACACACACCGTGACAGTACAACTTTATTACATACATGCACACCAACATACACACATACTTACCTATGTTCCCACGAGGCTCGGTCCTCTTCTCCATGTAGAATCCTAGGGGTACCTGTGAAAAAAATGATACTCACATAATCCAGTGTACCTTCTGTTCTTTGTATAATCCACGTACTTGGCAAAATAATAAAACGGAAACCCGACCACGCACTGAAAGGGGCCCCATGTTTACACATGAGACCCCTTTCCCCGACTGCCAGGACCCCCCCCTGACTCGTGTCAAAGAGGGTCCCTTCAGCCAATCAGGGAGCGCCACGTCGTGGCACTCTCCTGATTGGCTGTGTGCTCCTGTAGTGTCTGTCAGGCAGCACACGGCACAGATACAATGTAGCGCCTATGCGCTCCATTGTAGCCAATGGTGGGAACTTTGCGGTCAGCGGTTGACCGAAAGTAACCTCACCTAACTTTTTTAATACTTTAATTAACTTTTTAAGGTACACAATGAAGCCCTGCACGGATCTCACAGATCCGGCCGGGATTCCTTGTGTTTTGTCAGGCAGTGTTTTACTCATCACTCCCGTAAAACACTGCCTGATATTACGAATCACATCGACATCGGAAAAACGAATGTGCAAAACTCGGCAGCTTAGTGAATGACCGTATCAGGATTCAAAAAGTTGCAGTAAAATGCACCCGATACCATTCGAGATCAAACACCCTTCAAAACGGCAAAAACACGAATATTAGTAAATATTGCCCTTTGTCTCAGATCCCTATTGTTGAACCTGAGTAGTTAACTTCTATCAAAGGAATGATCTCTCAGATCTCTACTAGGGTAGCTAATACTGGGACTGAAACTAAGGTGTTGAAGAAGTCTATGGCAGTTTGGTCAGGCTCTGTCCCTATTCCTGCAAAATCCCCTAGCATGTTCCCACAGAAACGTGCACTTGCCCAAATTATGCAAGATGACATAGATACCAATTCTGATACTACAGACAGTGATGGGGATGTGCTGAGGGGGGCAGCATCCCTTGCAAAGGTTGAGGAGGCTTCACTGACAATAAGAAAGCCTTGCTAAACTTTCCTGCGTCTAAAGAATTAAATGCTATATTTGAAAAATCCTGGGAAAACCCGGAGAAAAAATTCCAGATCACAAAAAGGGTTCTGGTTCCTTTTCCCTTCCCTGAGGAAGATAGGAAAAATGGGAAAACCCACCCATTGTTGACGCATCTGTCTCCAGACTGTCTAAAAAGGTGGTTTTACCTGTCCCTGGATCTACTGCGTTAAAAGAACCGGCTGGGACTTCCGGTTCCGGCACCGCATGGAGTGACACGCTGCTTAGAAGCTCCGGTGCCCGCGGCCACTGACCTCTAACATATCGCCCATTTTGGGCGTCCATTGAGCGGTCACTCACACCGGCCCGCTCCCCGCACATCCGGCCCCCCTCTATGGACCGATTCCTAGCTCCTACGATGCAGGGAAAGCCTCCACGGGCCAAATCTGAAAGCCGCGGCTCGGCTTCCAAGATGGCCGCCGCAGCTTCTCTGGAGACCGGAGCTCGAACGGCGGGTACCTCAGCTCCTCCCTCGGCCCCTGTGCCCAGCGTCTCTCCATCCCTTGCTGGGTCCGCTGCCCTAGGCACGTTACTGCCCTCCTCTACCCCGGGGCATTCCTTGTCCTATGAGGACATTGTTAGAGCGGTGAAAGAGACCGTCCAGCCGTTATTTCAAGAACAAGCACAGCTGCATGCTGCTGCACTACAGCAAGCTGTCCTGGATATTAAAAGCCAGTATAAACAACTGTCCAAGCGTGTTTTACAAGTGGAACATACTGCTGGTGAAAATTTTCAGCAAATCGCTGAACTCTCCGACATCTCCGCTAAACTGCAGAAATCAGAAAACCTGGTATGGTCTAAGATCGACGATCTAGAAAATAGATCGCGCAGAAACAATCTCAGGCTCATTGGGCTCCCAGAGACGATTAAGGGCCAAGCTCTTTATCACTTCCTTCGACACACACTTCCTGATCTTCTTGGAATTCAAGATATTTGCTCGGATCTCGTGGTAGAACGTGCACACAGAACAGGCCCTGGTCGCTCCGCTGCATCCAACCGACCACGAGCTGTGCTATTTCGGTGTCTCAACTACCTCCATAAAGAGGCCCTGTGGTCTGCTTCCCGCCGTATAAGAGACCTTGTTTGGGAAGATGCCAAATTATTAATTTTCCAGGACTTCTCCCCGGAGCTTACCAGGCTACGAAAGGCGTTCTCCCCCACATGCTCAAAATTAGCCCAAGAGGGCCGAAAGTTTGCTCTACTCTACCCTGCACGCCTGAGGATTTTCGATGGCACGTCTTTTAAGGACTTCCACACCCCGGAGGATGCTGCCGCCTATCTTTCGGAGACCGAAGCCTCCGACCAAGTGCCGAAATAGCCGTCTTTTACAGACACTGCTCTGTAACTATCCTGCTTCATTGTTGCCTGGACTTAGTCACCCTCGACATACATTTATTTCTTATCCCCACCCCGTGGACTATAAGTTCCTCTGTTAGTCTTATTTGGACCTTCTCGCTAATCCCTCAGTGGTCTTCTGGGTGATGTATATATAATCTTAAAGTGACATAAGCTTCCTCTAAGCAATGTATACCTATATGCCTGTTTCTAGTTTTATATAGTTCTATATGCTTGGATGCCTGTTTTGCCCATCCATTTAGGGGTAGGCTGATGTCATCCTGACCGCTCACTCATATCCCCTATCCCTCTCCCCCCCCCTCCCCCCTTCCACTCCCTATTTCTCCCTCCCCTATACCCCACTCCCCTTACCCTTCTCCCTCTCTCTCTCCCCCCCCCCCCCCCCCATCCCCTATGCTGCTCATTATAGTGGTCGCTGGCTAGGAGCACTGCCCTCCTTGCTGCCCTTGGTTATTACTTTAATTATAATACCGTGAAGTTGTTTACACGAATATTGTTGTGGGACCCCCCGGTGGGTCTAATATTTTCTTCTCATCTCTATGTCTCTACTATCCTTGTGTCTCCCCCCTCCCCTCCTTCCTCTTGTGTCTTTTCCCACCCTACACTGCTTATGGGTTTGTAAGATGTCTTCCTGTATGATTACTCACTACTCAAAGCCCCATGTCTTCTATTAAGGTGGGCACATGGAATGTTGGGGGTATCCACTCCCCTATCAAGAGGAAGAAGATTCTACTCTATTTAAATAGATTACATATGGATTTGGTGTTTATACAGGAGACGCACCTTCTCACCCCAGAGGCCCAAAAATTGGGTGTTTTGGGCTGGCAGGTACTCTTAGACGCTCCCTATTCTTCTAAGGCTAGGGGTGTATTGATCCTCGCTAAAAGTAGTTTGCATATTGAAGTCATTACTTCCCTGTGCGATCCTGCTGGTAGATTCCTAATACTTGAAATTTTACTTCATAATACCAAGTATGTTTTATGTTCTGTGTATGCTCCAAACTCTTATTCAAAAGGTTTTTTTAAGAGTCTCATAACAACACTGTGCCCGTTTATGCCATGTCCAATGATTGTGGGCGGAGACTTCAATATTGTGGCCTCCGCTTATATGGATTCGAACTCCTCCGCTCGTGCACGCTCCCCTCCTACCCTAGGTGTCACCTTTTTTGCACAACAACTGCATCTGACTGATGCTTGGAGATTTCTTCATCCCACTGACAGGGAGTACTCGTGTCTCTCGGCTGCTCACGGCACACTGTCCAGAATAGACTTCTTATTGCTCTCAGATTCCCTGATTCCCCAAAATGCTGAAGCACAGATGGAAACAATTTCTCTTTCTGATCACGCCCTAGTTTGGGTTTCCCTTACCACCTCATTAGACTATGGCTCCTTTAAATGCTGGCGTTTCCCCACTTCCTTTACCTCTTCCCTACAATTTCGGAACAGGTTGGAGGCATTTTGGGAGGAGTTCAGACTGGATAATGCAGCTATTGCTGAAACCGATCCCTTATTGTTCTGGCAGACCTCAAAGGCGGTTATACGCGGTAGGCTTGTGGAATATACCTCCACAAGAAAGAAACAATTTCTTTCTGAATTTAAAACCTCACAACGCTGCCTAACTGATGCCTACCAGCACTTCAAACAGTCCCCGTCTCCTGCCTCAAAGAAGGTATATTTAGATTGCAAGTCTCAGTTTGGTGCTGTACTGGCATTAATGGGCGACCGCCATACATTTAGCAGAAATCACCGTTTTCATAGGTACGGCAATAAAACGGGCCGTCTCCTTTCAAATCTTCTGCGGGGTTCAGTGCCGTCCTCGGTGATCCAGACATTGAAACGAGACGATGGCTCGTTGGCTACCAGATCTGTGGACATGGCGCAGATCCTCTCAGAATTTTATACTGATATTTACTCCCCCCCTCCCCTCGATCAAGCAGCTAAAACTTCTTTCTGGGACTCTGTTTCCTTGCCTCAAATATCAACATCGGTGAAGGGGGATCTTTGCTTGCCGATTACTACCCAGGAGGTGGAAGCGGCAATTAAACATCTTAAGCCCATGAAAGCACCTGGACCCGATGGTTTCTCTGGGGAATTCTACAAAATGCTCATACTTAAATTGCTGGATCCTTTGACCCTGGTATTTAATAGCATTTTATCTTCCCATTCCCTCCCTCTGTACTTTAACGAAGCCCTGATACGTCTCCTTCCCAAACCGGGAAGGGATCCCCACCTCCCCGGTTCATACCGCCCCATCTCCTTGCTCAACGTCGACTATAAACTCTTTACGAAAATTATTGCAGATAGGTTAAAAGGATTACTCCCCTCCATTATCCATCCTGACCAAACTGGTTTCATCTCAGGCCGACACTCCACTAACAATATCCGTAAAGTTCTTGCCGCGGCCACCTGGTTACACTCCAGCGGAGACCCTGACCCTCAATACATCCTCTCCCTGGACGCGGAGAAAGCGTTTGATCTTGTCAGTTGGGATCACCTATACACGACGCTGGATAAGTTTGGGTTTCCGCTGGACCTGATCAACATGATACGTAATTTGTATTCCCCCTCCTCATCTCGCATCATGTGTAATGGCTACCTGTCGGCTCCTATTCCTCTTCACCGAGGCACAAGGCAGGGCTGCCCCCTTTCCCCACTATTATTTGCTATCGCCATAGAGCCCCTGGCTATTAAACTGCGGCATCTCCCAGAATACTCCGGAGTATTGGTTCATGGCCATGAGCTCCGTGTGAGTTTGTTTGCAGATGACATGCTCCTCTTTATTTCACGACCTGAGACCTCTGTCCCGTCGATCATGCTGGCTATTTCTGAGTTTGGTGCTTTTGCGGGATATCGTGTTAATGCCTCTAAGTCTGAACTCTTCCCACTCAACTCGATTGCCTGTCAGCGCCCCCCGGTGCCAGTTCTCACTCAATTTAAGAGAAACACCTTAGGCCTTAAATACTTGGGTATATATATCCCTGTGAATATCTTAGACCTATACTCAGTCAACTATACCGCTGTTTTTAACAAAGTTTCCCAATTGCTATCCACCTGGTCATCTCTTCCTGTGTCCCTACTAGGAAGAGTAGCTATTTTGAAGAGTATTGTATTCCCCAAGATCTCTTATCTACTCCAGATGATTCCTATCCAGCCCCCTACTAAAGACTTAAAAGAATGTGATAGAATGTTCTCCAAATTCCTGTGGAATCACAAGAGGTCTCGGATTTCTTTACCTAAACTTAAACTCCCCCGTGCCCAGGGTGGCTTGGCTGTACCAGACCTCTTGGCTTTCTTCCAGGCCGCGAACTTTAGGTATATCTCGGATTGGCTAAGGGGCACCTCCTCATATGTTAATTATGACATGGAACAGAGCCTTGTACACCCTTACGACTTAAGGGCTTTGCTACATACCCCGAAAGCTTTGCTCCCACCAATGGTACGCCCTAATATTCTTTTCTGGGACGCCTATCGTTCCTGGTGGGCCATTAACAAGGCCCTACATCGCAACCCAGAATACTCTCCTTTCATCCCATTGTGCGGAAACCCCTGCTTCACTCCTCCCCTTGACAATACCAAATTCCTCACATGGAAATCTAGGGGCATAGCCCTCATCCGTGATGTGTTCGACCCGGGTGGCCATGTATTGTCATTCGCGGATCTAGCCGAGAGACACGGTGTGCCCTCATCTGATTTCTTCATGTTCCTACAAGTACGCCATTTTGTACAAACTCTCCCCATCCCTCCTGTGCACGAGCGGAGAAAGGATCCCTTGTCCGCCCTGCTGGTCACGTTACCTACCTTTTCATATAAGATATGCTGGTTATACCGGGACTTGTTGCCCGGCAAGCCGGAGGTATTCTGGCCCCCCATGTTGTCAAAATGGTCGAGTGAGTGGTCCTGGGACCCATCGGTGGAGTGCTTCCTCTCCCCCCTTCCTGCTATACTGAAAGCCCTGCATTCTGCCCAGCTTCAGGAAATCCACTTCAAATTTTTACATCGGGCATATATTGCCCCGGGACAACGCAAATATATGGTCTCTACAGACTCTGGTCGTTGCCCCAAATGTAAAGCACCAAATGCTCTCTTTATGCATAACTTTTGGCATTGTCCGAAAATTAAACGATTCTGGAATAAAGTAGTATGGTATATAAAATCCACCTTCCGGATCTCTCTCCCTATGGACCCAGCGGCACTCCTCGGCCTTAATACTACAACCTGGCGTTTACATCCATCCCAGACATACTGCATTCCGTTTTTATATGTACTATTGACCCTGGGGAAAAAGTTAATTCTGAATCATTGGATATATCGAACCTCCCCCTCCCTAGGTAACCTCAAGTCTTTACTTACTAATACACTATACTTTGAACGCCAATCAACTCTCCCAGACCTTGACCGCAACGCTTTGCGCTTTTATAAGAAATGGGGACTATACATTGACTCTCTTCTACCCCCACAACGAACTCATATACTGAAATTGTTTGATTCCCTTAGTTGGGATTCTTACCGCAGACTAGGTATCCCTATTGGTGATGATCCACCTTCGGCATCAGGGTGATGCTCGCTTTCGTACCTTGATACTGAGCGATTTGATCCCCACAGTCCCTAGGAATGTGCCTTATCATGTACGATGAATATTTGTTAGGCATCTGCAACCCCCCCCCCCCCCCCCTCCTCCCTCACACTTCTTATCCATGTCTTTGTTGTCTTTCTTTCTTCTTTCTTTTTCTCTATGATTGTCTAGTTGATTTTGGTTTGGCACATATGTGACAATGTGCAGTTTTTCTTCAATAATATATTATAGGCCTAAAATGCTGTTTATAATCATCACTGCTGATGCTTTGATATGGTCCTCTGCACTGCTCGCTCCTATACACACCACCAGGGGTAGTGGTGATGTTTGATACTATGCCACACCTTTGTTGCCTATTATGTAATCCATAAGTATAAGCATTTTACATGCACTTTGTACTGCATTGTTTCTCTGCCTTTTTCTCTCTTTATGTCTCTATGTGGAAAAACTAATAAACATATTTTCAAAAAAAAAAAAAAAAGAACCGGCTGATCGTAAGATTGACACTACGCTCAAATCCATTTACACTGCTTCAGGAGTGGCGTTAAGGCCCACTATTGCCTGTGCATGGATTTCTAAAGCAATAGTAAAGTGGTCACATTACTAGAGGATTTGGATACAATGGATAGAAGTGACATTGAATTGTTTTTACGTAACAAACAGGATTCTGTGGGGTTCATGGTGGAATCCATGAAGGACCTGGGTACGCTGACTGCACGTGTATTTTCCATATCAGTCTCAGCCCGCAGGGGACTCTGGCTACGCCAATGGTCTGCAGACGCGGAATCCAGGAGACGTGTGGAGAACCTACCATACACAGGTCAGGCTCTATTTGGGAAAGCGTTGGATGCGTGGATTTCCACGGCAACCGCGGGTAAGTCACCTTTCCTTACCTCTGCTACACCTTCTACGAAGAAACCATTTTCTTCAGCTGTGCCGCAGTCCTTTCGGAACGCTAAGGCAAAAAAGTCCAAGCCTCCTACCACTTTCTATAGAGGTGGTCGGGCAAAATCCAAAAAACCTGCACCCGCAGGCTCCCAGGACCAGTGACCTGCTTCTGGTTCCTCAAAATCCTCAGCATGACGGTGGACCTCAAAGCCTGGAGGATGGGCTGGTGGGTGTGAGACTCAGACGTTACAGACACGCCTGGGTGTCGTCCAGCCTGGATCCCTGGGTACAGGATATTGTGTCCCAGGGGTACAGACTGGAGTTTCAAGAACTCCCGCCTCACCAATTCTTCAAATCGGGCTTGCCAGCTTTGCTGATAGGGCTATCCTACAGGAAACCATCCTAAAATTGGAAAAGTCACAGGTCATCTCATTGTCCCAGTTCCACCTGATATGCAAAACAAGGGTTATTATTCAAACCTTTTCATGGTACCAAAACTGGATAGTTCGGTAAGACCAATTTTGAACTTGAAATCGTTGAACCCTTACCTGAGGGTGTTCAAATTCAAAATGGAGTTTCTCAGAACAGTGATTTCAGGTCTGGAGGAGGGAGAGTTTCTGGTATCCCTGGATATCAAGGATGCGTACCTCCACATTCTGATTTGGCCGCCTCACCATGCTTATCTCAGATTTGCACTGTTAGACAGTCACTATCAATTCCAGGTACTGCCATTCGGCCTCTCCACATCACGAGGGTGTTCACCAAGGTGATGGCAGAGATGTTGGTTCTCTTCTGCAGACACGGGGTGAACATAATCCCATATCTGGACAATCTGCTGACAAAGGCATCATCCAGGGAGAAGTTGTTGCAGTCCATTGTTCTCACAACTCATCTGCTCAGGGAACACGGTTGGATTCTGAATCTTCCAAAATCAAATTTGGAGCCGACCAGGATGTTGTCTTTTTTTGGGAATGATCCACGACACGGAAGTGCAGAGGGTGTTTCTCCCGGAGGAGAAAACGTTGGTGATACAAACAATGGTCCGGGATGTCCTGAAGCCAGCCCGGGTTTCAGTTCATCAGTGCATTCACCTTCTGGAGAAGATGGTGGCCTCTTACGAGGCTCTACAGTACGGAAGGTTTCATGCTCGGCCCTTCCAACTGGATCTCCTGGACAGGTGGTTGGGATCTCATCTACAGGACTGGGTCCTTCTAACCACGGATACAAGTCACCGGGGCTGGGGCGCAGTCACTCAGGGGGAAACCTTCCAAGGAGGGTGGTCATGCCTGGAATCCAGCCTTCCAATAAACATTCTGGAACTAAGAGCCATCTGCAACAGTCTTTTCCAGGCGGCCCATCTTCTGCGAGATCGAGCCATTCAAGTGCAGTCAGACAATGTAACGAAGGTGGCTTACATAAACCGACAGGGCGGAACGAAGAGAAGAGCTGCAATGTCAGAGGTAACAAGAATAATCTTCTGGGCAGAAAAAAACGCGTTAGCGCTTTCAGCAATCTTCATTCCAGGAGTAGACAACTGGGAAGCGGACTTCCTCATCAGACACGATCTCCATCCAGGAGAGTGGGGACTCCATCCGGAGGTGTTCGTGGAGGTAACAGATCTTTAGGGTGTACCTCAAATAGACATGATGGCCTCTCATCTCAACAAGAAGCTTCAGCGGTATTGTTCCAGGTCGAGGGACCCACAAGCCATGGCAGTGGACGCCCTAGTGACTCCGTGGGTGTTACAGTCGGTGTATGTGTTTCCTCCACTTCCACTCATTCCAAGAGTTCTAAAACTCATAAGGAGAACAAGAGTTCAGGCAATCCTTATTGCTCCGGACTGGCCAAGAAGGGCTTGGTACGCGGATCTTCTTGATCTACTGCTAGAAGAGCCGAGGCCTCTTCCTTTTCGGGAGGACCTGCTGCAGCAGGGTCCGTTCGCTTATCAAGACTTACCATGGCTACGTTTGACGGCATGGAGGTTGAATGCCAGATACTAGCTCGGAAGGGCATTCCCAACAAGGTTATTCCTACCCTGATACAGGCTAGGAATGGAGTAACGTCTAAACATTACCATCGTATTTGGAAAAAATATGTATCTTGGTGTGAGTCCAAAAGGTTTCCTACGGTGGAGTTTCAACTGGGACGGTTTCTCCTTTTCCTGCAAGCAGGTGTGGATATGGGCCTGCGTTTGGGATCCGTAAAGGTCCAGATTTCGGCCCTTTCCATTTTCTTCCAGAAACAGCTGGCTTCCCTCCCTGAGGCTCAGCCTTTCTGAAAGGGGTTCTGCACATCCAGCCTCCCTTTGTGCCGCCTACGGCGCCATGGGATCTTAACGTGGTGTTACAGTTCCTCCAATCGGATTGGTTCGAGCCTTTACCGGAGGTTGAGGTCAAATTTCTCACGTGGAAGGCTGTCACTTTGTAGGCCTTAGCTTCTGCTAGACGTGTGTCGGAGTTGGGGGCTTTGTCTTGTAAGAGCCCCTACTTGATCTTCCATGAGGATAGATCTGGGCTCCGAACACGTCAGCAGTTCCTTCCGAAGGTTGCGTCGGCATTTCATATCAACCAACCTATTGTGGTGCCAGTTGCTACTGACTCCTCAATTTCATCAAAGTCCTTGGATGTTGTAAGGGCTCTGAAAATCTATGTGAAGAGGACTGCTCGTCACAGAAAATCAGACTCTCTGTTTGTCCTGTATGTTCCAAGAAACTTGGGTGTCCTGCTTCTAAGCAGACGATCTCTGGCTGGATCAGGTTCACTATCCAGCATTCATATTCTACGGCAGGATTGCCGTGTCCTACGTCTGTTAAGCCCACTCTACTCGTAAGGTGGGTTCTCCCTGGGTGGCTGCCTGGGGTGTCTTGGCTTTACAGCTTTGCCGAGCGGCTACTTGGTCTGGGTCGAACACGTTTGCAAAGTTCTACAAGTATGATACTTTGGCCGCTGAGGACCTGAAGTGTGGTCAATCAGTTCTGCAGGAGCCTCCACGCTCTCCCTCCCATTCTGGGAGCTTTGGTACATCCAGTGTCGGACTGGGGTAAGAAGGGCCCACTGGGGTAATGCAGTGGTAGGGGCCCATGCTTATGGGTGTGGCCAGGCAATAGTGGAGGTGTGGCCAACCACAACAGAGGCCCCGCTAACTGTAAAAGAGTGCATGGACTGGGCCCATAGTCCTGTGCAGTATAAGGTAACATATATATAATGTATAATTAAAGTGCACTAGGGTACAGTTTGGAACCTAATCCCTAGAGGAGGAGGTGGGCCCACAGGTAGTGGGGCCCACCAGTGGTTTCCCCTGTTCCCCTGTGGGCCAGTCCGACCCTGGGTACATCCCCATGGTACTAATGTGGACCCCAGCATCCTCTAGGACGTAAGAGAAAATAGGATTTTAATTACCTACCGGTAAATCCTTTTCTCGTAGTCCGTAGAGAATGCTGGGCACCCGCCCAGTGCTTCGTGATCCTGCAGTGGTTACTTAGTTCAGTACTGCTTAGTTCTTGGTTAAGTACTGTTTTGTTACTCGGTTAAGTAATATTGTTCAGCGTTGCTGATGTTTCAAGCTGGTTAGCTTGGTTTGCCTTGTGTGTGAGCTGGTGTGAATCTCACCACTATCTGTGCAAAATCCTTCTCTCGAAGTTGTCCCTCTCCTCGGGCACAGTTTCTAGACTGAGTCTGGTAGTAGGGGCATAGAGGGAGGAGCCAGCCCACACTCTCAAACTCTTAAAGTGCCAGTGGCTCCTAGTGGACCCGTCTATACCCCATGGTACTAATGTGGACCCCAGCATCCTCTACGGACTACGAGAAAAGGATTTACTGGTAGGTAATTAAAATCCTATTTTTAATTACCTACCGGTAAATCCTTTTCTAATAGTCCATAAGGGATACTGGGGTTCACTTAGTACGATGGGCTATAAATGGGGTCCAAAGGAGCCGATGCACTTTAAATCTTCAAACAGGGTGTGCTGGCTCCTCCCCTCTATGCCCCCTCCCACAGCCAGTCTAGGTAAACTGTGCCCGAAGGAGATGGACATACTTGAGAGAAGATTCAAAGCAAGATAACAAGTGGTGAGATTAACACACCAGCACACCACAACAGGAAACAGACTCAGACAGGCGCCCAGTATCCCTTATGGACTACAAGAAAAGGATTTTACCAGTAGGTAATTAAAATCCTATTTTCACTAACATCCATAAGGGATACTGGGGTTCATTTAGTACGATAGGGACGTCCCAAAGCTTCCAGAACAGACGGGAACGTGCGGAGACGTCTGCAGCACCGCCTGCCCAAACTGGGTTTTGAACTTGTAGAACTTAACAAAAGTGTTTCTCCCCGACCAGGTAGCCACTCTGCATAGCTGCAAAGCCGAGACTCCACGGGCAGCCGCCCAGGAGGATCCCACCGATCTTGTAGAGTGGGCCCTCAGAGACTGTGGAACAGACAAGGCTGCCGAAGTATAGACCTGTTGGATAGCAAGCCTGATCCAGCGAGCAATCGACTGCTTCGAAGCAGAACGACACTTTTTCTGAGCATCATAGAGCACAAAAAGGAAATCCGTTTTTCTGACCCGAGCCGTCCTCTTGACGTAGATCTTCTAAGCTCACTACATCCAATGTCACTGGATTAGAAGAAGCGTCAGAATTGTCTGGAACCACAATAGGTTGATTGAGATGAAATGCCAAAACCAGCTTCGGCAGAAACTGCTGGCGAGTCCTGAGCTCCGCTCTGTCCCTGTAAAAGACCAAATAGGGGCTCTGCATGATAAGGCCCCCAACTCCGAAACTTGCCTAGTCGAAGCTAGGGCCAGTAGGTTCCATGGAAGGTACTTGTCTTCTACCGTCATCAATGGTTCAAACCAGGAAGACTGAAGAGAGTCCAGAACCACGTTCAAGTCCTAGGGTGCAGTCGGAGGCACAAAGGGATGTTGTATATGAAGGACACCTTGCAAGAAAGTCTGTACTTCCGGCAATGCTGCCAACATCTTCTGTAGGCCCATGTCCACTCCAGCCTGTAGGAAACGTAAGGACCGACTCAGGTTGAAATCCACAGGAGAGTACTTTCGGCCTTCACACCAGGAGACATATCTTTTCCAGATATGATGATAGTGTTTTGACGTCACTGCCTTCCTGGCCTGAATCATGGTCGCAATAACCTTGTCCGGAATACCCTTAGAAGCTAGAATGTTCCGCTCAACCACCATGCCGTCAAACAAAACCGCCGTAAGTCCGGATAGACGAACGTCCCTTGCTGAAGATCTTCTCGCATTGGCAGAGGCCAAGGATCTTCTATCGATATGGCCAGAAAGTCTGCATACCAAGCTCTTTGAGGCAGATCGGGGGCAGTCAGAATTGCCTGAACTCTTTCTCTTCTGATTCTCTTTAGCACCCTTGGTAGCAACGGGATCGAAGGGAACAAGTATACCAACTGGAAAAACCACGGCGGCATCAGTACGTCCACTGCTGTCGCCTGGGGGTACCTGGCTCTTGATCAATACCGCTGAAGCATCTTGTTGAGCCGAGATGCCATCAGATCAATCTGCGGACAACCCCACTGGTTTGCGATCTGTTGAAAGACCTGTGGGTGGAGGCCCCACTCTCCCGGGTGGAGGTCGTGTCGACTTAGGAAGTCCGCCTCCCAGTTGACTTCTCCCAGAATGAATATGGCCGATATTACCTTTGTATTTCTTTCCACCCAGAGGAGTATCTTTGACACCTCTCGCATGCAAGCTCTGCTCTTTGTTCCTCCTTGTTGGTTGATCTACACTACCGCTGTGGCATTATCCGATTGAACCTGAATTGCCTGATTCTGAAGCAGAGAGGCCTGAAGAAGAGCATTGTAGATCGCCCGGAGTTCCAAAATGTTGATTGGAAGAAGGGCCTCGTTGGTTGACCACCTGCCCTGGAACTACGCCCCTTGGGTGACAGCACCCCAACCCCTCAGACTCGCATCCGTGGTTAGGAGAATCCAATCCTGAATCCCGAAGCTCCGATTTTCCACCAGATTGGAGATCTGCAGCCACCACAGGAGAGACATCCTGGCCTGAGGTGAGAGACGTATGATCCGATGCATCTGCAGATGCGACCTTGACCACTTGTTCAAAAGATCTAGTTGGAAGGTCCTGGCATGGAACCTTCCATATTGGACTGCCTCGTATGAGGCCACCATCTTTCCTAATAGACGTACGCAAAGATGGATGGAAACCCGATTTGGTTTTAGAACCGCTCAGACCATTTCCTGAAGTGTCCTCACTTTGCCTGGGAGGAACACCTTCTGAGCCACCGTGTCAAGAATCATTCCCAGAAACAGAAGCCATTGAGTCAGCTCGAGGTGCGATTTTTGCAAATTGAGAATCCACCCATGGTGTGACAGTAGCTGTATAGTGAGTCTGATATTGGTCAATAGATGCTTCCTGGAACTTGCTTTTATCAAAAGACCGTCCAATTAGGGAACAATGTTGATCCCCTGAACACGGAGCTGAAACATAATTTCTGCCATCACCTTCATGAAGACCCTTGGTGGTAGTGCCTGGAATTGGTAGTTATCGTTCAGCAGAGCAAACCTGAGGTAAGCCTTATGGAGCGGCCATATTGGAATATGGAGGTAAGCATCCTTTATATCCAGAGATACCAGGAACTCCCCTTCTTCCAGGCCAGAGATCACTGCTCGCAAGGACTCCATCTTGAATTTGAAAACCCGCAGATAAGGGTTTAAGGATTTTAGATTCAAAATAGGCTGTACCGAACCATCCGGCTCGGTACCACAAACAGGTTGGAATAGTATCCCTCTCCTTGCTGTTGTAGTGGAACTGGAACAATGACCTTGGCCCGAACCAATTTTTGAATGGCCTCCTGCAGCGTAACTCGAGTTTCCTCTAAAGCTGGCAAGCTTGACCTGAAATATCTGTGAGGTGGAGCACTGTCAAACTCCAGTTTGTAGCCCTGGGACATCAGATCTTTTACCCAGTCATACTGGCAGGTGCTGTCCCAAATACAACTGAAGTGACGTAACCGAGCTCCCACCTCGAGATCCCCCAGGGATGGAGAGAAACCGTCATGCTGAGGCCTTGGTGGATACAGAGCTGGTGGTCTTTTCTTGTGAACCTGCAGCGGCAGGTTTTCATGTCTTGCCTCTGGTGCCTCTCGCAGCATTTGAGGCACCTCTGGCTCTTGGCTTAAACCTTGCGGTTCGAAAGGACTGCATGGAGGGACTCAGGTAGGAACTTCTGGCCGGTGGAGCCGCAGAGGGGAGATATGTGGATTTCCCTGCTGTAGCTTTTGAAATCCATGTGTCTAACTCACCCCAAAATAGCCAATCTCCTGTGAAAGACAGAACCTCCACACTGCGCTTTGATACCTCATCCGCTACCCATTGACGCAACCACAAGGCTCTGCGTGCAGAAATCACCATGGTAGTGGTCCTCGCGTTGATAGCACCTAGATCCTTGATAGAGTCACAAAGGACACGTGCAATATCCTGAATGTGTTTCATCAGTGTCACCATTTCTACTAAGGACTTGTCACCTGTTAAGCCCTCCTGAATCTGACCAGCCCATGTATGAATGGCATGTGTCATCCCACTGCCTGCAATAACAGGCCTCTGGGATGCTCCCGCTGCCATGTAAATAGACTTCAGAGTACTTTCTATTTTCCTATCCCCTTGTTCCTTTAATGCAGTAGCTCCTGGAACCAGTAACACTGTTTTCTTAGATAGGTATGAGACCAAGGAGTCCACAGCAGGTGGATTTTCACATATTTTCCTGCCTTCTTGGGCAAATGGGAAAGTGTTCATCAAATGCTTTGTCACCTGGAATTTTTTATCAGGATTCACCCAAGGTTGCCTGAAAAGGTCATCTAATTATTTGGAATCAGGAAATGAGACATTAGCCTTTCTTTGCAAAGAGAACAATGACTGCTGTACCTCAGTATCCTCAGCAGGAATTTTTAACACATCTCTTATAGCTAGTAAAAGGGGTTCAATACCCTGTGCTGGAGGGAATCCTCTCTAATGGGTTATAGCTCCTCCCCCTCCTTTTCTGGTACCCCCTCGTCAGAGTCCGAGAGGATGTCCGGAACCCCACGCTTATGTGGCCCTAGAGAGAGGGGTGACCTGTCTGTCATCTGCTTTACTAGACAGATCTGCTACAGACTGTTGCAGCCTCTGTGTTTCCTGTCTATTAGCAGCTAATTGATTTGACATGTCAGCCATCACGGTCTTTATAGATAATAACCAAGATGGTTCCTGTATATCCCCCCAGAAACCTCACTAAGTGATGAGGACTGGCTGCATTGTTCACATGTGAGGGAATCAGCAATGGAGGGGAAAAACCTGGTGTTGCATACCATACAGAGTACTTGTTTCACCATGTTGAAAGGAGACAGAAAACCCACACGCACAAACACACAGACAAAGTGCAAGCAAGCCTGCCGGAGACTGGTATGTGTGGAAGGGACTCAGCTAGGAGGGACCAGCACACGAGCCAAGCAGACTCAGTAAGACTGCAAGGCTACATTATGTACAATTTAAGCTGTGCACAAAACAGAAGCTTATAAATGCATATATCAAGTGGCTCTCCCCCTTTTTACACCCCTGTACCAAGAAACCTGGTTGCTGGAGTGTCCCTGGAGGAGCTGGCAATCATGCTGCAGCTGCTGGAAAGCAGAGGAAGGCGCCAGGAAGCCGCTGGTCCCACTCCAAGTAAGCTCCGCCCCCCTATAATGGCGACGGAGCTATCATTTATTTATACTGGCCAAAGTCTCCGAAAAGTGTAAAATCAGGCCCCAAACACCTATTTTCACTAATCGCTGCCAGTCTACACGGGGTGGTTATGGGATCACCCCAGGGAGTGTCCGTATGCCCGCCCCGCGATCGCACCGCACCAAAAAAACTGGGGGATCCCCTAGTGGGTCCCCGGTTGTCACTCACCACTCTTCTCATCTTCAGGCTGCTCTTAGGGGTGTGCGGCGTGCTGTGGGCATATGCTCTATAGCACAATGCCATGCGGTACACTGCCCTTCAGGACTGATGTCCTGTCAGCGGGGAAAGGCTCAGGCACCTAATGAGGTCGGTATCCGTCCACCCCTAAGTCCCTCGATGCAGGTAGGCTGTTGCCCAGACAGCCTACCTGAAATAAATAACACTTAAAACAAATTGAAGAAAAAACCCTGGAGCTCCAGAGCGTGCATCCTCTCCTGAGGGTACATTTTTCTAAACTGGCAATGGGAGGGGGTATAGAGGGGAGGAGGCAGCACACCCTGTTTAAAGATTTAAAGTGCACCGGATCCTTTGGACCCCATCTATACCCCATCATGCTAAGTGAACCCCAGTATCCCTTATGGATGTTACAGAAAATAATTTTATTTATATAGCACTCTTTCTCCAACAGGACTCAAGGCACTTTACAGACATCAAAAACATCAAAAAGATTTAAGTAATACAGCAATTGACAAACCACACAGACATAAAAGAAAACCTTGAGCACACATAAGCATAATGCAGGAAATGGTGTAGGCATTTTGGGTAAAAACTTCCAAGGGTTGTGTATTCCACCCTCACAAGGTACCAGGTGAGTCAGCCATCTTGGGCGCACTTCCCTGGGTGGAAGTCTACCCCTAGAAGAGATGACACAAAATGAGGTGGTTGTAACATCTTAACGCTCAGAGTAACCACCAGCTCCATGTATTTTTCATCCCATCCACAAGCGTACCAGAGGCAGCCATGTTGGGCGCACTACCGAAGGTTACACTATAGGAGGTGAGTCATACAAGGGCCCAGTGCATACATGGAAAAACTTACACTTGTGTAGTAGTATGATATACCCTGTATGGAAAGATCCACATGAAGAACATTCTGCCCGAGGAGGAACCATCTGAGGCCACTATCTAGGGTGCACTGTGTCGGTCACACTGGCAGGGTGTGCAAACAGTGGAGGTACATATTACAGGAATAGCACACAGCGGGGTGGAGGAGAGAAGAAAAAAACACACATGGGCCAGTATTTACTAAAAATCAGAGTTTGGTCGATTTGTGTTTTTTTTTCTAAGTCCCAACCCGGGAATTCACTAAGCACCAATCTCGGCAGTGTCTGGTCTATTCGTAATGGTTTGAATGACAACGTCTCGAAATACGAATGAATAGACCATCGGTCAAACGCGGCTGTTATTTCATAGAATATGGGAATTCACTATTCATTCGTATTTGGGTGTTAGTCTCTGTGGGCTCAAATGCGGTCGTATTTTTTTGCGATTCGTTAAAAATAGCGGCAAAAAAATAGACCTGCTTTTTTCAGTCGTGTTTACATGTATTGCAAATAAAAAATCACTCACACCTGAATTAAGATGCCTATAAAAGGATGTTAGGCCCATTTCAATACACCTACATTCAGAAATGGCAGCAGGACTGTGGGCCAGTGATCTTTTGTGTGCTGTGGGATTCCTCAGACTCAGACATCAGCCTGTAAGTACCCAGGGCCAAGAAACTGAACATGGTCAGCAGGTTGTACAGGTTCCGTGGAGGCTGCGCAGGCCTCGTTTTTTTAGGGGGCGTTTAAACTTGAACGCATTGTCCGATGATAAGGTCATACAGATGTTCCGTCTAAATCGTAACAACATTTTCCGTCTGTATGACCTTGTCAAACTGGGCCTAGACCCTGAGACAGCACGCTCTCGCCCTGTCTCAGGCCTGCACAAACTCCTGGCTGTGTTGCACTTTATGGCTACTGGCAGCTTTCAGGCTGTGTCTGGGAATGTCATAGGAATCTCACAGCCCACATTTTCCGGAATCTTAACACAGGCGATGTATACCTAACAACCTCTTCTGTTTGTTTTAATTTCTCGGTGGCCAGTTCTGTCCTAAAATCTCAAGTTTATTGTTCTTTAAATGTTCACACAGGTTTTGGCTGTTTTGCAGCCACACATCGAGGCCTCAATCTGCTTCCCTACCCAGGAGTCTCAGTGGCATGCCGTCAGGGTAGATTTCTATGAGCTGGCTGGCATGCCCAATGTGCTTGGAGCCATAGATTGCACACACATTCAGCTGAGACCACCTAGGGGCAGGCAGCACATATATACAAACCGCCATTTTGAACACTCCACAAATGTGCAGGTGGTTTGTGATGCAAATCTCAAAATAATTAGTGTTGTTGCTGGTTACCCTGGGGGCTGCCATGACTCCTTCATCCTCAGTCAGTCATCCCTCTTTGATAAGTTTGAGGACGGACAAATGCCAGATGGATGGCTGCTGGGTATGTAATTTGATATGTGTAGGCCTGCGTAGACTTTGCCCAAATACAGGTGCAGATGTATTAACCTGTAGAAGGCATAAGGAAGTGAGAAACCAGTGATCTGTGCAAGGTGTTAAAGGCACCAGCCAATCTGCTCCAATACGTAAATTAACATTTAGGATCAGATTGTCTGCTGCCTTTATTACCTTGCACATATCACTGGTTTTTCACTTCCTTATGCCTTCTACAGGTTAATACATCTGCCCCACAGTGTGTTACTTATGCGTTGCTGTATCTTCACATGAATCACGTTACTATATCTGTCTTTTAGGTGATGGAGGATATGGCTGTTTCTCTTGGCTTCTAACTCCATTGTCCCGACCTGATACCCCTGCTGAACACAATTACAATCATGCACATAAGTCCACGCGGAATGTAATAGAAAGATGTTTTGGTGTGCTGAAATCTAGGTTTCGGTGTCTGGATAAGTCTGGTGGCCTTTTGTTGTATAGTCCCTCCAAGGTGACTCAAATTGTGTTCTGCTGCTGCTTTCTTCATAACATGTGTTTGCAACAACATCTGCCACATGTTGAGGAGGAGGAGGAGGAAGAAAGCAGCCAGCAAGCAGAGGAATTAGAGACATCTGGTGATACTTGGAGTACTGATGTAGGGAGGCAGGTTAGGCAACACATCATCAATAGCTATTTCTAAGGTAAGCTTGGTTTGCTTATTTCATTTGTTGTGTCTTCATAAATAGATGTTTTGTTTTTTTTGATCAAAAACCATTACTCAGAATGTGTCTGTCTCCTTGACACATACAAACATACCCTCGCTATATGATCAACAAATGTTGCATGTGTATTGTGTGTCTTTTTAATATCAAAACAACAGATTATGAGTGGCATGCATTAAGTCTGGATAAGTGTTCGAAATCTTACAGTGCTAATTTCTTACAAGCCCACATCATCCATTTATTATTTCACTTTATCATTGTGTGTAATGTCCTAATGCACAGGTTCACAAACTCGGCCCCCAGGACCACACACAGTGCATGTTTTTCTCGTAACCCAGTAGAAGCACAGGTGTATGAATTACTCACAGACATATGTAAAAAGGTTCACAGGTGGAGCTAATTATGTCACTTGTGATTCTGTGAGTAGACCTACAAAACATGCACTGTGTGGGTTCCTGATGGCCGAGTTTGAGAACCTGTGTTCCCAAAAAACACTCCTCAACATATAATATATTTGCCTTGAGGAATACATGTGTCCCTATGTGTGACGCACCATCATATTTAAGACTCACAAACTTACTGTAATCAGGAATAATTTATTTCCTAATGTTTGATGCTGTAAACTTGATGATGTGTAAGTAAATACACAGTTTGCCACACATATACATTATTATAACCAGTTGTTTTTTTATTTTGTTAAAGTACATATTTGTTTGTTTCAGCATCATGTGTAAAAACATGCTTAATAATTTTTAGCACACACAAACCTGCCCCAACAATACTGACATTCATTTGGACAATGTTTTAAAAACAAAACAAAGGCAACATATTACAAGCTTTTTACGCAACTCAATTGTGTTCATCTTGTAATGTTGTATAGATAAGCTAGCTAAGATATGCATCACTAACATTGTAATTTGGATTGTCTGCAGGCAAAGAGAATGATTGGAATCTAGAAAGAGTAATTATTAGAAAAAAATCAAGTGGTCACTTTACTTCCTGCTAAAGACATTCTGCCTGGCTGGCAATTATTGTATCTGCAGGCAAAGAGAATGATTGGAATCTAGAAAGAGCAATGATAAGAAAAAAAATCAAGTGGTCACTTTACTTCCTGCTAAAGACATTCTGCCTGGCTGGCAATTATTGTATCTGCAGGCAAAGAGAATGATTGGAATCTAGAAAGAGTAATGATTAGAAAAAATCAAGTGGTCACTTTACTTCCTGCTAACATGTATGTGTGGCTCCATCAACATTTTCCTCCTCCAATACCCCAAAAAAACGACAAGGAATAAATGTACGAACTATTTTTTACACTTAATTTGGTGCACTTATAATTAATGATGTTAAAAAAAGGGTCAAGGAGCTAAGTGTGCTATTTTGTAAAGCATCAAAAACACTTGCTAACTTTACTTATCACAAATGTCTAACTTCTTTTTGTTATGTTTTTTTTTTGGTGGCTGCTTGTCCTGCCCTTTGCCTTTAGCACTGTCATGTTGGCGTGCTCTGGTGGACCGTCTTGGTGGTGATGAGACTGGCGTGATATTTGGAGTAGTCGTACCAGAACTGCTGGTTGTTTGCTGTTGGTGCATGCATCTGAGTGTTTCATTCAGGTTAGTGAGGGTGGCATTGAGTTCACGTGTCGCAGCATTTTGATTGTCTACTATTCTGAATAATCTTTCATTAATCTTTTGACTGTTTTGAAAAATGCTCATATAACTTTGCTGTTGTCTGTGCTGTTCTTCCATTTGTCTGTGCTGTTCTTCCATTAGTCTGTGCTGTTCTTCCATTATGCGCTGTAAGTTGCCCATAACCTGTGTAATGTCTGTACGCATGAGTTCCATGGTATTGCCTATTCTGGTTGTTTGCTCATTTTGTCGACTCAGATTTCTTGAGATTCTTCTGAGGTGAGATGGTGGGCTTGCAAACATTTGTGTCTGCTTACGCAGGCAATCTTCATTAGTGGCCTGCTGTCTAGCCCAAATAGTCCAAAACACCTGATCAGGGCCTTGTGTTCCTGGTGTTGTTGGGCTGTGTTGTGGGGGGGGGGGGGGTGCTTTGCTGTGGTGGGGTACTCACTGGTGCTGGGGGGCTCATTCCTTGCATTAATGGCTGCATTTCTATGATGTTTGTCTCCTCCATGTCACTGTGTTGGTGTTGTTGCGGAGGGATGCTGTTCCCAGGACTCGAAGCTGAAATGTTAAACATATCTCCGTTAGCTATCCATATGGTTGGGAAATGATAAAAAAACACTACACATGGAACACATGTCATTCACTGTTGCTTTAAACTATTCTGCCTAGCAACATCATCACTCATAGCTTAAATACATACATATGCCTGTTTGTGGCAAATGTGTCTGGTTACTTAATTGTGAAAGCAAACACTTTAGTTTTATTTTAGCTCACACATACTCCAGCATAAAAGAAACATTGTAATACATAATGTGTTACCTTATAGCTTTGTTCAAACAAACATAGTAATGTTTTTGTAGGTATTTTGCAATGTTACCTTAAGCACACATGAGATTTTAGGAAAAACAAACTTACTTTTTACAAACAAACCAACATGCTTTTTTGTTGCAGCATCTTAGACCCAATGTCATACTGTATGACTCAAGTGGACATACATATCTTTACTGGATGTGGACAAGGCCATTTAGTTTGGATTCCATTTCAGCTTTTACTTACTGCGGTAAGTATTTTTGTTTTGGATGTGTTTGGACTTAATGCGGTTATGACTGATTATGTTCTGACATTTTACACTTTTTTTACAGTTTGATACTCACAATCAAGATGAGGGGAGTGTGGATGACGTCTTGGAGGTGTGTCCAAAATTTGGAGTGGGGGGACAGAACATACGGACGATAATCTACGTGGCGGAGTAGCCTGCTGTGTTTGTGGCGGGACAGACGACCTTGCTTTCTTTTCGGCCACAGGTTTCTTGTGGTGATGTCTAACAGAAGAGCCACTTCTGCTGCTCTATACTTCTTTTGATGGACCTTTTAATGAAAGTGCAATTTTGTTATGCCCATTCCTTTACAAGCATACCTTATACTACAATGGACACTTTACCTGCTTCCGCAGCGTCATCATCATCAGATGTGTTAGGATTTACTGGCCGACGTGTAGTACTGCTTTTTTCAGACACTGTATAAAATGAGATATATTCATAAATCATGCTATTGTGTATACATCCACCCATTATGCTTGTAAACATTTTTTCCTTTAGAAATGCTTGGTTTTTAATTCAAAAAAACATAAGGACCAGAAATACCAACAACAAAAAACAAAAAAAAAATTTCCACTATGGCAACATCAAGACAGGCAAACATGTACAGGACAATGACAAAGGCAACAAGTTAAAGGAATGGGTTTTTATTTTTATAAAAAAAACACAAATTAATTTTGTATTGTTTATAAAAATAATAAAGATGCCATATCTAATTGGCTCTGTGATGTGGCACTCCAAATACACATTACCACTATATGACCACACAAAAAAAACAAGCAAAAGTAAAGTTTTCAAAAAATGCAGTATGGTGTCACGGTACAAATAGAAGCAAAAAAAATTTTTAAATAAAATTTTTAAAAAACTAACAAACATTCTGTTAAGATGACATTACACATGTAAGTGGTTTACAAACCACTTTCCAGTACTCCAGCCTCTAACATGACAACGACTTAGTTTAATTCCAAAAAACATGGTTCACTTATATATAAAACATAGTCATAATTTTTAACGTAAAAAACGCCCAAAAGGAAATCATTATTGCAGGACAAATCAGAGACACAACAAGTCCAAACTACACATGCTAAATATCTGTCTGAAAAACACATGACATACAATAAAGTAAGATGTTACATTGGCTTTTACCTAACACATGACCCAAAACAATGTATTTGCAAACACACACTTGAAGATGGGAGTAATATGCAACGTCACATGACACAGATTACAAAATACAACTTATAATAAAAAACAAAACAAAAAAAAAACACATGCTCACCATTCTTCCTTGGCCTATCTGAATCCCGGACATAGGTTGCAGAGACAACTTCAGGAGGTATGACACTCCACATGGGCTCCTCATACTCCAGATATCTTGCAATATAGGGCTGCCCACCACCGGTTTGCCGAGCCGACTTGGCCTCCTTGGCCATTTTGGACTTGACACGTCGCTTTATGTCATAGTACCGTTTGCGGCATGTGTCCTCCGTCCGCTTGACCACCCCCTCACTATTGACAGCAGCAACAACTTTCGCCCACAACACCGTCTTCCTCCGTGTTGGCACCTTGGCGGACTCAGGGCCAAATAGCTGCCTCTGATACTTCATCAGCTCACGCACCAATGCCACATTTTCAGCAAAACTAAACTTAACATTCCGCCCAGTCTTAGTAGTGGTGCGTGCTGCGGAGCACTCTGACTGTCATTGTCACTTGAGGCTGCTGCAGCAACCCCACCCACCTCCTCCACCTCACTAACCTCACTAACACTCACCTCCTCCACCCGACCGATCTCCTCCCCCTCACTCACACCCTCCACCTCTGAGTCACACATAATTGTGTGTCTAAACAGTTAACACAGAAAAAAAAGACAAACAACACACTCCTCCACTACCACTACACACACACACACACACACACACACACACACACACACACACACACACACACACAAACACTGACAAGGGACTATAAAGAAAAATATCTTGGACTAAAAATGAGACAAAACCACAAAATACAAGACAACAAGAATGACAAGACGACTTTCAAACACAATACCACACTCAGAAATCGCTACCAACACTCCTCTTCAAACCACAAAATCACCTACCTCCACAGCACAACCTCCCTCCTCCTCACCACTAACTAAACCCACGAGGTGCGGACGGTTTGGGGCGTATTTATATGGTTGCGTACAGACACTCCTACCATCTGAAACACAACCAATCACGAACGGGGATGAAAATCGAAACTGAAAGTGAAAATGCGGCTGCGGGAAAAAAAAACCCTGCCGCGTTTAACTTAGTGAAAAAAACAGCAAATCCAACAAAAACACGTACGCAAACGACAATGACGGCCGTAAATGTGCCAAAAAAAAAACGACTGGCATCGACATCGGAAAACACGAAAACCATAAAGTCGACTGCTTCGTAACTTTGCGTATATGGATTCAAAAAGTTGCATGAAAATGCACCCGATACAACACGAGTTTAAACACTACACAAACCGACTCAAACACGAATATTAGTAAATATTGCCCATGGTAAGAAAACATTTGCATTAAACCAATGAAAATTAGGATAACATTGTTTTGATAAAATTGTAAATGTCCTGGTCTCATGGGAGCAGAATGGGTGGGTATGAGAATGTGGGGAGCACATTCAAATCCTATGGAAATGTTGCTGCTGAGCCTGCTCCTGGTGCTCTCCCCCCATAGCTCACTGCTTATCTTGAGGTTTAAGCCTGGAGTGTCTATAATATATATGGCGAGTGCAGAGCTTCTGTGATTTTTATTTAAACAATTTGGTCACATACCAGATGCGGGTACGGTATGTGTGACCGGCGGTCAGGAGACCACTGGTCAGCGTACCGACGCCGGAATGCCATGGGGGGCAAGCGCAACAAGCATCTTGCAGGCTCGCTGCTCTCACCACGCAGCGGGCTCAGTGGTGACCGGGTTCTATTCCCACTCTATGGGTGGGAATAGTCCCTGTTGGTCGGCATGCCGACTGTCAGGATTGTGAGGGTGCGGGATGCAGGGGGAGGTTATGTGACTGTCGGTCTCCTGATAGCCGGCACATAACTACATTCCCCACATGCACCCCAGATATAGGAATGGTGAATGAAGTGAATCAATGCCTTGTTTATTAGTTTTCTAATTCATCCTTTTGTGATTTCACCTATCACTAGATTGTTCATAGTTCACAGTGGTGAACAAGCCTGTGATAGGCAAAACGCACATTGGTCTGAGGGGAATCCCACTGTGTGCACAGCGGGACTCCACTTGGCACAGACTCGCTTAACAGCAGCACAGAATGTTAATTTGAAAGGTACTTTTCATCTTCTCTTTCTGTACTTTCATCAGCTCTGTCTCCGTTACACTTGACACTATTTACACAGAAGCTGAAACTATATGCAGATTTTTCTGTCATACATATGTGCGTGGTGATACTTTCATTCCATTGTTCTCTACATGAGAAGTACATAATGATAAGCAGATGTCTAGCATATGCTGTTATGAGTCTTTTCACCTGTCAGTGGTCAAAGTGGACATTTTGAAGTGTGAGTATAGAAATTTCAGGGGAGACTTTACTTAGGCAGACCTAGGCCTGGCTCCCCAAATATTTAAAAACCCCACTACAAAATAATGATACAGTAACTTGGGCCTAATGCCCAGGCCCCAGGTTCACTTACCAGGGGCACAGGCTGTCTGCCTGCCTAACATGCACAGTACCCCTCACAAGATTGCACACGTCTCCTGACAGCACAGCATCTGTCATAGCACAGCACCCCTCACCGATCACAGCAACCCTCACCTCACAACATGGGACCCCTCACAGCATCCTCATAGGACAGCACAGCTCCCCTCCCAGCAGAGGACTGACTCAGTTATGAGCACCCCTCACAGCATCCCCCACTTCACCTCACAGCATCTGTCACAGCACAGCACCCCTTACCCTTCACAGCACAGAACCCTTACAGCATCCGTCACAGCCCATCACCCCTCACAGCACCCTTCATCTCAAAGCAGAGCACCCCATCAAAGCACAGAACCCATCGCAGTACAAGAACCCTCACAGCACTTATCACCTCACTGCACAGGACCTCTCACAGGACAGCAGCCCCTCAGAACATAGCTCCTCTCCCATCACAGCAGGGGACTGACAGCTGCATATCCCGCTCCTTGGCAGCATTTTAAATTAGGTATCTCATGTACTGGCAGCCAGTAAGGAACAGCAGCATGATCGCCTCTGTTTGACTGCCGATCCATGAGCTATCATTGGCTCGCAGTACGCCAAATTCAAATTGCCACTTTCCGTTATTGTTTAGATGCTGGTCCGTGAGCCAAATTTAAACAGCTACCACTGCTGCTTTTGATCGGCACTGTGAACAGTAACACTAAGTCTCACTATCCCAGTGCAGGCCACCGAAGTGAAGTGCCGAAATGACATACCAGTCCATACTGACACACTTCAAAAACTCCTACTCTCCTATTAATACAATATGTCACTGAACATTTTTTTTTTTTAAATATTAATCAGGGTTGGCTGGTTTCAACCAAAATATTTTTTAAACACTCCTGCTGTGACTACAGGAACAGTGCCATGGCTTCTTAAAAAAAAGAAGAAAAAAAGCCTATTATAATGGAATCCCCCTGGCATTATTCCACATTCTTGTTGCTTTTGGTCTTAATTTGAGTGAGCTGAACGAATGCAGTAAATTCATACTCACACACAACAGAAAAATAGGGAGGGTGAACCAGATCAGAGAGGTACTAAATCTGCCTTGCATCAGCTAAGACTCCACAATCTCCTCCCCTAACAATTCTATAGGACAGGAGAAAACCACAACATTCTCAATCTTAAAGGGTAAACTCCAACACATTAAAGAGGCAATACACAGAGAAACACCTGATGGTTTAATCTCTTTCATTTTAATTCAAAACCTTCAGTTCTTTTTAGAGACGTGGACGTAAGAAAGACTTAATGTGGCACTCTTTTGATGAGATAAAAAATAATGCGATAAAAATGTGTGTCTGTGTTTCTCTGAAAAGTGCTTTTGCATTTTCTATTTTGTATTACTATTCAGATTTATTTAATTCTAAGTAATAAGTAGGACTAATTTTTCATTATTACAGTATTTTACATTTCATCTATCTCTGAGTGTACTTTGTATGTTTTTTTATACCTTTATTCAATATTACACAAAGAAAAAAACAAACATTAAATTGTTGACAAGATCTTCCAATAGACAAAGGTGAAAAGACAGTTAAGATATGAAATAACGAAAATATCCAGGAATAAATACTAGAACCTCGTAAAGTGAAAATATGCAACTAATGGGATGTTGTTATGTGACTGGCGGTCAGGAGACCTCCGGTCACAACACCTTCCCCTACATCCCGCCCCCAGAGAATCCTGACAGTCGGCATGCCGACTAGCAGGGACTATTCCCACTCTTGGGTGTCCACGACACCCATAGAGTGGGATTAGAACCTGTGTCGACCGCAGGTCATCACCAAGCCACAGCGTGGCAAGCACAGCGAGCCCGCAAGGGGCTTGTTGCGCTTGCCTCCGCCGGCATTCCGCTGCCAGGATACCGGTGGAGATATTCTGGCCAGCGGTCTCCTAACACATAACCAACCCCAACTACTATATATGCTAGATACGATTTTTTAAAATTTTACAATCAGCGAAACAAAAACTCTTGTATTAGTAACTTAGAAACCAGTATGACGTATATGACCAAAATTGAAATGTTATAAAATTTAAATGTTACAAAAAAGATGATCAGTGGAATCATTTAATGGTGATCCTAAACTGTTCAGCAAACTAATCCCAACTGACTGTAGCCAGAACAGAAAATAATCCATCAAAATCAACAAATGATAAAGGGTAATACTAAAGACAATTAAAGGAAAAAAAAAAAAAAATATGAGAAAGATTAGGAGGGGGAGTGTAGGAGAATTACTGGGGGAAGGGGATGGGAATATGACAGTGTTGAAATGAGCGAACAACAACGGACATATATAAAACACCTTAAAATCAAATGTAGATGCAAGTGCAGTCTTTGAGGGTTAAGGATTCCTATTCACGATATATTTTGTAACATACATAATAATCTTAGGTAAATTCCAAATTTAGGAGGTCATTCAGATCTGATCGCTGCTGTGCGTTTTCGCACAGCGGGCAAACAGATTCAAACTGCGCATGCGTAGCATGGCTGCAATGGGGTTTGCCTGTCAGCGACAAGATTGTGCTAAGGATACATTCGCACGGGCGTTCGCAAGGAGAGTGACAAGAAGAGGCCATTTGTGGGTGGCAACTGACCGTTTTCAGGGAGTGTCCGGAAAAACGCAGGTGGGATCAAGCGTTTTCAGAGAGGGTGTCTGATGTCAACTCCGGCCCCGAACAGGCTGATGTGATCGCAGTGGCTGAGTTAATCCTGGGCTGCGCAGAGACTGCACAAAATCAGTTTGTGCAGCTCTGCTACACATGCAGTTGCACACTTGCACAGCGAAAATACACTCCCCTTGTAGGTGGCGACTATCTGATCGCAGGACAGCAAAAATCGCTGCCTAGCGATCAGATCTGAATAATCCCCTAAATTTTAAGAAGCCAAAAGTTTAATGTACCTGAATGTTAGCATTAGGAGGGAGGCTCCAATAATTATTTATGCAAAAACCATTAAGTGTGCTCAAATAATTGAAATATTTTAGTCTGTACATAGCTAATGTGTTTATATACAGTACGGTCCCCATTTACAGTAAAACTGAAGAACTCTCTTATCAATATTTCGTAAAGTGGATTGTCTATCTAGATATACAGCTTTCATTAACATTTGATGTACTGCTGCCAGCAGAGCCGTTTCTTGCGGCGGACGAGGCGTGCCTTCGCACGGGGCGCCCGCCGCGGCTCTTTTGGTGGCTCCTTGTGCTCCCCCTCCTCCCCGTCATTCCTACTCCACTCGGGGGGCATAGGTTTGCATAATGACGCTTTAAGAGCAATATTATCAAGGCCTGCAGTCAGGACTTGGCCTGCTTGCAATTGTGAAGAGTGCATTTGTTAAGAATGTGTTTTAAGAATGAAGTTAGAACCGGAACTGAAAACCATTTCTCCTCTCTTCACAGGTAAAAACACCATCTTCATGCTTGTATATCTGAGTCTCTCATCTCTCTCTGGCTATACTTTTTACACCCCAAGGAAGTTTGTCTGCAAATGTCTGTGATCCATCTTCAATGCAAAATAACCTCTGTTAATTAGCTGAACTTCTGATTGCATACCTCCCCCTTTGCCAGCTGATATAGTTGGAGCATTTAAGAGCAATATTATCAAGGCCTGCAGTCAGGACTTGGCCTGCTTGCAATTGTGAAGAATGCATTTGTTAAGAATGTGTTTTAAGAATGAAGTTAGAACCGGAACTGAAAACCATTTCTCCTCTCTTCACAGGTAAAAACACCATCTTCATGCTTGTATATCTGAGTCTCTTATCTCTCTCTGGCTTCACTTTTCACACCCCAAGGAAGTTTGTCAGCAAATGTCTGTGATCCTGCTTCAATGCAAAATCCCCTCTGTTAATTAGCTGAACTTCTGATTGCATACCTCCCCCTTTGCCAGCTGATATAGTTGGAGCATTTAAGAGCAATATTATCAAGGCCTGCAGTCAGGACTTGGCCTGCTTGCAATTGTGAAGAATGCATTTGTTAAGAATGTGTTTTAAGAATGAAGTTAGAACCGGAACTGAAAACCATTTCTCCTCTCTTCACAGGTAAAAACACCATCTTCATGCTTGTATATCTGAGTCTCTCATCTCTCTCTGGCTACATTTTTCACACCCCAAGGAAGTTTGTCTGCAAATGTCTGTGATCCTTCTTCAATGCAAAATCCTCTCTGTTAATCAGCTGAACTTCTGATTGCATACCTCCCCCTTTGCCAGCTGATATAGTTGGAGCATTTAAGAGCAATATTATTAAGGCCTGCAGTCAGGACTTGGCCTGCTTGCAATTGTGAAGAGTGCATTTGTTAAGAATGTGTTTTAAGAATGAAGTTAGAACCGGAACTGAAAACCATTTCTCCTCTATTCACAGGTAAAAACACCATCTTCATGCTTGTATATCTGAGTCTCTCATCTCTCTCTGGCTATACTTTTTACACCCCAAGGAAGTTTGTCTGCAAATGTCTGTGATCCATCTTCAATGCAAAATAACCTCTGTTAATTAGCTGAACTTCTGATTGCATACCTCCCCCTTTGCCAGCTGATATAGTTGGAGCATTTAAGAGCAATATTATCAAGGCCTGCAGTCAGGACTTGGCCTGCTTGCAATTGTGAAGAATGCATTTGTTAAGAATGTGTTTTAAGAATGAAGTTAGAACCGGAACTGAAAACCATTTCTCCTCTCTTCACAGGTAAAAACACCATCTTCATGCTTGTATATCTGAGTCTCTTATCTCTCTCTGGCTTCACTTTTCACACCCCAAGGAAGTTTGTCAGCAAATGTCTGTGATCCTGCTTCAATGCAAAATCCCCTCTGTTAATTAGCTGAACTTCTGATTGCATACCTCCCCCTTTGCCAGCTGATATAGTTGGAGCATTTAAGAGCAATATTATCAAGGCCTGCAGTCAGGACTTGGCCTGCTTGCAATTGTGAAGAATGCATTTGTTAAGAATGTGTTTTAAGAATGAAGTTAGAACCGGAACTGAAAACCATTTCTCCTCTCTTCACAGGTAAAAACACCATCTTCATGCTTGTATATCTGAGTCTCTCATCTCTCTCTGGCTACATTTTTCACACCCCAAGGAAGTTTGTCTGCAAATGTCTGTGATCCTTCTTCAATGCAAAATCCTCTCTGTTAATCAGCTGAACTTCTGATTGCATACCTCCCCCTTTGCCAGCTGATATAGTTGGAGCATTTAAGAGCAATATTATCAAGGCCTGCAGTCAGGACTTGGCCTGCTTGCAATTGTGAAGAATGCATTTATTAAGAATGTGTTTTAAGAATGAAGTTAGAACCGGAACTGAAAACCATTTCTCCTCTCTTCACAGGTAAAAACACCATCTTCATGCTTGTATATCTGAGTCTCTCATCTCTCTCTGGCTATACTTTTCACACCCCAAGGAAGTTTGTCTGCAAATGTCTGTGATCCTTCTTCAATGCAAAATCCCCTCTGTTAATTAGCTGAACTTCTGATTGCATACTGATAATGCTGATTATCTTACAGGAATGAAAGCTATACCTTATACACACTTAGAATACACTTTACCATGGAGCCGCTGCGGCCGCTAAACTTAGTACACACGCTACGTACTTTATACACTGTTTGCGTACGGAGTCCCGTATCACTGTACGGACTTTGCGTACAAACGCCACGCTGAGGGTACAAAGTACACACAGCGTGCACACACCCAGAGATACACTTTAAACCTTTACAGTAATGCAATGCAATGATAAAACACTTTAAACCTTAGCAGGGCAATGAAGACACGACACCAGATTGTGATTAAACCGCTGGGTTCCAAAACCACAGCGTACTATTGCTGAAAGGGGGTTACAATACAAATAATACAATACAATATAACAGAGTAAATGGCTACATTCAATGGTCCATACGTGAGTAGATTCGCTTGCGCTTCCCGGCCCGGTCCTCGGTCATCTAATAGATAACTTTGTGAGTCTTGTGTCTGACCAGGCCTGTAGCAAGCTCTCTTTATACAATTCCTCCAAAACTCAATACAATGGATACTGTAATCCCTTTGTCCATTGGACACAGGGATGCACTTTTACAGTACAGGAGAGGTCATAGGTCGGTTTGAATAGATGTGCGATGTCCATTCCAACTGCTCTTGTGGGTGGTCTCCTCTGGCTTCCCGCCGCATACATAATGTACAGTAAATACAGTTTATATCTATATTCTGCTTCTGCACATAACTATCCGCAGGAACATGCGATCTTCCTCAAACCAACACCGGAATGTTACCCTTAAAATACCCTACAGCTGGATACCAAACACCACCTTATGACCTTGTTCTGTCCCCTCCTATTCTGTAAAGGTGAATCCCTTTGTTCTGAAACCATTTAAACTGTTGTTACTTTCTGGTGTGGTGCAGGGGTACATTGTGCACTATTTGGATTAAATATGTAATGTGTTTTGATAGCTCTCCATGCGTTCACAAACTCTACCGTAAATACCCATACCACGCGCTGATGCGCACGGCCGCGGGAGCGACCATACGCAAATTACGAATATGTGCACGCACAGCAGAACAAGTACACACGCAGAGGCCATCTGTGTGTACGTGATGTGTGTACTGCAATATTTTTCGACTTTGGCAGTCCACCTTTTGGCAGTCACCAATAACTGCCACTATCTAATCACTAAACAGAAAAATATCTACACAATATCTACAGAAGTTTTGGATGGTCTGGGGAGAGTGGTAGGTAGGAAATGTATGACCTAGTGGGATAGTAAAAAGCATGTATGTATGAATCCATGTCTGAGGGGCATGTATCATCGTGCCGTATATGTTCTAAATAAGCTTCGTGGTATTGCGAAGTATACATTAAATCCTTCTCATCCCATATTAAGGGTCTGTAAATGGGCCAACAAACACTACCGAGCTCTTTTCGGCTTCTTGTTAAAACAAATGGGGTGCACATCTAGTTGATGATACATGGAGGGGGAAACATAAGTGAGTGCTAGTATATGTGGATATCACCTGTCGACTATGTGTGCTATTAACTGGAGGTTGCAGAGATGAAGATAAGACACATATATAAAATACATTCACATAAACATTTTGGGTAGGGCGGATGTCTTTTCCGGATGGATGTGTCTGGGCAGAGGGGGAAACAAAAGAGAAATGGGTGAAAGAAACAGGCCATGAAATTCATTTGCTATCCTTATCATAACACTGTCTCTATGGATGGGTCATAAATTAAGTCTGCTGCTAAAACAGCGCCCTCGCTCCTTAGACTCATCAATTTTGTGCTGTGCTTGCGCCGCATCAGAATTCGAACACACCTAAATATCAAACCAATAATTATGACGACTCCCAGGATACAAAGGAGAAGCTTCCCTACACTCATAATAACATTTTGAGCCCACTCTCCTAAACCTGAGAACCAATTTCGTGGGTTCAACCATGAGACCCAGCCGGTCAGTTCATTACTCACAGTCGCCAAGGTAAGGTTGTGTTTCCTCCTGAACTCCCACTTCAACTGTAAGATATCGTCCATCTTTTGATCTATAATCTCTGTTGGGTCATCAGTGCTGTTTGTAATATACGTACAGCACTTCACCCCATATTGAGTTGCCAGAGTAACACAGTACCCACCTGTCACGGCTGTGATATAATTTAGGACCATCCTATGCTGAATCAGTTTCTTCTTGTAAGCCTGTAACTCCCTTCCCGTATACCTGAAGGTGTCGTCATACATCTCAGTGATATTATCTATCAAGTTCACTAGCGCATGGATATACCTATAATTTATAATTCCTCTGGCAGTACGGGTGATGTCTAATGCGAGAAGGAATTGAATCCCGGTGGATTCGTGGATCAAATCAGAGGCTGCGTGCTCTGTCCTATCTATGAGGTGTCTCTTGACGATGTGTTCATAGTGAGTATGAGTATAAGGAGCCTGAGCACTGCGGTGAACGTCTTTCATCTTATCATGGGTTATGGTCATGACCTCTGGCAGTACTCTCCCAATGTAACACAATCCCTCTGAGCTCGGGGCAAGCCACTTGTACGCCTTCCTCCCACATATAAAATAGGCATCATCTGGGAGAACATAGGGGACAAAATATAACATCACCATATTACAAACTTTCCAAGTAAAGAAACCCATCCCTAGTTCTCCCATCTGCTCAGTACAAGTATCGGGCTGGATGATATGAGCACAATACCCTGGCGATACTTTTCCAACCCACATGGTCTTGCTTCCACGAGTATACCTATACTGAAAATACCTCCCACTGTTGGCTATTTGGCGTGCAAGTTCAGAGTCTATAGGTATCCTATCAGCTCTGTGTGAAAAGGTCATTATCTGGTTATTCCACGTCACTTCCCAATTTCCCGGTTTTCAGTAATTGGAAATATTAAAACATAGTAAGGATCTGTCTACATGATACTGGTGGAGCTTCAAACTAGGGGGCCTAGAAATATTGAATTTCTTGTCCACCGGTCTCCCACCCCGTAATTCGAGTACCTCGTCTATTTCTAAAGGGTATGGTACTAATCCTGACTTGCTCTGACCTTGAGGTACCGGTGAGCACACCCAACATTCTGTCTGGTTTAAGACCTTACCCACTAGTGAGTGATAATCACTCAACGGATGACGGTCCATGTCGATATTAAGGTTGGACTGACATCTCTGGATGCACCCATCCTCGACTATATTCTCACAATTCTTACAAATGCAATATTCATCAGACAATAACCCCTCACAGTGCCTCTGAGCTCCTTGACTACCAGAGCGCTTACTGATGCCAGCCTTTACCAAAATGATGTGCTGATCCTGAGATCCTACAAATTCGTACTTGCCATCAGAACACATTCCAGATCCCTGCTCGACCTCTCTGGGACCCTCACCAAAACAAACTGTCCTTATCAAAACCAGAATTACTAACAGAACCCGAAATGCAGTCTCTTGTGATCGATCCATTTCGTTAGGGGAAAGGAGGAAAATAATAAGGAGAAAAGAAAGGAAAAGGAAAAATGCAGGGGGAGGTGAAAAAAGAAAGTGGTACGACAACCGTTCTAGCTCTTGTTACTCTCTGTGCTCAGATGCCTTTCAACAGTCCTGCCTCTCAACTTTCCCGGAACAGACACTCTAGTGTCTCTTTGCTTTGCTCTTTGGACACACAGTTCACTTTGCTCTTTGAACACACAGTTACCAAACCACAAAACCTTGATGAAACTGCACGAGTTCTCTCCGGGTCAGCGACCTTCTTGCAGTGGGACGAGTGGATCCAAGTCTCTCTTTCGGCGACCTTCAATGCTGTTGTGCTGGTTAACAAGACTTGATATGGTCCTTCCCACCTGTCTATGAGGCAACTTGAGCGTAAGAAATTTCGAACCATCACATAATCCCCAGGCTCAATGTCATTGCAATTACTGTTCGGTAGGTCAGGAATCACCAGCTTTAAATTTCTGTGTTGATTTTTCAGCTGCTGGCTCATCCCAACCAAATATTTCACAGTCACTTCATTATTACATTTCAAATCATCCTGGGGGTCTATCATTACATGAGGTTGTCGACCAAAAAGAATTTCAAAGGGTGATAGGTTAAGGGGAGACCTGGGAGTGGTTCTGATGCTGTACAACACTAGTGGCAAAGCTTCTGGCCACGACAATCCAGTTAAGCTATTAATTTGCTCAGCTTGTTCTTAATAGTGCTATTTACTCTCTCCACCTTTGCACTCGCCTGTGGACGGTACGGAGTATGCAGCTTGCTACTAATTCCCATCAGTTTGCACATGACCTGAAAGACTTCACCTGTAAAATGGGTACCCCTATCACTTTCAATTATTCTAGGGATACCATATCTACACACAAATTCCTGCACAATTTTCTTTGCAGTGAACGTAGCAGTATTTGTGGCAGCAGGGAACGCTTCTACCCAGTTAGAAAATACGTCAATACAAACTAACACATATTTTAAATTCCTACAGGGTGGTAACTGTATGAAATCGATTTGTATTACCTGAAAAGGACCGTCTGTCGGAGGGATATGGGATGGCTCTGTTGGTATTGACTTTCCAATATTCTTCCTCAAGCAAGTAAAACATGTCATTGCTCTCTTACCTGCATGAGAAGAGAATCCTGGCGCACACCAGTAGGCTCTCACCAGCTTACACATACCCTCTTTACCCAGATGAGTCAGACCGTGTGCCGCCTCAGCTAAGCTTGGAAGATATGCTCTGGGGGCTACTGGCTTACCTTGTCCACCTGTCTACAGTCCCGAGGATTCCTGGCCATATCCCTTTGACCTCCAGACTGCCTTTTTCTGCAAGGAACACAAATCTTGCATTTCAATGTGTTTAACTGTTGTGTATTATCAGTTGTGTGAAGTAAACCGTCTGTGGAAAGTGAAAAGAGAGGGGAAATAATAAAAAGAAAAATTTGTCAGATTTGCGTTCACCATCAGGCTGTCAAACCATCATGCATATCGGTGTCTATGCACAGTCTCCCTTCACCAGTATTCTCATTCTTCACCCTTTGTGCATGACCAGGCACACTGCGTAATAACTGGTGTCCCTATGCTGGTGAGATATACTGGATTTGGGCAGAGCTCTGAAAGACCGAGTAGGCATGTGGCGTTTGAACTGTAATCCTGTCAGTGAACGTAAGAGATGAAGAGGAAACTTTGAAGACAAATCTCATAGAGTTTAGTAACAGATAAGTTTGTAGAGGCAAAGAATATTTTACAAAATTTGACATCTGGATTGGGCACTACGGGGGAATGATTCTCTACTCGGTCTGCTCCCCTAAAAGAAAATCTATTTGTGTTATATCTCTACTGGGACTATCCCAACCATCAATCCAGTGTCCTGTCCATTCTAAGTTCATAGGGAACCCGGTATCTTTGAGATAATTTCCTCTACCTGTGATGGACATGCATCTAGAACAGTGAAATGCAACATTGGTCTTCGTGGGTATCCAACATATTTTGTGCTTCCTGGGTGGGAGCACTCTATATGTATACCCTCTCTAACAAAACTCCTGTTAAGTTACTTAGAGGTCACTTCTGCTAGAGAGAGAAGCAAAAGTTAGAGACCTCCTCCTAACCCCAGCAAGTTCTGTCAAAAGGGTATAGTTGCATTTATTCTGTTCTTCCCATTAACCGAATCTGTGTTCTCTATATGTCTCGTGATTCCTTACTATATGTCCCTTGATCCCGTCTATGGGGGTCATTCCGAGTTGTTCGCTCGGTATTTTTCTTCGCATCGCAGCGATTTTCCGCTAACTGCACATGCGCAATGTTCGCACTGCGACTGCGCCAAGTAAATTTGCTATGCAGTTAGGTATTTTACTCACGGCATTACGAGGTTTTTTCTTCGTTCTGGTGATCGTAGCGTGATTGACAGGAAGTGGGTGTTTCTGGGCGGAAACAGGACGTTTTATGGGAGTGTGTGAAAAAACGCTACCGTTTCTGGGAAAAATGCGGGAGTGGCTGGAGAAACGGAGTGTCTGGGCGAACGCTGGGTGTGTTTATGATGTCAAACCAGGAACGACAAGCACTGAACTGATCGCAGATGCCGAGTAAGTTGGAAGCTACTCAGAAACTGCTAAGAAGTGTCTATTCGCAATTTTGCTAATCTTTCGTTCGCAATTTTGAGAAGCTAAGATTCACTCCCAGTAGGCGGCGGCTTAGCGTGTGCAAAGCTGCTAAAAGCAGCTTGCGAGCGAACAACTCGGAATGACCACCTATGTGTTTTAATAACGTGGCTTGTTTTCTCTGTCTAGGGGTCTATATTGGCTATGTGTTCTACTACTCCTACAATCTCTGGCAAAATGCCCTTCCTTCCTACAAGTGTAGCATATCCTAGGTCCTTTCTTACTATCCGTGTTTTGGGGTTTAGGTTGATAAAACTTTGGTGTATGAGCCTGTATTCTTTCAATCCTCAGCCTCTCCTCCTGCAGTTCTCTATGCCTAGCAATATTCTTATGGTGTTCAATCGCGCACTCGCTAAGACAAGCTACTGTGGCCTTACTCCAACTAGGCAAAGATGTTTGTATCCTGTCCCTTACTGTCTTATTGAGTCCGTCCATTAGCACAGAGACAGCCACTTCCCTATAATTCGCATCGTTCCCTGTATCTGATACCCCAATGTATCTATCCATTATTTGCAGGGCCCGATGGAAATATTCAGATGTCATTTCATTTTCCCTGTTTTATGGAGAAAATTCTTCTCCACTCAATGGGGAGTGCAGCTCTAGTTGTCTATTAATTCGTTCTAAGTTCTCCTGATTGTGTTTGTCAGTCATAAGACTATCCGACTCTAACCTTCAATCAGTGATACATTTTTGGGTGTCAATATTAGGGGGTAGGCACGCTTTCAAAACGATCCGCCAGTGTGTGTTTGTCGGTTCATACGCATTACCCAGATCTCTGATGAATTTCTGACATCTGGCTAAATGCTTCCGAGGGTCGGGGAATTCTGAAATGATTGATCGCAGCTCATCTCTGGGCCACGGGCAATACATTGCATTATTCCTGGTGAGGACTACTCCCTGACTATCGGTTCCCCCATTGGGAGTTACTATTGACAATGCTAAATTCCTTTGTCGTACAACAACCCTTTATGAAGCTAAGAACACTGTACGCTGTTTACTTAAGAAGTACCGTAATGGTACGCTAGTTGCGTAACGATCGCTCAGCCGTAGGCGAGACGCTCAAGCGTCACGTTCGCTCACGGCCCAGCGATCACAGGACACGTTATTGGTTATGTCTAGGGTAATGATTCGCTATGGCGTAGCTTACGCTCGAGACCACGAGGAGGTCACCAGCGATGCAGACGCTCACAACACTATACCTTTATGTTAAAACCTTATACCAATGAAATACACTGAATACCTTAATGTGAGTACAGGGTGTAAGTGCAACCTTGTGTAACCTGACTAACTACAAAGCTGCTTGAGCGTCACCGACGCTCAAGTGAACACTTAACACTATAGGAAATACACAGATGCTGGTTTAGGTTCCAAAGCCTATTAACTGTATTATATCTAATATACTTGTAAAAGGGGATAACAGTACAAATGATACACTACAATATAACAGAGACTTCCTAACCACAGAACTAAACAATAATTACAAAAAGACAATACTACACTGACCTAAATGCAATACAATACAATACTATCTAATACAATACAATACTAGCCTAGTCTAGGGGAGATATGAGAGAACAGAACAGAGAGAGAGAGAGAGAGAGAGAGAGAGAGAGAGAGAGATATTGGCTCACAGAAAGACAATGATAACGGAGAGAAACTTACGCACAAAGGGTATGATCGCCTGCGCCTCGATATCCAGCTCCCGGCTATCAGCAGATAACCGTTGATGAGAGAGTGAGAGCTGGATGTGGTCGGCCTGCCTATTTATGCCCCACACACAATGCAATCTCCTGGTCCTACAATCCCATTGTCCATTGGCCGAAGGAATTCGGCCCTGTATCATAACAAAAGGTCATAGGGTGATTCATACAGGTGGGCTGTGACGATTTCCAACAGCTCAGGTGGGTGGGAAACTGGGTTTCCCGCCGCATACCTGAGTATGTGTAAATAATAGAAATGGACATAAACTTCTTATGTCCATAACTATTCGCACGAGCGATTAATACGCTCCAAACCAACACCGGAATATTGCTAATTAAATACTCTTCCGATGGGTACCAAACACTGCTGTATGATTCCTGTTAGACCCTTCGTACGATATAAAGAGGGATTCCTCAGCTCTGGGACATTGTATTTTAACCAAACTTTCAGAATCTATCAAAGGGACCGTGATCTATAAACTACATTAATTGTGAACATTTGTAACGAATGAGTCGCACGCTACGACTACATAAACTCTACCGTAAATACGCATACCGCACCTGCGAGTGCACGTTATTGCGGGTATGCGCATCCACGGGAGAGCGTACGCACGCGCAGCGCGGACCAGTGTGCGGTGCAAATATGGCAACGTGCATTGAGACATTTTTCTGACTTTGACAGTCCACCCTTTGGCAGTCAATAATAACTGCCACAAAACATTTAAGGAGAAAAATGTAAGTCAGGGGTTAATTGATTTCCATGGTTGGGTAGGGGAGGAGAGAGGAGAAGGTGTGAAGAGGGTATGACCTAGTGAGATAGCAGAAGCATGTGTGTATGAATCCATGTTTGGGGGGTCATGTATCATCGTGCCGTACGTGTTGTAAATCAAGCTTCGAGGTATTGCGAAGTATACATTTGAATTCCTTCTTATCCTGTGGTACAGGTCTGTGGATGGGCTGTCAAACTTTACCGAGCTCTTTTCGGATTTTGAACAAAATGGGGAGCACATTTTAGTTGATGATACATGAATGGGGGAGGTATGTGGTTGCTGATATCTGTGCCTGTATTCCCTATCGTCTATGTGTGTCGTTACCTGAGGGTTGTAGAGATGAAGATAAAGAACACTTACGAAAAATGCAATGATATTCTATGTCAGGGAAATGTACATCTGTTGTTGAAGTTGTGTTCGGTATCTGTTGAGAGTCGTCTTCTTTGCGCTGTATTGCTCCTTAGGCATGAGCAACAAGCTTTGTCAGTGCCATCAGATTTACAAAAATGTTGGGCTAGCGTGAGTTTAAAAATACTAGGGAAACTGGGGATCCATGGCAAAGTTCATCAAGTGTCCATATTTAAAGTTGTCAAATCTTCTTCTTTGGTGCTTGTCTGTTGTCTGTATACATCTCGTCTCGTCAGCTTCTTCGTCCAAGGGGGTCTTTGTATCTTGGAGAAAAGCAGAAAAACAGGTGAAAGAAACGGACCGTATAATCGCATTTTCATCACATTCTGGTTTCTATCATTGGGTCATAAATCAAATCCAGGTTAATTACAGTTTCCTCACTCCTCAAGCTCATCACTTTTGTACTTTGTTTGCACCTCATTAAAGCCTGCCCGCATCTAAATATCAATCCAATCGATATAACGACACCCAAGATACATAGTAGAAACTTTCCAACATCCTTTTATGACTCCTTGAGCCCAGTCTCCTAAACCGGAGAACCAATTTCGCGGGTTCAACCATGACACCCAACCAGTCAGCTCATTACCTACAGCAGCAAGGGTGAGATTGTGTTTTCGACGAAATTCCCACTTCAATTGGAGAATATCATCCATCTTTTGGTCTATGACCTCTACCGGATCCTCGGTGCTATTTGTGATATACGTGCAACACTTTATGCCGTACTGTGTTGCCAATGTAACACAATATCCGCCTGTTACTGCTGTAAGATAATTAAGAACCATCCTATGCTGAACTAGTTCTGTTTTGTAAGCTTGAAGTTCTCTTCCAGTGTATCTAAACGTGTCATCATACATTTCAGTGATATTATCTAACAAATTGGCGAGTGCGGAAATGTATCTATAATTCATCACACCTCGAGCGGTACGAGTGAAATCTAACGCTACCAGAACCTGAATCCCGGTGGATTCATGGATAAGATCAGAGGCCGGATGCTCTAACCTTTCTGACAGTTGTCTTTTAACTCGGTGCTCGTAATGAGTGTGAGTATAAGGAGCTTGGGCACCACGGTGTATGTCTTTCATTTTGTCATGTGTAACAGTCATCACTTCAGGCAATACTTTTCCAATATAACACAATCCTTCAGAGTTTGGGGCAAGCCACTTGTACGCCTTTCTCCCGCATATGAAATATGCATCATCGGGGAGAACATATGGGACGGAGAAGGACATGACCATGTTACAAACCTTCCAGGTGAAATCTCCTGACCCTAATTCTTCCATCTGCTTAATGCACGTATCGGTTTGTACGATACGTGCACAGTATCCTGGTGATACCTCTCCAACTCTAGTAATCCTATTTCCTAAGGTATATCGATACCGAAAAGATTTTCCTCTACTGGCTATATGGCGTACGAGCTCTGTATCTGTAGGCATTCTATCTGCTCTGTGTGAAAAGGTCATGGTAAGGTTGCTCCATGACACTTCCCAATTTCCCGGTTTTCTGGGATTGGAGATGTTAAAACATAAGAGGGACCTATCCACATGGTATTGGTGGAGCTTCAAACTAGGAGGGCTGGAGATGTTAAACCTCCGGTCCACCGGTCTCCCACCACTTAGCTCAAGTACCTCCCCTAACGTTAAAGGAAATGGTACTAGCCCTGATTTGCTGTGACCCTGAGGTACTTGAGAGCATACCCAACAATCTGTTTGGTTTAACACGTTACCCACTAAGGAGTGATAGTCACTCAATGGATGCCGGTCCATATGGATATTAAAACTGGATTGGCATTACTTTGTTACAGAGCCTACAGATACAACTTTCTTTTTGAACTAACATTCCTTCACAGTTGTTTACAAATAACATGGTTGTTAGATCGTGCCCGGTACTCGCCTTTGCTTGGTGATTGGGTTGCTATTGGAAATTTACACCTCCGTCTCAGTCATCAGGACCTTTCTGGATCCTTTCTCGACCTCACTGGTACTCTCACCGAAACAGACTGCTCTGGTCAACATCATGGTTAACGGGAAAAATCCATATCACAGTCTCTTGGGGCAAGTCCATCTTACAGGAGGAGAAAAGAAGAAATTTGTAAATGGGGTATAAGAAAATCAGTTTGAGGGGGAGAGAACTCGTTACGATAATAAGTTCTCTCGTCTTGTTGTTCTTCTTGTTCTGCTGTCCTCTCAAAGGTGTTGTCTCTCAGTCTTCAAAAACGATCATTCTGGTGATGCAATATTCCTTCCTAACCGACGATCTTTCTGTAAGGAGCAAAAATCTGGCATTACCATTGGTCCAACTGAGGGGTGACATACCATCTTTAAATCATGGAAACATGAGTGAGAAGAGAGAGAAAAAAAAAAAAAAAAAAAAACAAGAGATAGAGAACAATTCATATGCATATATATATTACATAACTCGACATTAACCATCAATAGGAGAAGAGAAACAAAGCATTTTTAAACATTGTCAACATTAAGAAAACATTGTCAGACTATTTGGCTGTCGTATCTACGTGTCTAATGGTTTCCTTGAGCAGTCCCTCCCCACCAGCACTTGCATTATTCCACTGTCTGTATCTGGCCAGAATACATTGTGGTGGATAGGTCATGCTGGGGTTTGGTAGACTTCTGCAAGGACCAAGCGAATATGCAATGTTTGAATTCTTACCAATAATCGTCAGAGATGGGGATAGAGAGAGGGAGAGAAAAACATTTTTCACAAATACATTTACAACTTTTCACCTGGTCATTCCTGTGTCTTTAGTGAATGACCTCCCACTTCATTAACCGTTACTTCAGGCTTGCCTCCATTCCTAATAATCACCTTTCCTGCCTATGTGATCCTTGGTTATAATGGTGTGTATTGTAATTTTGCTCATTTCTTGGTCTAGGGGGTCTAACTTTATGTGGGTTATTACAGTTGCTAGCATAATGCCCTTCTCTCCTACAATGGTAACAAATCCTGGGCTCCCTCCACGTGTCAATGACCTGAGGTTTTGGTTGATTTGATGCCTCCTCAAACGCTCGGATGCTCATCATCATCAATCGTTTCCCCTGTACTTCCCTGGTTCCTTGGATACCATGATTATGTCGTTGTCTTTCTCTTGATCTACAATCTCTTGCAATGTGTCCCTTTTTATGACAATGGTAACAGACTACCATATCTGGGTTTCTCGCAGGGGTGTGGGGCTTTTGTTGGGGTGGTCTTGTGGTTTGGGCCTGTATATTTGCTGCCATTAACTTATCTCTTAGTGACTCTCTGTACCTGGTGATATTCTGGTCATGATTAATGACGGCCTCTCTTAGTGCGGCCACCGAGATATCTCTCCAGTTTGGGTTGGTGGTCTGTACCCTTGTTTTTAATTCATCCTTTAAACCATTCATTAATACCTTAACCGCTATTCCTTTATGTTGTGCATTTGTCTTGATGTCTGCGATCCCAGTGTTTCTAGCCATTATTTGCAGTGCTCGATTGAAATAATTAGAAACATTTTCCCTTTCGTTTTGCCTTATAGAGAGAATGTCATTCCACTTGACAGCAGCTGGGAAATATATTCCTAACTGTCGGTTAATCTGCCTAATACATTCCTGATTGTGTTCCTCCATACAAGGTACCTCCGTGTTTAATTTACAATCAGCAATGAATTTTTCAGGGTCAACCCTGGAGGGCAAACATGCCCTCAGCACTGTCCGCCACTCTTTGTTGGTGGGTTCTGTGGCGTTTCCTAGTTCTTTAATAAACCTTTGACATTTGGCTAGATTTCTCCTAGGATCAGGAAATTCAGACATAATTGATCTCAATTCGGTCCGGGACCAGAGACAGCGCATTGCACTGTCCTTGACGGGAATGATTCCCTGATCGTCAGTCTTCCCATTGGGGACTGAGATCACCCTGGCCAGATCGAGCTCAGTTACATCATCTTGTTTTGGTCTTATAATATGGGGTACATTTGTTTGTGCGTGATATAAAACATTGTACGTACCTGTGGACACGACCTCACCTGACCCTCCGTTAGGGGGTTTGATTATTGCCTTTACCAATTTGGTCGTGTCCACCTGGATGTCTTGTAGGATGGCTTCTGGAAGAGGTGCCGACATCGTTCTGGGCTCACTTTCTTGTTTGTATTCCTGAGGGAGGTTTGACATGGGGTGCAGCTTGCACAGGTTAATAGTTGTACATTCAACAGTATTACAATAATCATTGTTACATTTATTACACTTATTCTTATAATCTATATTACAGTTGCTAAGAGCGTTTTTATTGTTCCACCTTTGTGCTTTTCTCTCCGCAATCAACTCCTCTCCTGCTGCCATATCTCTCCTCTCAAGATAAGAGTCAGAAAAGTCAATAGACTCTTTTTGTAATTCACTTTCCTGTTGCCATAACTGTAAATATTCATAATGTTTATTTTGTCTCTTCGTTGGTTCAATGAGACTTATCCTCCTCCTTAAATTTTGTAACACTACTGGACTGAAGCTACCTATTCTTGGGAATTTGTCCCTGTCTTGTACAGTCATTCTCTCCCATTCATCACATAAAACTTCAGCGTGATTTCCATATTTCTTACACATCACATATCGTGCCGACCCGATGGATCGGTTCTCTGAATCAACCCGAACCGAGGTTGATCGCCCCCTACCTGAACAAATGGCCCCCATAATCTGCAGGCGTTGCCTATTCCTCCTTGAATATCAAGGCTTTCAGCGAACCCTTACAAACAAACCAAGATGTCCTTGGGCAGGCCGGCGGTGGTGGTTTATCAAGTACCCCACTTACTTCTCGCCCACGTTGGCCTGTGCTGCAATCACTGTAGCCAGAGCTGCTGTACCCAACCTAGGGCCCCTGTGAACCTTTATTTACTGGGGCGTGCTGGACCTACCAGTCCCCAGTAAGTATCGGTTGTTGGATAGTTCCCGAGTGACCAGCGAACTTCCCTTCCAAAAATAAAAAATTACACAAATCACGTCAGAATGTACAAATAGCGTTTGTGACCACTTTACTCTAATGGTATTAGGTCAGATTACTAACTACTGCACACAATTACGTGCGGTCCAATCGTTCAGTACACGAGCACTACTTGTCATGTACTGAAAGATCAATGGAATCTATGTTTCCGGCTGCGATTCCTTCAGCCAGAGCTTGTATGGCCTATATGGGTTCTGCACCAACACCCCAGGCGTTGTGCCACTGGACTTTTATAGCGGACCTCTTTGTTACCTTATGACCTCCTGGTCTGTTACCTTATGACCTCCTGGTCTTGTTACCTTATGGTCCGCTATACTCTAATGCTCAAATATTATTTAACCAGGGATGCCTCCCTAGCCACCGTATATGTCACTTACACGTATGTCCCTTGACGAGTACCCGGCTTTCCTTTTGGTTCCACCTTAAAGTTATATAAACTTTTGTATACAAAACACACTCACTCAACACATGTACACTTTTGTTTCTATATCTATTTCTGCGCAGAAATTTGTCTTTAGCCCAAGAGTGTTACCAATTAGGAGCAGGATCTGTTAAACTAAATTTCAGATTTTCTAAAAATAGATTTGCGTTATTTACCGCTTCGCGTTATCTACCGCTGTGCGTTACTTATCGCCTTGCGCTAATTCAACTTTTTCGTGACTTGAGCTACGTGAGCGTAACCGGACGCTACGTTGCGTAATGTACGCTGCGTGCGTCTGCCTTTTGGATTGCGTACGCTAGTCTTTGTTAGCGACACGTGTACGCAATGCAAAGGATCCACCGTAACACAATATATTTTTATCAATGTAAATGATCCCTGATCATCTACCGCAATCCACACTGACTGCCTTGTATCTCAGACAAACCGTGTGTTTGTTCTATACTTTAACTATTACCTCTACTATGAAATAACAGCAAATCTCTTTTTAGCACTTTCTATCAACTATAAAATTGGCAAACAGGAATAGTGATATACGAAAAATGAAACAGAAATGCAGATATATGTATGCGTGCGTGTATACGCAAGACAGAAGAGAAATAAAAGTTTTTTTTAAAAGACACAAGCGTTTTGTTCTTACTTCCGGTTACCGGGTTCCTTCAGCACTCTTTATCTAAGCGAAGCAGACGCTTATCCCGCCAGCACTGTGAGACAACCTCCCACCCTTTGCTGGGGGATAATGTCTGCTGATCTACCTAGTGCAGATGTGAGAAGTATAGGACGAGCCCGCAATTGACAATGCTAAATTCCTTTGTCGTACAACAACCCTTTATGAAGCTAAGAACACTGTACGCTGTTTACTTAAGAAGTACCGTAATGGTACGCTAGTTGCGTAACGATCGCTCAGCCGTAGGCGAGACGCTCAAGCGTCACGTTCGCTCACGGCCCAGCGATCACAGGACACGTTATTGGTTATGTCTAGGGTAATGATTCGCTATGGCGTAGCTTACGCTCGAGACCACGAGGAGGTCACCAGCGATGCAGACGCTCACAACACTATACCTTTATGTTAAAACCTTATACCAATGAAATACACTGAATACCTTAATGTGAGTACAGGGTGTAAGTGCAACCTTGTGTAACCTGACTAACTACAAAGCTGCTTGAGCGTCACCGACGCTCAAGTGAACACTTAACACTATAGGAAATACACAGATGCTGGTTTAGGTTCCAAAGCCTATTAACTGTATTATATCTAATATACTTGTAAAAGGGGATAACAGTACAAATGATACACTACAATATAACAGAGACTTCCTAACCACAGAACTAAACAATAATTACAAAAAGACAATACTACACTGACCTAAATGCAATACAATACAATACTATCTAATACAATACAATACTAGCCTAGTCTAGGGGAGATATGAGAGAACAGAACAGAGAGAGAGAGAGAGAGAGAGAGAGAGAGAGAGAGAGATATTGGCTCACAGAAAGACAATGATAACGGAGAGAAACTTACGCACAAAGGGTATGATCGCCTGCGCCTCGATATCCAGCTCCCGGCTATCAGCAGATAACCGTTGATGAGAGAGTGAGAGCTGGATGTGGTCGGCCTGCCTATTTATGCCCCACACACAATGCAATCTCCTGGTCCTACAATCCCATTGTCCATTGGCCGAAGGAATTCGGCCCTGTATCATAACAAAAGGTCATAGGGTGATTCATACAGGTGGGCTGTGACAGCTCAGGTGGGTGGGAAACTGGGTTGTGTAAATAATAGAAATGGACATAAACTTCTTATGTCCATAACTATTCGCACGAGCGATTAATACGCTCCAAACCAACACCGGAATATTGCTAATTAAATACTCTTCCGATGGGTACCAAACACTGCTGTATGATTCCTGTTAGACCCTTCGTACGATATAAAGAGGGATTCCTCAGCTCTGGGACATTGTATTTTAACCAAACTTTCAGAATCTATCAAAGGGACCGTGATCTATAAACTACATTAATTGTGAACATTTGTAACGAATGAGTCGCACGCTACGACTACATAAACTCTACCGTAAATACGCATACCGCACCTGCGAGTGCACGTTATTGCGGGTATGCGCATCCACGGGAGAGCGTACGCACGCGCAGCGCGGACCAGTGTGCGGTGCAAATATGGCAACGTGCATTGAGACATTTTTCTGACTTTGACACTATCTCCAAGACAGGGTGTAATTCTACCATTCCGTTCCTAATCTGTTTACTGTGAGGTGTTGTTGTCTCTGTGCAATGAACTATCTCACACTTACCGGTAGCTGTGACCTCACCAGTTCTTTCATTGGGGAATATTGTTACTGCTTTACCTGGTTGGACAAGCCCCACCTGAGTGTCCTGCAAAGTGACTGCTTGGAGGAGAGCTGCGATTTGGCTGGATCCTTCATCTTCCTGTGACCTATAACCTTGAAAAGGCTTCAAAACAGGATACATCTTGCAAAAATTAGGGTTAATACATTGTTTTTGCATACTACTATCATTTACGGATATACCATTGATTGTAGCCAACTCTTCCCCTTCGACCTGTGTCGACAATGGTGTGTTTGTGTTCTCATTCCCGTTAGGTTTTGAACCTGTTTTGCAAATTTGTTCTCTTTGCATATCCCCCTCCTGTTGCCATAATTTTAAACAATCATTATGTCTAATCCTTTGTTTTCTGGATTTAAGAAGACATATTCTACTGCTTACATTCTGCAGTACCTCTGGTTCAAAGCTGCCCACCTTAGGGAATGGTACCCTATCTTTGTCAGTCATACGTACCCATTCAGACAAAAAGTCTTCAGTGTGTGATCCATATTTACCACACATAACAAACCTCGCTGACCCCTTGGGCCGCGGCTCTTCAACCTGAACCCTGGCTAAAAAACGTCCACCGCTTGTGCAGTTGGATCCCATCGCGGACTTTTTCCTTTTACGCAATCCCCAATGCACAATACGAATAGACGGTGAAAGTTCTTAGAGCGCTTTCACCCACTCCTTCTCCGCTAAGTACCACGACTCACTCCAATAGTGACCACCGCGTACCCAGTGAGGTCCCTATCTGATTTCTATTCACCGGAAGTGTTTAGGAGTGACTTACCTATTCCAGTGAATATACACCGCTGGAGATTTTCCTGAGTGAGACCAGCGAAAACTCCCTATAACCTTATACACAAATCACACTTGCGTATGCTCTATACAGCGCTAATGGTACCGCGATTTTACGCAAAAGCTCGTAAAGGGGTATCCAGTTGCGCTATATATATTGCACCCACAAGTGCGCGGTTCAATCGCACAGCATATAGGTACTAGTTACTTATCTGCCGTACGACCACGGGTCGTTATACAAACTGGGACCCTCAGTCTGGAGCGTAATACAAAAACCTTTTAACTTCAATACTTCGCAATACAATGCACTATCACGCTCCTTTACAAATCACCTCACGATTTGCGTATTAAACCTTATGCTAACGTGAGTCAGCCGCCTCACGCCACCAAGTCTCCACTCACTTGATGTACCAAACGACGGGATCCCGGATTACGGGGTTCGAATTTCACTCACTCCTACGTTCGCTCACTCAGGTATACTTGGTTTTTCTGTACAGAAAATTAGGATTCACTCAAGTTGGCAGCTTTACCCCCAGAGGCAATAAAAAAAAAATTATTTATACTAAATTTTGTTTTTATATTAAATTTCTTTAGAAACCGGGTAGTTTGGTGCTATTGTAGCGTAGCTACTATCCCACCTTTAAACTAAGCGAACTATCGTGTGGTTTTATTATGCGCACACAACCCTACGCAAGCTTGCGTAATTACGCAACCGTGCGTACCTCTATGCCACGTAAGCGGCCTTGCGCCACGTGCACGTTTTTGTACGCTGTCCTCACGTTCCGTACCACGTGTACTAATGTGCTTATGCAATAAAACAACTCACACAACTTCGATAAATGTGAGCAATAAAAACTACTATTGCCCACTAAACACAATCCACACTTGTTCCATTTTAACCCTCTTACTACTGGGCCAGAAATGCGTTTTCTGATTTTACTCTTACTCCCATAAATATTTATTTTATTTTTAACTATATAGCAACAAATATCTCCGGTTTCACACAAGTTTAAATGATTCTAGCAATTTGAATGTTATGGCAACAATGTGAGAGAGTATGCAAAGTATGGGGTATGGGTGCCGTGTACGCTTTTGGCGCCAAAAAAAAATCACAGATTTTAAATAGCTTTTTTTTTTGTTTACCTTACGAGTTCTACCAGCATCTCTACAAACCATACAGAGCAGACGCCATCTAATCAGCAATCAAGTAGGGTTTTCAGTGCATCCATCGACCAAGAAAAGGATACGTAGGATAACTTTCCACCCTTTGCTGATAGATTACGTCTGCTGTGACCTGTTAGGTAGTAAGTATGTGGAAAACCGGAGAGCCCCCAATTGATAATGCTGATTATCTTACAGGAATGAAAGCTATACCTTATACACACTTAGAATACACTTTACCATGGAGCCGCTGCGGCCGCTAAACTTAGTACACACGCTACGTACTTTATACACTGTTTGCGTACGGAGTCCCGTATCACTGTACGGACTTTGCGTACAAACACCGCGCTGGGGGTACAAAGTACACACAGCGCGCACACACCCAGAGATACACTTTAAACCTTTACAGTAATGCAATGCAATGATAAAACACTTTAAACCTTAGCAGGGCAATGAAGACACGACACCAGATTGTGATTAAACCGCTGGGTTCCGAAACCACAGCGTACTATTGCTGAAAGGGGGTTACAATACAAATAATACAATACAATATAACAGAGTAAATGGCTACATTCAATGGTACATACGTGAGTAGATTTGCTTGCGCTTCCCGGCCCGGTCCTCGGTCATCTAATAGATAACTTTGTGAGTCTTGTGTCTGACCAGGCCTGTAGCAAGCTCTCTTTATACAATTCCTCCAAAACTCAATACAATGGATACCGTAATCCCTTTGTCCATTGGACACAGGGATGCACTTTTACAGTACAGGAGAGGTTATAGGTCGGTTTGAATAGATGGGCGATGTCCATTCCAACTGCTCTTGTGGGTGGTCTCCTCTGGCTTCCCGCCGCATACATAATGTACAGTAAATACAGTTTATATCTATATACTGCTTTTGCACATAACTATCCGCAGGAACATGCGATCTTCCTCAAACCAACACCGGAATGTTACCCTTAAAATACCCTACAGCTGGATACCAAACACCACCTTATGACCTTGTACTGTCCCCTCCTATTCTGTAAAGGTGAATCCCTTTGTTCTGAAACCATTTAAACTGTTGTTACTTTCTGGTGTGGTGCAGGGGGACTATGTGTACATTGTGCACTATTTGGATTAAATATGTAATGTGTTTTGATAGCTCTCCATGCGTTCACAAACTCTACCGTAAATACCCATACCACGCGCTGATGCGCACGACCGCTGGAGCGACCATACGCAAATTGCGAATATGTGCACGCACAGCAGAACAAGTACACACGCAGAGGCCATCTGTGTGTAGTTTGTACGTGATGTGTGTACTGCAATATTTTTCGACTTTGACAATACCTCCCCCTTTGCCAGCTGATATAGTTGGAGCATTTAAGAGCAATATTATCAAGGCCTGCAGTCAGGATTGGCCTGCTTGCAATTGTGAAGAATGTATTTGTTAAGAATGTGTTTTAAGAATGAAGTTAGAACCGGAACTGAAAACCATTTCTCCTCTCTTCACAGGTAAAAACACCATCTTCATGCTTGTATATCTGAGTCTCTCATCTCTCTCTGGCTACACTTTTCACACCCCAAGGAAGTTTGTCTGCAAATGTCTCTGTGACCCTACTTCAATGCAAAATCCCCTCTGTTAATTAGCTGTACTTCTGATTGCATACCTCCCCCTTTGCCAGCTGATATAGTTGGAGCATTTAAGAGCAATATTATCATGGCCTGCAGTCAGGACTTGGCCTGCTTGCAATTGTGAAGAATGCATTTGTTAAGAATGTGTTTTAAGAATGAAGCTAGAACCGGAGTTTGAACTGGATTTAGACTACGCTAAAATCTCGAATAAAACAATTTCCCCAATCACTGCAACTCAGAACCATCATGTGGCCTCTCCTCACCTCTGCCTTGAGAACACCAGGACCAATGCCTACTACTTCTCTGTCCAAGAACATCATGACTGCCCCCAAGACTACCCCTCAAGCTGAGCAGGGAACTGAGGGGCGTGCGCATCAGGACCAGATTTTGCTGGGTCAGTTCCATTGGACATTAGTGTGCACCCCACATTTTCACACCCACCCGCACTGCTCCCCACACTCTCACACCCACCCGCACTGCTCTCATGAGACCAGGACATTTATCATTTTCACAAAATAATGTTAGTACTGTTTTCCTGCAAATGTGTCTTTCTCTTCTTTCTTCTTACAGGGTACTTTCCCCCCACTGTGTGCTATTCCTGTAATGTGTACCTCCATTGGTTGCACACCCTGCCAGCAGTAATCTACACAGTGCGCCCCACATGGCTGCCTCGGATAGTTCCTCCATGGGCAGGGTGTGCTTCATTTGGATCTTTCCATGCAGGGTATAGCATACTCCTACACACGTGTCAGTTTTCCCATAAATGCATTTGGCCCTTGCATGGCTCATCTCCCACTGTGTAACTTCGTAGTGCGCCCAACATGGCTGCCTTATCTGGTACACTTGTGGATGGGATGAAAAATACATGGACCTGATGGTTTTATTGGAACCCTACTCTGAACTTAAGGACTCTGCAATCTCCCCATTTTGTGTTCTCTTCTAGGGGTGGACTATTCCACCGTGGGTAATCCTACGCAGTGCGCCTAAGATGGCTGCCGCACCGGGTACCTTGTGAAGGTGGAATACACAACCCCTGGAGGTTATTACCCAAAATGCTTACACCAACCCTGCATTATGCTTTCTGTGTGCTTTTTTTTTTTGTCTGTGTGGTTTATCTTTTGATGTAATACTTAAATCTTCTGTTTTATGTGCATTGTTTGAGTTCTAGTTGACTCCGCGGATGGCTGCCTCGGTGCTGCTCTGCCAAGCAGCCTTCGTTTTTAGTCTTACGTGTATAATATGTCTAATATGTTGAGTCTATTGTACAGTTGCAATGTGCAGTATCAACTCATATGTGTAATGTTTGTAATGTATGCTATGTTCTTCCCCCTTCTTATGCTATGTAGTCCCCCTTCATGTTGCTGCATGGCGATGCATTGTACCACAAAGAATTCCTAGTGTACGTGAGTACACCTGGCCAATAAAGCTGATTCTGATTCTGAGTGGAGTACAAATTTCAAGGAGGAGGCGGAGCACAAGGACTCAAGAGCGGCTGGTGGGCGGCGGATGGGAGAGAGATGCTGGTTGGCGCTGTGCACACCCCTAACAACGAGCACTACACAGACCTGGCAACTGGCATTACACCGATTCCTGGCACCTGGCATTAAACACAGTCCTGGCAACTGGCATTACACAGCCCTGGCAATGATAATGACACCCATCCCAGAGCATGAAACCCCTGGCAAACAGCATGGATCCCAGAGCATGAAACCCCTGGCAACCACATGGATCCCAGAGCATGAATCCCCTGGCAACCATGTGAAACCCTTGGCAACGAGCAGGTAATTTAAAAGTAATCAGAAGCTTTACTGTAGGGCATAATGTATCACGGGCATTGCGTTGTGTGGCATAATATAGTACCGGGGCATTACTGTGTGGGGATTAATATGGTGGAATTCCTTTTTGTCCCTGTGGTGGACGTGATCTGTTGGTGCAGGGTCAAAAACTGGGGTGTAAGGTAGTCTTTTCAGCTGAGACCACACCCATTTTAGTGAGACCATGCCCACTTTAGCAAGGTCACGCCCCCTTACCGGGCACGCGCAAATTTGTATTTTTTTTTATATCAAAGGGGGGGGGGGGGGGGTCAATTTTTTTTTATTTCAAATGGGGTGGAGTACATTTTTCAATCTCGTACTGGGAGCCAAATTGGCTAGAAACAGCCCTGGCTGCCAGTTTGGGATATCCAGTATAACTTTCTTAACTGCTGTGACTAAAACCGTGAGAAAAGGTCTCAAATGTTTCCGAGTCTAAAGTCCAATTCCTAAAATTAGCACAAAATAGAGCCAATGGGTCTAAAGCAGGGGTGGGCAATTATTTCAGCTGGGGGGCCGCTTAACACTTCCAGCGAATATTCGAGGGCCACATACAAAATATCTTGTATATACAATATCTATCACAAAAATGCTGTAAGATTTTTATGTTCTCCAATGTTTGTATGGCTTTCCTCCAACACCACAAAAATATACTGGGAGGTGTTGCGGAATTCATACTGTAAGCGCCAAAAGGGCGGGGACTAATATGAATGACAATATTTGTAGGAGTAAGTCCTGGGCTGCGCAGAGACTGCGTACACATATGTACGCGCAGCTCTGTGTACACATACGATCGCACACTTGCACAGGCGACTTTACAGTCCCCATGGGGGCGGCGACTACCCGAACGCAGGACAGCAAAATTCGCAGCACAGTGATCAAGTCTGCATCAGCACCTTAGTCAGCAGTTGCAGTAAAATGCAAATGCAGCCAACTCATAATAAGACCCGTTATAGGGCCCAAGTCAGACACGATCACTGCTGTGCATTTTCGCACAGCAGGCGATCGGGTTTGAACTGTGCATACACTGCAATGTGCAGGCACGTCAGTCCGCAGCACCGGGATGGTGCAAACAAAGCGATCGCATGGGCGATCGTAAGGCGATTGACAGGAAGAGGACATTTGTGGGTGGCAATTGACCGTTTTAGAGGAGTGTCCGGAAAAACGCAGGAGGCTGTTATTCACAGCTCCTGTCTCTCACTGGGCACAGTTACTAGCTCCCTCCTCCGGACACATATAGCAGCCTATACCCCCCTCCTTCCCCCTGCCCTGGACCAATATAGCAGTATATCCTCCCCTCTCTCCTGAACCTATATAGCAGTCCCCACCCCCTCCCCATAATCTATATAGCAGTCCCTACCCACCTTTTCCCCCTCCCCTAAACCCATATAGCAGTTTTTAACTAAAGTCACAGTACACCCTTTTGTTTCAAAAACTGTGCAGTAGATGGGAAAACTGAATACTCCAGTAAGGTATGGGTGAGGTGGACTATCTTTTAGGGTATGTATCAAACATGGGCGCCATGGAAAAGACCCGTGTAACATGTCAAACAACATCAGAATTTGCTGAAAAATGTATTGCTGCAAACAGATTTGAAATGGCAGCTATGGTTCAAAAGTTACAACACTTTTTTGTTGCAGGTAACTGAAGATGGCTTTGAGGAGAGAAAGAGGAGAGAATTGAGGTCATTTTGATGTCTGGAGAACTAAGTTTCTGTGTCATAGCTGCAGATTTTAACAACCGGCACCATATTCTATTGGTTGTCATCTTAATAATTGATACCAGTGATATTAAATAATCTGAATCTTCAGGAGAAGGCATAGCGGTCAGAAGTAAAAAAATGTTGTATTTGAAGATATGCGGAGAAGTTTTTGTGCAGGCCAAATGTATCTTGCAATTCTGAAAAAGATAGTAACTTGCCCCCAGAATCAAAAACATCAGCAGTTGACCATATACCGCTAGATTTCAAATGTAAAGGGTTACCCAAGAATGGGACCATGCGGGAGTGTCTCAGGTTTCTACTTAGTTTTTTATTAATCACCCACCAAGAAAGATGCGTCTCTGAAGAAAAAAATTGCAAAAAGGTGTCAAGGAATCTTAATTTTAGGTACATGGAGCAAAGTGCTTTGGGAGTAAGGAGCACATGAAGCATAACCTATAGCATATTCTGTATATATGTCACGTTCTAGAAGCCAATCCATAAAAATATGACAAAAAAAGACAGTGGGCTGGATGGAATCACGCCCGAGTTCGGCGGCCATGTGGGATGCCGTGCCAAACTAGGACCTTTAAATAAAGGGGCAATTGCTTACAAGGCAAGACCATGCCTTGTAAGTGATTGTCCCTTTAAAAAAACAGAGTTCGGCCGGCATCCCACATGGCCGCCGAACTCGGGCATCATTACATCCGGCCCAGAGTGTGAAAACAAAGTGCAGTAAGTTTGGTAGGCCAAGTTCACCGTCCACTCTAGGCATCTGTAGCTTAGTTCTAGATATACAGGAACGCCTGTTTCTCCAGATACATTTTTAAAACATCACATAGATCTTTTTAATATCGAAATTCGAGATACGAATTGGGATCATCTGCATTGTGTAGGATAATTTCAGAAAAGGTAACTGTTTTAATTACTGCTATTCGCTCCATGAGTGACAAGGCAGTAGAAGCCAACTGTCCAACAATTTTGCAATGGATGAGATCAGTAGCAGAGTCGGTCCTAGGCATAGGCAAACTAGGCAATTGCCTAGGGCATCTGGTATGCCTAGGGGCACAAGCAGCTTCTGCTGATTAAAATGATATGCAGCATACCTATATTCTGTGTGTAGCATTTCGTATGCAGATACAGCCACAGTCGCACCCAGTATGTAGGCATGCTGCATATCATTTTAATCAGCAGAAGCTGCTTGCTCATCTTAGCCACATAGCAATGCAAATAAGATGCATTTTCATAAAAAATAGGCACCCGACGTTAGCAGAGCTGCCAGATGACTCACGCCTGGAACAATATGTGTCATTATATGTATAAGGGCATTAATAATGTGTAACATATGTGTAAGGGGCACTGTGTGTGTCATTATGTGTATAAGGGCATTAACAGTGTGTGGCATACGTGTAAGGGAAATTATGTGTATAAGGGCATTAATAAGGGTTGGCATAATGTGCAAGGTGCATTATGTTTATAAGGACATTAATAATGTGTGTCATATGTGTAAGGGGCATTACTGTGTGGTATTATGTGTATACATGCATTACTAATGTGTGGCATTATGTGTATAAGGTGCTCTACTGTGTGGCGTAACATATAGAAAGGGCATTACTGTGTGGTCTTATGTGAATAAAGAGCAATATGGTGTGGTGTAATGTGAATAAGGAGCAATTCAGTATGATGTTATGTGAATGAGGGGCACTACTGTGAGGAGTAACGTATATAAGGTAAAGTGATACTACTGTGTGATGTAATTTGAATAAGGGACACTATCGCATAATTTGACACACTAGTGCATAATTTGAATTGGGGGTACTATTGTGTGGCCATGCTCCTTGCCAGCAAAAACACATACCTTTTTGGGCTGTGCGCCAAATGTGTGCACACTGTTCTTATTTAATTACAGGGGGTAGGAAAAAAAAAGGACTGCTATGGGTGGGGGGTGATGGTGCTGGGAAAGGGGTGCAGGGTCAGAGGCGGAACTAGCGGTGGTGCAAGGGGGCACCAGCCAAAATCTTGCCTAGGGCATCATATTGGTTAGGGCCGGCTCTGATCAGTGGTGTAAAATTAAGATAATTTAAAGAGATTGCAAGCAGTATGAATACCTAGATATTTAAAATGTGAAGTTACACTACATATCTCATGCAAGGACTGTGGAGTGTAGATAGAAGTTCAGTTTGCATTTAGTGGCATCATTTCAGATTTATTTATGTTAACCTTATAACCTGGGAATGTCCCAAAATGTGTTATGGTGTCAAGTACTATTGGAAGTGAGGAGACAGGATGTCAGGAAAAGTAACATACAGTATCATCTTCAAAAAGTGCAAGATGAAGATCTATGTTAAAGTGGGGGGATTCGGGGGACTTCCGGTGGGCGGACCCTCTGCTGGCCGCATTTTACAGGAGCTCTCCATTCCCTGACACCCCGAGCCTGATTTGAGGGGCTATATACTGGGACCTGCGCCCCAAAGTTACACCAGGGGCCAGCGGAGATACTAGTGGGCAAGAGGAGACCACCTCCCCGGCTCCCAACCACCTCTTTCCCCGGAGTCTGAGCGCCAGCTGTGGCGCCTGCTGCCCGCAACCGCCATATTGGTAGTGGCCGGGCGCCCTGATCCTCACCTTCCCGACCTGGCTCCCTGCTTGAGACGGCCGCTGCTAAAGGCCCCGCTCGGCTCGCTGCCCATCGAGCCTTGTGCCGCTGGCGGTGAAGAACGCAGCCAAGAAGACGCCGCGTGTGCCCGTCTGAGGAGAAGACGCGGCCTGGAGAGGGGTGAGTGCGCCACGCCGGACCCCCCTCCCTGCTACCTCCACTAACAGAGTGCCAGGCCCACACACACCATACTGCACCTCCGCGACCTGGGGTCACCGGACTCCTGGGGTAAGCCGCTACAAGACGAGGAGCTGGGCTCATCTCTACCCGCTGGCCTGTCCCGCTTGGCGCCGTGGTGGTTCCTGGGAGCAGCGGGCTCCTGTGCGTGTGACTGTGGCCGCTTCTCTCAACCTGTGCACCCCAAACATATTCACACCTTATTTCTGGGCCCATACACCGTGAGGCCCGGGGGCCAGTGACTCCTGCACTCCACGGCTGTGGGGGTGGCGGACCGTCTCTCCTCCAACTTAATCCTGTACAGCTGATCAGGACCCATACCGCCAACCTGACTTTGGTAATCTCTTAACTGGTCCCCTGATCAAGGGCTGCCTTGTACAGATCCTACTATCAGCTGATACTACCTGGAAACGGGTCGTGGTGACCTACTACATCAAGTACAGTGGTTGCGCACTCACATTTACTCCCTGCAGGGCAGGATATTTTATACTACCTACTTTCTCACTGTAACGTGCCACTACTGCGCTTATATGGATAAATACGTGGCTAAGCCTCAAAGAGGGGGACGCGGATCCGCACCGGCAAAAACGAAAGACACCAGGGCATCTGCCTCAGCTTCTATTAATTCACCGCCCTCATCGCCTAATGCTAATGTCTTGGATGCCGTACCAGATCCTGCTAGATACACTATGGACGCGGTGGCCAGAGCACAGGAAATCTCTGATATACTTTCACCGCTGCTGGACAAGAAACTCGCAGGACTGAAAGACGCCATTGATTCCACCATGACGCAGTTAAAGGAACATAGCACACGGCTAGATGAAGTCGAACAACGGGTCTCAAACCTGGAGGATGATCTGGCCGCTGCCCGCTCCGTCATCGATTCTCAAGCGTCTTCCATCTCCGCGATACAGGAGAAGCTAGAAGATTTAGAAAATCGTAATCGTCAAAATAATCTTCGTATGATTGGCTTACCGGAATCCGTTAGACCTAAAGAATTGATGGCTCTGGTCTCCTCCTGGCTGCCGATCGAGCTGGGCTGCTTGACAGATGGTGAATCCTTGGCAATCGAACGGGCGCACCGAATTGGTCCTGATTTCCAGACAGATCGTCGCAGACCTAGACCGGTTATATTCAAATTCCTCAACTACACTGACAAAGTCAAGGTGATGGAAGCGTACCGCAAAGCTCAGGAACTCTTCTATCATGGAGACAAGTTACTTCTGTTCCAGGACTTTTCCTATAGTGTGGCCATGAAGAGGAGGGAATTCTCTCCCACTTGCAAGATCCTGTTCGACGAGGGCATACGTTTCGCCCTGCTCTATCCGGCGAAGCTCCGTGCTCAACATAACGGAAAGACGTATCTGTTCGACTCATCTTCGGAAGCAAAGACTTTTGCAGAATCCATACGGCGCCACTCTTCACCTGCCTCCAAAGACAGAGACTGATCTCGAACTCCATCATAGAACTAACGCCTATACCATCTCCCTTATGGAGGTCGTGATTGGTAATGTATGGCTGATCACTAATGCTCTTTATGTTCTGTTTATTGCAGTACTACTTGTTCTTGAATTTGAAAATTGCTGGGCCTTTCCGCCCCTTCTCTTTTCCCCCTCTCTTTTTCTCTTTTTGTCCCTTCTTTTCTCACCCTCCCTTTTTCTCCCCCCCTCCTCCTTACTCTGACCGGAGTTATACTACTAGTTTATAGTGAGTCACCAAGACCACTGTTATGGGTTCAAAAAATATGGAGAATGGACTTACTGTATCAAAATGTTTACAAATTATTATTTTTTTGTCAATGATAGGGGTAATAAACCTGTGCCCTATCAAAGGTTGGGTTTCCCTACTCGCTGGGATATGGGGAGCCCCACGGTTTATTTCATTACTGTTTTATGTGTCCGACAGGACAGGTATAGGTTAGACCTGAAATCTATATGGCTGCCTCTCTAGAGATTAAGACGAGTCTAAAATTCCTTACTTAGAACGTGGAAGGTCTTAATACTCCGATTAAACTAAGGAAGATATTGCAACACCTCAAACGCCTACGGCCAGATGTGGCGATGTTGCAAGAAACTCATTGGAAATCGGGGGACCCCAACGTGCTTAGAGACAGTTGGATTCAGGGTTTTAAATCAGCATCCTTTACCTCCAAGAAGCGGGGGGTAGTGATTATATTCCACAAGTCCCTTAGTTACAACATATTAGACACCCTGGAGGATGTGGAGGGTCGGTTCTTATTCCTAAAAGGACAATTAGAAGGGGAGCTATACACTCTAGTGACCATATATGCACCGAACTCAGACCATAATGCTTTATTTTCTGACGTTTACGTCCGACTTCAGGAGTGGGCTGAGGGTAACCTGATCATTGGAGGTGATTTTAATTCCACACTACAACCGGCCCTGGATAGGTCAGGTACTCTTAGTGGACACAATTATTCCATACCAGCTTCTCTGCAACTCTTGCTGTCCTCATTTCATTTAATAGACCCATGGCGATACCAACAACCCGTTGGTCGAGAATATACCTTTTATTCTCATCCACATGCCACGTCCACTAGAATAGACTATTGGTTGCTCCCAGCAGGACTGCTCTCTAGGTTAGGTGATTCAAAAGTAGAAAATATTGCCATCTCAGACCACTCACCTACATGGTTCACACTTGAACTGAAATCCCCTAAGACGACCTCCTTTAATTGGAGATTTCCCTCCCACATGTATAATTCCCCCGATTTTAAATCATAGTTAAAGACTAACTTTCTTAATTATGCCAAAGACAACGCACAACATGTGGATGATATCAGTCTTTTCTGGTCTGCGTCCAAGCCGGTGGTGCGGGGTTATATCATTGCGTATGTTGCTGCTAAGCGTGAGTGCCTCAATCAAAGGTTTTGTGATCTCGGCCTGGCATTAACAAATTCCTATGCAACGCTGTTAGCTTCCCCGACAGAAGACAACCGCAGAATTTACACGGAGACTAAACATCTTTATGATACCCTTTGTACAGAGAGAGCCCAATATGCTCTAGATTTTCAAAAACATAAATACTTTAGGTGGGGAAATAAAGCCGGCAAACTCCTAGCAAATGTAGTTCATAGTCAGCGCCCTACTTCGCAAATCCTTTCCCTTCAATCTAGTACCCAGTTATCCTCTGACCCGACAGTCATTGCTGATTCCTTTTTATTCTACTACAAGGAATTATACACGGCACCACCATATGACCCCATTAGCGGCATGAACTTCTTGAGATCGGCAGGATCCCCCACACTGACGGCAGAGGATCGAAACTCTCTTATGGCCCCTATTACTGAATTGGAACTGTTGACTGTAATTAAACAATTAGCTAATGGAAAATCCCCAGGCCCAGATGGACTGAGCGCAGAGTATTACAAATTGCTGTTGCCCCATATCACGCCCCATCTTCTGACCTTACTTAATTCCATTTTGGCCGGAAATGCTGCCCCGCCCACCTTTAATCATGCTTGTGTGATAGTATTGCTTAGTTCAATCATACCGCCCAATCTCCCTCTTAAACCAAGATTTTAAAATCTTAACAACACTCATGGCACACAGGCTGTAAGTAGTGTTGCCCACGCTACTGCATCCGTCACAGACTGGTTTTGTGAAGGGGAGGACGTCAGTACACAATATAAGACAACTAGTTGCCGCTTTGACTATGTCGGCCCAAATGCCAGGTGGGACTTCCTTGCTAGTGAGCTGTGACGCTGATAAGGCGTTTGATCGCGTGTCGTGGTCTCACCTGCTGAGGGTGCTTCACTGGCAAAGATTTGGAGCCGATTTTGTCAAATTCTTCCGTACCATATATGACTCGCCTTTCGCGTTCATTACAGTGAATGGACTGAACACGGACACATTTACGCTACACAGAGGTACGAGACAGGGGTGCCCCTTGTCCCCACTTCTTTTTGACTTAGCATTAGATCCGCTCATCAGACATTGTCACCTGAGTTCTGACTGGCATGGGATTGGGATTAGTGGTCATGACCTTAAGGTCACGGCCTATGCAGATGACTTGTTATTGTATTTCTCAAACCCTCAATCAGGATTTTGGTACTTACCGATAAATCCCTTTCTCCGATTCCACAGGGGCCACTGGAGTGTAGTTACAATGGGGAAATAAAGGGCAGTAATTAGGAGCTGGCACTTTAAAATTCTAACACTGTGGCTAGCTCCTCCCCTACTATCTCCCCTCCAAGCCAGTCTACGTAAAACTGTGCCCGAGGAGAGCTGGAATAAAAAAACCTTAAGGTAGAGGAGGTTAAGGACGCCCTGTAAACCAGGATAACACAAACTAAACCTGGAACAGGACCTAACAAAAAAACAGGTTAACCTGAACTCAACAAGCAGGCACCTAGTGATCTGCAGACCTTTAAGCAAAAAACAAGGAGGAAACAGCGCTGGGCGGGCGTCCAGTGGCCCCTGTGGAATCGGAGAAAGGGATTTATCGGTAAGTACCAAAATCCTGATTTCTCCTTCATCCACTAGGGGCCACTGGAGTGTAGTTACAATGGGGACGTCCCAGAGCTCCCAAAACGGGTGGGAGAGCGCTGAGAGTCTTGTAAATCCGCTCGGCCAAACTGTTATGCAGAGGCCGCAAAAGTGTCAAACTTATAGAATTTGACAAACGTATGTCGGTCCGACCAAGTAGCCGCCCGACATAAAATAGTCATGGAGACCCCATGGGCAGCCGCCCACGAAGGTCCCACAACGGTCCCACAACGCGCGTAGAGTGCGCTGAAATGGAAAACGGAGGCTCCCGAGCAACCGCCAATAAGACTGTCTGATGGTCAGATGTATCCAACGGCCCAGCTTATGCTGGGACCCCGGCTATTTAGTACGGGAGCATCGTACAGAACAAAGAAGAAAACACTTAGTCAAATAGCCGAAGACCTCTGTAGAGAGAGTCGGCGAACCCTGACAACATTCAAAGAGGGCCGAAAACACCAGCGTCAGATTTATATGAAAAACGGACATCCCCCCTGGAAGAAACGACCGCTGAGTCTGAAGCTCAGCCGTAACCCCAGTCGAAAAGGGGGAGTTGCCAATAGAGTACTCCCTGAAAGAGAGCCCGAACTTAGGGCCGCCATGGTAATTTCTTTTGGAAGAAAACCGAAAGAGCAGAGACCTAAAATTCAGGTCAACCTAGTTGAAGCGCAGCCAAGCAAACCACCCGGAGAAACCAAAGAAGACGGCTAAATTACCTCTGATGAAACCGCCCACTTTGGAGGCGGAGAATCGCGTCAGATGATCTTTACGACTGTGGAACGCAGGTGGAACGCAGCCGGAAGCCGGAAGCCCCGAACCCGGAAGCCGCGGAACGCGGCATCACAGCGTCCCCTGCTACCCAGGACTTGCACGTTGGACTCCCTGTCTCTGTCCCCACCCTGGCCCAGTGCTAGCTGACAGCACACTGCACCATCTACAACAGGCCCTGCCAAAGGGAACCGCCGCTGAGCGGTCGGCCACTAAACCAGCGAGTGGATCAAGCAAGCTACATGGACATGAGACAGACGTGGGTTTGGCTCACATGATATCTAGCCACATCACTGAACACTCCGTCTATCAGCTCTTACTGGTGAAGTATCAACAGGCTCCATTAAATACTAACCAGCCTCCTCTCTCTCAAATTGCAGTTTGAGCTCATTATGCACTAATCCCTTATAGCCATTAACAGCTGGCTTATGCATGCAAGAAAACGAACCCATATTAGGTTTGGTGTTCAACTACCAGCAAGTTCTGAGGCCCAGGACACAGTCCTTTATTTTTAATCATATGTTTTATTTTTTATTTAATTGTGTATATGTAATGTAAAGGCACTTAGCCATTTAGTGTCTATTTGTTAGAATTATTTTACCAATGAATACATTTATATATTTATAAAACCAGCAGCCATTGTACTACTATCCCCTCCGAGCGCCCACATAATTTGTTCTCTCCTTCTGTTTAGTACGGTGGATACCCAGGTCTACCATTGTGGGCAGCCAGAAGGGTGATTGGTATTTTTCAGAAAATCATATAAAATATAAAAAACAATATTAATTCATTTTTTCAACATTTGAATTAATCAGCGTCCACATCCGTCTTTGGGCTAAATTAAAAACCAAAAGGGGAAAACCCCTGTTATCCACACTAGGCCACATAAAGTTTCCAAAAGTGGCAAAAGCGAGAAGAGGGAACCGACTTTCGAAATTGGGGCCCAGTAGGCATAACCGAACTAGGGAACTCCTCACTTCTGAGGTCTTGTGAACAGTCACGCCGTTAAACGAAACCAGTGTAAGACTGAACAAAGAAAAGGACCCTGTTGAAGTAGACAGTCCTGCAGAGGTAGGAGCCAAGGCTCCTCTACTGACAACAGGTGCAGGGTGGATCTTTAAGTCATGCGCAGCCAAACCGGAGTCACCGGGAGGACTAGCGCGCATTCTCCCCTCATGTGTCATCCGAAAGTGAGGTAGAAATAGAAAAGGAGGCAAGATAGACTAACCAGAAACTCCAAGGAGCCGCGAGGGCATCCTCGGCTACTGCCGCCAGAGCTCACGTTCGAGAGTAGTAAAGGGTTAAAGAGTCAGTTAGAACGCCCTGAGGTCGATCCGAAATCTCCACCAACAGCGGACCAGCTGACAAAACTCCGGGGAATGTCCCCTCACCCAGGTGTCTGACCTGGCGGCTTGACCTGGAATGAAGATTGTTGTCCTCCGCTCAGAGGGGAATGTAGGCGACCACTCACCGCGTTGCAACTTGACTGAAGAAAGAGAGTAACTGGTCCAGAGGAAGGAAAAATCCTCTGACGGACCGAGTTGAGAACCGTCTACAAGGAGCATAAATTGGACACGTGTCGAATCAAAAGTTACTGGATCCTCCGGATATTCAGAAGCAACCTAATCTGCAGAGTGGGTTTCCAGCAGTAGATTGTCCAATTAGGGAATAAACGTCACTCCCTGCCTTTGAAAAAGAGCCCGTCTGTGATCTTCCTGAACACTGTGGGAGTGGAAGAGAGACCGAATGGAAAGGACTGACAGTGGAAATGAGTATCCTGTAATACGAATTTGAGAAAAGCCCGATGAGGAAACCCAACGGAAATCAGTAAACAGGCATCCCTGAAGACAAGGGACGCGTAAAACCCCCTTTCTTCTTCAAACTAGCAATCACAGACTGAAAGTATTCTAAGGCCAGCATAGGCCTGGCCGAGCCATCTGGCTTCATCACGGGAAAAGAAAACCAAGGCCTGAGAAATGCCTCGATTCAAATGATATGTGAAAACAAGGATCAACACCCTTTGCGGTTAGAAACATCTGGAGCGCCGCCTGCAGTATGACTTTCTTGTCATCGTAAACCGGCCGACCCATGCAGAGGGACCCCTGAGACAGTTGGACTCCAAAATCGAGTCTGTAACCGCCCAAGCCTTCCCAGTCCTCCCGGAAAGACCACAGACCTGCGCCTACCCTGGGACCTCCCAGGTGGTAGGAAGGTCTGACCTGCGGTGGGTTTATTGGATGACCTAAAATCAGACTGGACCGAGGATGCTGAACCTCTGTTTCAGCCTGTTACCATGAGATCCCTTGGTGACGGAGATACCGCCCTTGACATGGAGTTGAAACCCTGAAAGGGCACGGAAAGATCTAAAGGAAAAACCTGTAAAGGTCCGTCTTGGAGCTGGGGCAGCAGTAGGGGAAAGAAAAGTAGACTTACCCCCAATGGTCCGAGAAATCATGCAGGAAGTTCCTTCCCGTGAACCAGCTGCCCATTAGGATTCCCTGTTCGCCTGTCACTGTCGCAGCCCCAGAGGTCGTCGGGTTAAGACAGCCCAAGCGAAAATTCAGGTTCCGAGTATACAGACGTGGAGACCTCAAAAGAATATAAAGCAGAATCGTGACTCTGATCTGTCCCAAAGCATCAGTTGATCCTGATGCAAATCATCCTGTAACCTAGAGGACAATTGTTCCACAACCTACCTGCTCCGGACAAGGTCGAACCCCTGCTGTCGCATATGTCTCTCAGATGGATCCCTCAGCAAGGTTGCCCCAGGAAAACGGCAGCTTGTTGGACCGGCGATACATTGAGGGGTATACCCTGGAGAGGTCTGATATAGTTTCCTGCTCTCTGCGGGAAAAGGATAGGCAAACAAACATTGTTTGATACCTGAAATTGTGCATTCGGATATCTCCCGGCCGCCTACCGGAGCATGCCCAGCTAATCCGAAACTGAACAAGTCGCTGTCATTTCCTCCTTGGCGTCAAACCCCGAGGGACCTGAAGTGTCCGACTCCTTTACCTGCAGCACCAGACGAACTGCTGTTCAATACGCCTCAATATCCTGAGATACTGGTTCAGACTTGGACATCTCTCGCATCCTTAAAGAGAGGCCTCTCATCTGCAGTGTAACATGGAGGTTAGCAAGGTCCTTTTAGAAACCTGGAGAGGAGAAATGACGTACAAGGTCTCTGGTTAACAGTGACATTACCTGCATAATCTGAGCTGTTCAAACAGGAGTGTCCTGCAGCTGCGTTGAGGGCTAAGCAGATGGCTACACCGCACAATCCACACCTAACAGGGATTTCTCTACCTGTCCCAGGTGATACGAACGAAAAGAGAAAAGGTGGGTTAAAGAAGCGTAGCCCTATGTAATGTCTGCACTATAACATGCAGTGACAAAAACGTTTCAAATAAACTTATTTTTGGAGCAGCAGAGACCTGAACTGGTAACGCTGTGCTGCGGGTTAGGAGTCTTAGCCACTAGGCCAGCGGTGGCCAACGTGTGGCTCTTGAGCCACATCCGGCTCTTTCTTTCTTCAAATGTGGCTCCTAACACACAAAGTCACATGACCCCAACAGATTCGGTAACCACTGCTCTCCAGAAAAACATGCAGAAGCACTACGGGAACTTAAATCTGAGGGAGCCAGATACTAGAGATAAGACACCCACCAGCAAACAGAGGACACATAACCGGCTGCTGCAGTGGCATGAATTGGGGGAAGCTGAAGTGACACATGAGGATGCTGGCTGAAATGATAGGAGGGTGCTGGTTGGAGTGACATGAGGGTGCTGGCTGGAGTGACACATGGGGGAGCTGAAGTGTATTATGTGAATCTGGACTTTTCAATATATTTTATGTGGATCTGGCTTTTACAATTATTTTATGTGGAAGTGTCTTTTTCAATGTATTTTATGTTTGATCAGGCTTTTTCAATGTATTTTATACCAGGGGCAAGGCCTAGAAGGCACAAGGCCACACCCCATTTTTGCATGTGCGCCTTCGGCTCGATGTCGGCTCTTTGACGTACCTAACACATTTTTTTTTGGCTCTTTGTCTCTGACTGGTTGGCCACCCCTGCACTAGGCTATGAGAGCTCCTCTTAAGTTTTTTTTTTTTTTTAATGTCCCCGCTACTAGCGTATTGAGCCACAGCGGCTATTCTTCTGATGCCACACACAGTCGCCCAAATTACAAATAGCATTATTACCAAGAGAAAGTGTACCGCTAAATTAAGAAGAACCGATGCAACACATGTTTCTCTGAGTCTCCGCTGGTTTTTCAAAATGGCGGCCAGCCTGCGAGAAAAGTCGGGGGAAAATGTTATGTGGCAAGAGCTATGTGGAAATGTGAACCCAGGTCTGTGTTATTATAAAACATTGTGGAAGTGTTTTGTTGTATCCTCTATATATGGTATTAGATATATGTGTATATATATATATATATATATATATATCTATTTATAAATATATATACATCATATACATACCCCTATTGAACCCAATAGGGTAGAGAAATACATATGAAAATGTTTACCAACCAGTTATTGCGCAGTAAAAAAGGACCAGCTTCCTGGGTGCGCCTCCAAAGGGAGAAAAAACACTATTTCTCAGTAAATAGAATTCTGGAGGTTTTTGTGGAGGGTACCCCTGGCGCTTGGTCTTTTATGGAGGATTACACATACAACTCAAAATAATCCCATATACCACATGACAGATATTTCTAAATGGTCTGATTCTGATGGTGCTGATATATGACGCAATGGATAAAGAACAATGATTTATTGCTAAAAAGCAAAACACATATACATTGGATAAAAACAATTAAAAAGTGACTTGTGCATTAAATCCTGCTGATCCTCAAACAACTATTTCCTGGTGAGTACCACGATTGGTCGCCCAAAACCTGGTTTGGATCTCTGTGCAAAATCAGGCAATAAGGTGACTGGTGCATACGTGGAAATATGGATCTCTCACCATGGGATGCCCGTGCGGTGGGCTGGTTGAAATAAACAAGCTGGTCCAAGGCTGATAGGCCTGGCACCACCGCCACGGGTTTATCAGCAGGGAGTCCTGGAAGTGTGCAGCTCCTTCTCCAAATAACGCGTTTCGGTCTTGGGTGGCGACCTTTTTCAAAAATGGATAGAGAGCTGTAGTCCTTGTGCTTCTTTTATACCCTATCTGATCTTCTAATAATGGCTTAATTCCGTACAGGTACGTTTCCGGGATCATGTGACCGGAAACACGTGACCGTTCATCGGGGCCGCACTTCCGGAAATGCGTGACGCAGGTCACGTGGTTGCGTTCCACCAGACTTTGCTGGATAGCGGAAGTGACGTCGCGTTTTCTTTCTTCACAGTCTTACTTTCTGTGAGCAGCGAGGCTTCCCGATGGTTCAGCGGACATCTTGCTTGAGGGAATACATATTCTTTTTGCCCATGGCTTTTTACATTCGCTGATCCCCACACCTGACCAAACTAGATGGTACTTAGTATTCCCATCATGTCCATCCCTTATTACCCGGGTGGGGATCTTGATTTCCTCAGATGGATGCATTGAAGATCAACCCATGTGTAATATAAAAGAAAAAACATGCAATTAATATTAGTAAAAACATAACAATTGATAGACATATAAATGGGATAAAAACATGTCATTACTGAAGACCCAGTATTTTAGAGCTTTTAAATGGATTAGACATTTAGTCAAGAAACCACCTTAGCTCAAAGTCGACATTTTGACCTTTAGGCTTTAGCGTATCAAGGTCATATATCCATCTCATTTCGCTTTGCGCTAAGCGTTTTTCCAAATTTTTATTACGCCAAGTGGGTTTTATCTGTTGTAAACCAATGAAACGTTTAATTTGTCCCTCACATTTATTGTGTTTCTTGCTGAAGTGTTCCGAGAGAGGATGGGTTTCTAAACCCTTGCGGATATTGTAGATGTGCTCCGCTGCTCTCGTTTTTAGTGGCCGTGATGTCTTTCCAATGTAGATCTGGCCGCAATTGCATTCCAATAGGTAAATTACGTTCCTAGAGTGGCAGGTTATGAAGTCTTTTATCACATATTTTTTACCATTAGCCTCAAACTCAGTGATCTTTCTAACTATATCTTTTTTCGTGGTTGTTCTACACATTAGGCAGTCCCCACATCTGTGGAACCCCTTAGTGCATGTCCTTCCTGTGTTGTTCTCTTTTAGGCTACTGTTCACTAATTTATCTTTCAGAGATCTAGCCTTCTTATATATGAACACCGGTTTCTTTGGTAGGGACTCCCCTAAAACTGGGTCATCTAATAATATTCGCCAGTTGTCTCTAAAAACTTTTTCGACTTTCTTATGGTAAGCACCATATTGGGTCATGAAAGCCCATTCATAAGGGTTGTCTTTCACTGTAGATTTTTCCTTTTCTATCAGGAGCTCCTTTCTGTCGATCTGATGGACTTTCTCTTTGGCCTTGTCCAATGTAGACTCCTCATATCCTTTTTCCATAAACCTTTCTGCCATTTCCTCGAGTTGTGTTTCCAGGATCGTGGGATCTGTACAGTTCCTTTTTACTCGTTTAAATTGCCCTACTGGTATATTTTCTAACCATTTCTCATGGTGCTCGCTATTAATACTCAAATAAGCGTTAGAGTCCGTCGGTTTTCTATGTGTTTGGGTATGTATTTTTTTATCTTCTATGTAAATCTTCAAATCCAAAAACACCAAATCTCTCTTGCTTTCAACAAACGTTAAAATGATGTTAAAATCATTGGAGTTGAGTTTTTCAAGGAAATGGGCCAAGGTATCTCTCTCTCCTCGCCAAATAAAGAGGATATCGTCAATAAAACGCCACCAGGACACCAGGTTTACTCCCAGTGCTCGTGGTGAATCCACATACTGGACTTCCCAGTAGGCCATGTACAGGTTTGCGTAACTGGGAGCAAACCTGGTGCCCATGGCTGTCCCTCTTATTTGCAAATAATAAGACCCATTGAAATAAAAGTAATTGTTCTTTAAAATAAAATCAATTGATTCCAATAAAAACGATTTTGTCTCCTCTTTATTTTCACTTTTATTGAGGAAATATTCTATAGCCACTTTTCCTTTCTCCCAATCAATAATTGTGTACAGGGAGCTGACATCCGCACTTATTAAGGTGCATTCTTGGTCCCAAGGGATTTTCTCAAGTTTTCGCAGAACGTCTCCTGTATCCTTTAGGAATGCAGGAGTGCTTGTTATTAATGGTTGCAAAAACGAGTCGACCATTGCCGATAAATTAGATGTAATACTGTTGGTACCGGTGATTATGGGACGTCCCGGGGGATTGCTCAAGGATTTGTCTACAGTGAAAGACAACCCTTATGAATGGGCTTTCATGACCCAATATGGTGCTTACCATAAGAAAGTCGAAAAAGTTTTTAGAGACAACTGGCGAATATTATTAGATGACCCAGTTTTAGGGGAGTCCCTACCAAAGAAACCGGTGTTCATATATAAGAAGGCTAGATCTCTGAAAGATAAATTAGTGAACAGTAGCCTAAAAGAGAACAACACAGGAAGGACATGCACTAAGGGGTTCCACAGATGTGGGGACTGCCTAATGTGTAGAACAACCACGAAAAAAGATATAGTTAGAAAGATCACTGAGTTTGAGGCTAATGGTAAAACATATGTGATAAAAGACTTCATAACCTGCCACTCTAGGAACGTAATTTACCTATTGGAATGCAATTGCGGCCAGATCTACATTGGAAAGACATCACGGCCACTAAAAACGAGAGCAGCGGAGCACATCTACAATATCCGCAAGGGTTTAGAAACCCATCCTCTCTCGGAACACTTCAGCAAGAAACACAATAAATGTGAGGGACAAATTAAACGTTTCATTGGTTTACAACAGATAAAACCCACTTGGCGTAATAAAAATTTGGAAAAACGCTTAGCGCAAAGCGAAATGAGATGGATATATGACCTTGATACGCTAAAGCCTAAAGGTCATAATGTCGACTTTGAGCTAAGGTGGTTTCTTGACTAAATGTCTAATCCATTTAAAAGCTCTAAAATACTGGGTCTTCAGTAATGACATGTTTTTATCCCATTTATATGTCTATCAATTGTTATGTTTTTACTAATATTAATTGCATGTTTTTTCTTTTATATTACACATGGGTTGATCTTCAATGCATCCATCCGAGGAAATCAAGATCCCCACCCGGGTAATAAGGGATGGACATGATGGGAATACTAAGTACCATCTAGTTTGGTCAGGTGTGGGGATCAGCGAATGTAAAAAGCCATGGGCAAAAAGAATATGTATTCCCTCAAGCAAGATGTCCGCTGAACCATCAGGAAGCCTCGCTGCTCACAGAAAGTAAGACTGTGAAGAAAGAAAACGCGACGTCACTTCCGCTATCCAGCAAAGTCTGGTGGAACACAACCACGTGACCTGCGTCACGCATTTCCGGAAGTGCGGCCCCGATGAACGGTCACGTGTTTCCGGTCACATGATCCCGGAAACGTACCTGTACGGAATTAAGCCATTATTAGAAGATCAGATAGGGTATAAAAGAAGCACAAGGACTACAGCTCTCTATCCATTTTTTGAAAAAGGTTGCCACCCAAGACCGAAACGCGTTATTTGGAGAAGGAGCTGCACACTTCCAGGACTCCCTGCTGATAAACCCGTGGCGGTGGTGCCAGGCCTATCAGCCTTGGACCAGCTTGTTTATTTCAACCAGCCCACCGCACGGGCATCCCATGGTGAGAGATCCATATTTCCACGTATGCACCAGTCACCTTATTGCCTGATTTTGCACAGAGATCCAAACCAGGTTTTGGGCGACCAATCGTGGTACTCACCAGGAAATAGTTGTTTGAGGATCAGCAGGATTTAATGCACAAGTCACTTTTTAATTGTTTTTATCCAATGTATATGTGTTTTGCTTTTTAGCAATAAATCATTGTTCTTTATCCATTGCGTCATATATCAGCACCATCAGACCATTTAGAAATATCTGTCATGTGGTATATGGGATTATTTTGAGTTGTATGTGTAATCCTCCATAAAAGACCAAGCGCCAGGGGTACCCTCCACAAAAACCTCTAGAGAAATACATATGCCCGGGTGATATAAATATATTATATATCTATATCCATACACATAGTGAACCCAATAGGGTAGAGAAATACATATTCCAGGGGTGATTATATATATATATACACACACCTAGCCAATAGGGTAGAGAAAACCTGGGTTCCTGCTTAATATGCTATACTAGCCCTGTCTATGCAACTAGACCTGAACCTTATTGAGCTGAGACACAGCTCCTGTTACAGAGCAGGCTTCCTCTATGAAATGCCCGGCAAAGGTCTCCCCTGCAGGGAGAGATCCCTCTGGGCTATAGAGCACTGTGAGCCGCGGCCGGGGAGCCCGCTGAGTAAAGCGGGATTAAGGTCCTTCCCCTCCTTATGTATGCACAGTACTTGTCATTGTAGGGAAGGAGCTTTCAGCGGCCGTGAATGTAGCGGTGAGCGGCATGCTGCAGCGGCCGGGGAGCGGGAGCGCTAAGCCCGCTGTACAGAGCGGGAGTTATCTCCGCCCCCCCCCCCCCCGTTTCGGCGCCAAATTTAAAACTAACCCGCTTCAGTGTAGATGAAGCGGTGAGCGTCCTGTATCCCCCGCCGGCAATATATGCCGCGGCCGGGGAGCGCTGAGCCCTCTGCACAGAGCGGGCTAAAGCTCCGCCCCCACCTCAATGGCGCCAATTTAAAATTTTAAGCAAAGGGTATGACTGGCCTTTATTAGAGGGGAGCCGGGATCTCTCTGGGTGAGCGCCCACACAAATGCCCTATCATCACTCAGAGCACACTGCACAGGTAAATTGAGTAAATAAACAGTGGGCACACTGTAAATGTAAAATTATACAACAGTGGAGGGGGAGAAATTGTACTCACCGCTGTCCCGATGGAGTGGCCCCGACACGCGCCGCACGCAGCGGTGTCCGGGCCACGTATACTGTGCTGTCGGAATCTTCTGCCGACGGAGCGGCCCTGACACGCGCCGCACGCAGCGGTGTCCGGCCACTGATACACTCACCGCTGCCGTGCTGCCGGAATCTTCTTGCTGGTGGAGCGGCCCCGACACGCGCCGCACGCAGCGGTGTCCGGCCAGCTCAGGAGAGCTCAGTGTCTCCTTCAGCTGGGGCCCATCCCGAGCCGCACGCAGCTGCGATGGGACCATGCCGGCAGCTCCCGCGGTGCAGACTGGCAGTGGCAAAGCTGCCAGTCTGTGAGTGTAAGTAAGAAAAAGAAAAATAATAAAGAAAAAAGAAAAAATTATTCAGATAAAACCCAAGTGAACCAGCTCCCTCAGGCACTAACTAAGACTGGCTTGGAGGGGAGATAGTAGGGGAGGAGCTAGCCACAGTGTTAGAATTTTAAAGTGCCAGCTCCCAATTACTGCCTACTATTTCCCCATTGTAACTACACTCCAGTGGCCCCTAGTGGATGAAGGAGAAAGATGCATTTCCTAGTCTGTTATCGCTGTTGGCGACCTTTGAATCGATCTCGGGGTTTCAGATTAATAAATCCAAGACAGAAGCTTTGGCGTTACATCCAAATGCCACACACGGATGGAACTCTCAGTTCCCCTTCCGGTGGGCGAGCCAATCAATCACATACTTAGGAATTCAGATACCTGTTCATCCATCCGATTTATACAGATATAACTTTCCACGAATAATAACACGTACGTTAACTGATTTTCAGGCATGGAAACACCTGCCCCTGTCTTATTTAGGACGCTGCCAATTAATCAAAATGATCTCCTTCCCGGGACTGCTGTACCCCATCCAAATGCTGCCTTTATTAATATCGGAAGCAGATATAAAGACTTTAAATAAGGCCTTTAGTGAATTTATATGGGCATATAAAAAAAACCTAGAATCTCACTGTTTAAATTAAGCCAATCATAAAAATTGGGGGGTGTTAATCTGCCTTGCATTAAAAGTTACATGCTGGCTGCGAACTACCGCTACGCTATTGATTGGATACATGAGACGGAGACCTTCGCTAACACTGGCTTGGAACAGGCCTTCTGCCCCGGGCTCTCTCTTGTCAGCTTGCTGCACATGCGTCCATCTGCCTTTCCTCACCTGGTTAAAAGTAATATATTGCTGACCTCGACTTGCGCGGCTTGGAGGCAGACACGCTCCAGGATGGGTATCTCCAGCTATATCATGACTTTTCTTCCCCTGGCCCATAACTCAGACTTTCGTGGGACTGCTGCACGTACCACACTGACCGCCCTGTCGGGCGGAGGCACCAGGTTGCTATACCAGTTGATATGTAGAAACACTCGCCAGGTTCAAACGTACTCACACCTCTGTGACAGTTTCCCACACTTTAAAATTCCGTTATTTATATATTTCCAGATTCGTAGTTACATAAACAAATCTTTAGCCAGTATGTCTACAGAAGATAGGACTAACGCCTTAGACATTACTTTACAATCGACGCCTAGAGTACATCCTTCCACAGCATTGCTCTACACGTTTATTAAAAAGTCCATTGATTGGGAGACCACCCAGACGGGATTGGTAAAGTGGCTACCAGACTTCCCATCTATTGCTATCTCCACTATGCTTACTGCCTTTAATAGGATCAATAAAACTCTAATTTCAGCATCCTACGCTGAGATGAATTACCAAATTTTACACGGATCTTACATCACACCAAAATTACGGCTTCAAATGGGAACAGCTTCTAAATCTAAATGTTTTAAATGCAGCATGATAGATGCCGACATTTACCATTGCATGTGGAGCTGCCTTGAGGTACGTAAATTCTGGGGCTTAATACAAACCTTTGTCAAAGACAGAGTGCATCTCACCATAGGTGTCTCCCCGGAGTGGGTCATCTGGGACATACAATCGACACCCTCTGCCCCTAAGATACCGACCGGCCAGCGCCAATTGTTAACCAAAACAGCAGCAGCGGGCAAGAAAACAATATTGATTCCCTATCCCTAGCTTTACTTTTGCCTAGATTATCATACCTATTCCACATGGAGTGGCTGGAAATGCTAATTGATAAAGAGAATAAAATAACGAGATTCTTTGACATATGGCTCCCTTACGTACAGATGCTAGATGGTCCTGTTAAAATCCCCTTACGTCAAGCCATATCTCACACCACATGGTATAATCTCGAAATATTGGGCCCGGGACATCCACCCTTTTAAAATGATCCCTGTTTTGATACCCTATGATCTTGCTTGACCTGACCTACCCCACTTGTTCTGTATTACATTGCTTATTCCGGCTGTATGTTGGCCGATGTGCTACTGTGTCTTTATGTCATATGATGATGTATGTAAATATTATACAGTTGTCCAATAAAGTATTTTATCAAAGTGGGGGGATTTATGTAGTGCTATAGTTAGTGGTTCTAAGGCTATCGAAAACAGTAGTGGAGATAGGAGACATCCCTGCCTCTTACCTCTTTGGATCAAGAAGGGGTCTGAAAGGAATCCATTATATAATATTGTAGAGGTAGAACGTGAATAAAGTAGTTGAAGGAAGGTTCTAAATTTGTTTGGTATTCCAAAGTTTTGGAGGACATAATACAGGTGATCCCAATCTAGTATTTTTCAGCGTCTAAAGATAAAATGGCTGTAGGTGAAGTATTAACTGGAGTACGGGCATCCCACACAGCTGCTAGTACTCTCCGAATAGTAACAGTAGAATTCCTCCCGAGGATTAAACCCGTCTGGTCGGGATTGATTATGGATGGTAGCAGGGCCATAACTAGGTGTGTGCGAGCGGTGCCTCGCACACAGCACAGAACCCTGGGGAGTGGCACCATCGCTGTCTCACTACCTCTCCTACTGTACATCCTGCTTTCAATTTCGTGCTTACTGTACCGCCCCCACCAACTCCCTGTGCCGCCTTCTTCTCCTTCTCCTCTCTATTAGACCCGTCAGTTCATGGCATATCTGGAATTTCTCCTGCACTGCCGCTGCCTGCAGATACTAAAGACCGTAACTCAGCCATGATCCATGTAGTGCAAACTGCAAAGGAGAGATAAGGTTTGCGCTTACCTCCCGTTAGTACTTCAACATACTGTACAGTATCGCAGCGCAGCGATGGAGGTGCTTTGTGCTGTGAGAGATCATCCACACAGCCTCCTATAGATTGTAAGCTTGCGAGCAGGGCCTTCCTACCTTTATGTCTGTCTGCTTTTACCCAGTTTTGTTCTATTGCCCTAATTGTAAAGTGCAGCGGAATATGTTGCGCTATATAAGAAACTGTTAATAAATAAATGTTAATAAATTATCCGCTGCCTAGCACTGACAGCTACTGTAAGTTCCTCAGCAGCCCCCTACCAACCAGAGGCAGGCACCCATTCATTCACACTGGCGAGCGGGAGAAGATGCCACTTTGAGAAGCCTGGCTGATTCATCCAAAGTGAGGACAGCAGCAGCACCACCATTCCCTCTCACCCTTACCCTCTCATCAACCCTCCCCTCACCAGCATCAAGGCAAGGATCAAGATAAAAGAGGTGAGCTTGCCAGAAACAAAATTTTTCTTGAAGCTAGAGGAAAGAAAATTTGTTAGAGGTACTCAACTCTCTCTCTCTCCCTCCATCCCTTTGTAAAAGGGGGCTCTGCTGCCATAATGTGTAAAAAGGGGGCTCTGCTGCTGTCATGTGTAAAAAGGCGGACTCTGCTGTCATAATGTATAAAAGGGGGACTGTGCCTGCCATAATATGTAAAATGGGGACTCATCCTGCCGTAATGTGTAAAAGGGCTCTACCTTGTCTAATGTGTGTAAGTGGCGTTACTGTGTGGTGTTATTTGAATAATGGAGACTACTGTACAGCGTAATATGAATTGGTATTATTTTGTGGCCCTGCCCCTTCCCCATAAAGCCACGCCCTATATTTTTTCACACTGGCCATATTTTAAATATGGGGGGGGGGGGGGCGGCGGCAATGCTGTTTCTTGCACACAATGCTGAAATGTCTAGTTACGGCACTGGATGGTAGGACATGTTTCAATCTATCTGCCAATACTTTTGTCAACATTTTATAATCAATATCAAGCAAAGAGATTGGGCAGCACTACCACAGAGACGACAAATCTTTCCCTGGCTTGGGAAGCACATTTAATGTACCCGAATTGAAATATTCAGGAAGGGAGTCAGAGGATATGAGGGTATTATAAAATGTCAGTATTGTCAAGATTCGTGGGGCTAGAATAATATTGTACTCTGCTGCAAACCTATCATCGCCAGGAGCTTTTCCAGTTTTCAAATTCTTGATAGCCTGTCTTTGAAACTGAAGTTACACAAGCTATTAATGACTCAGCTAGAAAGGTCAACATCTGAGATATCGGGAAAACATGAAGCTTCTTGTGGTCAGGCTGAGAATACAACTTAGCATAATTTTTTTTCAAAATGTCTGCTATTTAAGTATTCAACGACGAGAGCAAGCCTTCAGATATGCAGAGAGGATGTTCCACCATAGGAGGCCTCTGTCCTTGAAGAATATTCGTAATAAGTCGACCAGAACTGTTGCCAAATTTATAAAACCTGTAATCTATGCAGAGAATAAAAGTATTTTCCATTTTAGATAGTAAACCATCAAAAATAAGATTTTACTTACCGGTAAATCTATTTCTCGTAGTCCGTAGTGGATGCTGGGGACTCCGTAAGGACCATGGGAATAGACGGGCTCCGCAGGAGACATGGGCACTTTAAGAAAGAATTTAGATTCTGGTGTGCTCTGGCTCCTCCCTCTATGTCCCTCCTTCAGACCTCAGTTAGAGAAACTGTGCCCAGAAGAGCTGACAGTACAAGGAAAGGATTTTGGGAATCCAGGGTAAGACTCATACCAGTCACACCAATCACACCGTATAACTTGTGATAACTTTACCCAGTTAACAGTATGAACAATCACAGAGCATCAGATAAACTCTGATACAACTATAACATAACCCTTATTTAAGCAATAACTATATACAAGCATTGCAGAAGAAGTCCGCACTTGGGACGGGCGCCCAGCATCCACTACGGACTACGAGAAATAGATTTACCGGTAAGTAAAATCGTATTTTCTCTAACGTCCTAGTGGATGCTGGGGACTCCGTAAGGACCATGGGGATTAAACCAAAGCTCCCAAACGGGCGGGAGAGTGCGGATGACTCTGCAGCACCGAATGAGCAAACACAAGGTCCTCCTCAGCCAGGGTATCAAACTTGTAGAACTTTGCAAAGGTGTTTGAACCTGACCAAGTAGCCGCTCGGCAAAGCTGTAATGCCGAGACCCCTCGGGCAGCCGCCCAAGAAGAGCCCACCTTCCTTGTGGAATGGGCCTTAACTGATTTAGGCAGCGGCAACCCAGCCGCAGAATGAGCCTGCTGAATCGTGTTACAGATCCAGCGAGCAATAGTTTGCTTTGAAGCAGGCGCCCCAAACTTGTTGGAAGCATACAGGATAAACAAAGATTCTGTTTTCCTGACCTTAGCCGTTCTGGCTACATAAACCTTCAAAGCCCCGACTACATCCAGTGACTCGGAATCCTCCAAGTCAGTAGTAGCCACAGGCACCACAATAGGTTGGTTTATATGAAAGGATGAAACCACTTTCGGCAGAAATTGTGGGCGGGTCCGCAATTCTGCTCTATCCGCATGGAAAACCAGATAAGGGCTTTTATGTGACAAAGCCGCCAATTCTGACACACGCCTAGCCGAAGCCAAGGCTAATAGCATGACCACCTTCCACGTGAGATATTTTACTTCCACCGTTTTGAGTGGTTCAAACCAGTGTGATTTCAGGAAACTCAACACCACGTTAAGATCCCAAGGTGCCACTGGAGGCACAAAAGGGGGCTGAATATGCAGTACTCCCTTTATAAACGTCTGAACTTCAGGCAGAGAAGCCAGTTCTTTTTGAAAATGGATAAGGCCGAAATCTGAACCTTAATGGAACCCAATTTAAGGCCCAAAGTCACTCCCGACTGTAGGAAGTGAAGGAAACGGCCCAGCTGGAATTCCTCCGTAGGGGCATTCCTGGCCTCACACCAAGCCACCTATGTTCGCCATATACGGTGATAATGTTGAGCCGTCACATCCTTCCTAGCCTCCATCAGCGTAGGAATGACCTCATACGGAATGCCTTTTTCTGCTAGGATCCGGCGTTCAACCGCCATGCCGTCAAACGCAGCCGCGGTAAGTCTTGGAACAGACAGGGCCCCTGTTGCACAAGTCCTGTTCTAGAGGCAGAGGCCACGGGTCCTCTGTGAGCATTTCTTGCCGATCTGGATACCAAGTCCTTCTTGGCCAATCCGGAACAATGAGTATTGTTCTCACTCCTCTTTTCCTTATGATTCTCAGCACCTTGGGTATGAGAGGAAGAGGAGGAAATACATAGACCGAGTGGAACACCCACGGTGTTCCCAGTGCGTCCACAGCTATCGCCTGAGGGTCTCTTGACCTGGCGCAATATCTCTGCAGCTTTTTGTTGAGGCGGGATGCCATCATGTCCACCTGTGGCAGTTCCCACCGACCTACAATCTGCGCGAAGACTTCTTGATGAAGTCCCCACTCTCCCGGGTGGAAGTCGTGCCTGCTGAGGAAGTCTGCTTCCCAGTTGTCCACTCCCGGAATGAACACTGCTGACAGTGCGCTTACGTGATTCTCTGCCCAGCGAAGAATTCTGGTGGCTTCTACCATCGCCACCCTGCTCCTTGTGCCGCCTTGGCGGTTTACATGAGCCACTGCGGTGATGTTGTCTGACTGAATCAGAACCGGTTGGTCGCGACGCAGGGACTCCGCTTGACGTAGGGCGTTGTATATGGCCCTTAGTTCCAGGATATTGATGTGAAGGCAAGTCTCCTGACTTGACCACAGCCCTTGGAAATTTCTTCCCTGTGTGACTGCCCCCCACCCTCGGAGGCTTGCATCCGTGGTCACCAGGACCCAGTCCTGAATGCCGAATCTGCGAACTTCGAGAAGGTGAGCACTCTGCAGCCACCACAGGAGAGACACCCTGGCCCTGGGGGATAGGGTGATTAACCGATGCATCTGAAGATGTGATCCGGACTACTTGTCCAGTAAGTCCCATTGGAAGGTCCTCGCATGGAACCTGACGAAGGGAATGGCCTCGTATGATGCCACCATCCTTCCCAGGACTCGAGTGCAGTGATGCACTGACACCTGTTTTGGTTTTAATAGATTCCTGACCAGTGTCATGAGCTCCTGAGCTCTCTCTATCGGGAGATAAACCCTTTTCTGGTCTGTGTCTAGGATCATGCCTAGGAGAGGCAGATGAGCTGTAGGAACCAACTGCGACTTTGGAATATATAGAATCCAGCCGTGTTGCCGTTACACTTCCAGAGAAAGTGATACGCTGTTCAGCAACTGCTCTCTTGATCTCGCTTTTATGAGATCGTCCAAGTACGTGATAATAGTGACACCTTGCTTCCGCAGGAGCACCATCATTTCCGCCATTACCTTGGTGAATATTCTCGGGGCCGTGGAGAGACCAAACGGCAACGTCTGAAATTGGTAATGACAATCCCGTACCGCAATTCTGAGGTACGCCTGATGAGGTGGATAAATGGGGACATGAAGGTATGCATCCTTTATGTCCAGAGTCACCATAAAATCTCCCCCTTTCAGGCTTGCAATGACCGCTCTTAGCGATTCCATCTGAACTTGAACCTTTTCAGACATATGTTCAGGGATTTTAAATTCAATATGGGTCTGACCGAACCGTCTGGTTTCGGGACTACAACATGGTCAAATAATAACCCCCTCCTTGTTGAAGGAGGGGAACCTTGACCACCACCTGTTGAAGATACAATTTGTGAATTACAGTTAACACTGTTTCCCTCTCGTGGGGGGAAGCCGGCAGGGACGTCGGTGAGGGGGCATCTCCTCAAAGTCCAGCTTGTATCCCTGAGACACAATATCTATTGCCCAGGGATCTAACAGGGAGTGAACCCACTTGTGGCTGAACTTACGAAGGCGTGCCCCCACCGGGCCTAGCTCCGCCTGTGGAGCCCCAGCGACTTGCGGTGGATTTTGTAGAGGCCGGGGAGGACTTCTGTTCCTGGGAACTAGCTGTGTTGTGCAGCTTCTTTCCTCTGCCCCCGCCTCTGGCAAGAAAGGACGCACCTCGGACTTTCTTGTTTCTTTGTTCGAAAGGCTGCATTTGATAATGTCGTGCTTTCCTAGGCTGTGTAGGAATATAAGGCAAAATATCAGAATTACCAGCTATAGCTGTGGAGACCAGGTCCGAGAACCCTTCTCCACACAATCCTCAGCCTTCCATATGCCTCTTAAGTCGGCATCATCTGTCCATTGCATATTCTACAGGACACGTCAAACAGAAATCGACATAGCTTTGACTCTAGGACCCAGTAGACCCATGTCTCTTTGGGCATGTTTTATATATATATATATATATATATATATATATATATATATATATATATATAAATACAGGTGCAATCTTTGGAAAGCAGGCACGGCACGGCACTCCCGGATTAATAAATAAAGCAGCAGTTTACTACTTTATTTATTAATCCGGGAGTGCCGTGCCTGCTTTCCAAAGATTGCACCTGTATTCATATACACCTTTGGTAAAGGCACACCGGTGGTTGTTATTGATGTATGGAGTGCCAGACCTACTTGGGACATATATATATATATATATATATATATATATCTATCTCTTAAGACAGCATCTTTAATATATATATATCTCTATACATATATATATATATATATATATATCTCTATATATATATACACATACTAGGGTCTCAATTTCTGCTGATAAGGTACCTGTCCACGCTGCCACAGCGCTATAAACCCATGTCGACACAATCGCCGGTGTGAGTAGTGTACCAGAATGTGCACGCTATCTGCAGGATCCCTGAGGATAGCTGTTACGTCAGGGCTACCTTTTGGGCAAACGTGACACCCTAGGGGAAGATTCCCATCGTATCCTGGCCCCAGTAGGGAAAGGATACTCCCTGAGAATTCTTTGTGGGAAACTGCAGTCTCTTGTCTGGAGATTCCCGCTCTTTTTCATCATGAGAGGAGGGAAATTTACCTCAGCTTTCTTCCCCTTAGACATGTGTACCCTTGTGTCAGGGACAGATGAGTCATCAGTGATATGCAAATCATCTTTTATTACAATAATCATATATTGAATACTTTTCTGCCATTTTGGCTGTAAGTTTGCATTATCGTAGTCGACACTGGAGTCAGACTCCGTGTCGATATCAGTGTCTATTATTTTGGATAGTGATCATTGAGAGACTCTGAAGGTCTCTGCGACATAGGGACAGACATGGGTAGATTCCCTGTCTGTTCTCTAAACTTTTGTGCAATAAATTCACCTTAGCACTTAATTACACATATCCAAACAGGTGTCGGCGTTGTCGACGGAGACACCCTCACACACACATTTGCTCCATCTCCTCCTTAGGGGAGCCTTTTACCTCAGACATGTCGACACACACGTACCGACACACCATACACTCAGGGAATGCGCATCTGAAGACAATTCCCCCATAAGGCCCTTTGCAGAGACAGAGAGAGAGTATGCCAGCACACACCCCAGCGCTATATAACCCAGGAATAACACAGTAACTTAATGTTAACCCAGTAGCTGCTGTTTATATTGATTTTTGCGCCTAATTATGTGCCCCCCCCTCTCTTTTTACCCTCTTTTACCGTGTAACTGCAGGGGAGAGGCTGGGGAGCTTCCTCTTAGCGGTGCTGTGGAGAAAAAACATGGCGCTGGTGAGTGCTGAGGAAGAAGCCCCGCCCCCTCGACGGCGGGCTTCTGTCCCGCTTTAATGTACAATTTTTGGCGGGGGCTCATACATATATACAGTGCCCAACTGTATATATGCAAACTTTTGCCACAGAGGTCTCTAATTGCTGCCCAGGGCGCCCCCCCCCCTGCGCCCTGCAACCTTACAGTGACCGGAGTATGTGGGTGTAGTGTGGGAGCAATGGCGCACAGCTGCAGTGCTCTGCGCTACCTCAGTGAAGACTGGAGTCTTCTGCCGCCGATTTCGAAGTCTTCTTGCTTCTTTCACCCGGCTTCTGTCTTCCGGCTCTGCGAGGGGGACGGCGGCGCGGCTCCGGGATCGGACGACGAGGGTGAGATCCTGTGTACGATCCCTCTGGAGCTAATAGGTCCTGCTTCTTAGGCTACTGGACACCATCTGCAGAGAGTAGGGCTGCTTCTCTCCCCTCAGCCCCACGATGCAGGGAGTCTGTTGCCAGCAGAGCTCCCTGAAAATAAAAAAACCTAACAAAATACTTTCTTATAGCAAGCTCAGGAGAGCTCACTAAACCGCACACAGCTCGTCCAGGCACAGATTCAAACTGAGGTCTGGAGGAGGGACATAGAGGGAGGAGCCAGAGCACACCAGAATCTAAATTCTTTCTTAAAGTGCCCATGTCTCCTGCGGAGCCCGTCTATTCCCATGGTCCTTACGGAGTCCCCAGCATCCACTAGGACGTTAGAGAAATTAGTTTTAGTTTCGAGGTAACGTGATTTGGCAGTGGTAGTGTTTAAAGACTGATAAGTTTTAAAAGCCTCAGTTAAGGCTTGTCGGGCTTGGATATGTTCAGTTCGCAAAGCGCGTTTTGCGGAAGTAGTATAAGATGTAATGTGGCCCCTAACTACTGTCTTGGAGGCTTGCCAAAACAATAGTATTTGATTCAGCAGTTAATAAGTTATCCATATTATATTCTTCCCAAGCGGCCTCAAGACGTTGTCTGAATTTTAATAACTGTAACAAAGCGGAAGGGAAACACCTGGTGCACCCAGTACACTTTTCAGTGCAATCAATAACTCAAACCCAATTATAGAGTGGTTAGATTAATTTATAGGTTCTATTTAAATTTTAGGTATTTTTGGCAAAAGGTCAGTGGAACCTAATACATAATCTATGCTGGATAACATACTGTGCGCCTGTGATAGGCAAGAGAAATCTCTCATCTGGGTAGTGAAGTCTCCACATGTCTAAAAGTTCCATCACCTCACAAATGTAGGAACTCCTAATTTAGTAAGTTTGTTCCTGCATCTGAAAGGAAATTATTTCTCCAGCTGCACATAAGAGATAAATTAAAATCACCACAGATCGCTAACAGAATATCCTGACACGGAATCAGTTTAGCTAGCAATGTCTGTAAAAACGATTTTACAGTTTGCAATAGACACCTCACATAACAGATAACGAACTTTAGGGTCGGCATTTATAGATATCACCTCCGCTGCCAAATGTTGCTTCACTAAGATAACAACCGCTCTGGATTTAGAAGTATAAGGTGCTGAAGCCAAAACTTCCCATTTGAGTTTAGTGACTTCATTTGCTATTAAATGCGTCTCTTGCATAAGCACTGTCTTATTGTAACTTATTATTAAATTAATAAATTAAATATTTTTACGTTTTTGTGGGGAATTGATCCTTCCTATATTCAAGGAACCTATTATCCAACCAGTCATCTTAACCCTAGATAATTGTAAGGATAAATAACGTCAAACATCACCAATGTTTCTAATGTGCGAGGATGACAATGAAAGATATGTTTGTCAACAAGATATGACTTGAATCGCAGTTCAAATTTTAAAGAGGGGGAGGGAAAACACATTAGGAAAGACACATACAGGGATAACATGAAAGTACTGTATGTCAAATAAATTGATATAAAATTAACTGACATCGTAAAGAAATGCCACTAGATGGCAGCATCAAAACCGTAAGATAAAATAGGATATGCTTCCGGCCATATACCAATTGAAATAATTAGTAAAGGAAACAAAAAAAAAAAAAACAACAACATATAAGCGTGGAAACAAGCTCCTTGCCAAACAGCCATTTTCAACATTTGGGGATTCGCTAAGAGACCCCCAGTAGGATTAATTAGATACTATTTGCAGTGAAAAACTTGAGAGCAAAAAATTAGTATTTCACTATGAACTCCTTTGATAGGATGCGGTTAAGATACCAGCTGTCGATATCTTGGCAGTCGGAATATGACGCCGGAGTCCCAACACTCGTCAGAATGCAGATGCCGGAATCCTGACAGGGTCTGGAGACCAAGACTGGAATCACGACAGCTGGCATCCCGGACGTAAGTATAGCGAGCGGGTTAGAAGTTTAGGCGCCACCTGGCCTGGTTATGGTTAGGCTGCAGGTGTGGGTGGGTGGTAGGGTTTGGTTGCGTGGAGCAGCGTTAGGCACCACCGTGGGAGGGGTAGGTTTAGGGCCCACCGGGAGAGGGGGTTAGGCACTAATGAGGAAGGTTAAGGGGTAGGGGAAAGGGGCTACCACACTTACTTTGACTGTCAGGATTTTCATTATCGGTATGCCGGCATCCCGTCTGCCAGGCAATCATACCTAAGCCGTAAGGAGGATGTCACTTGTTTATGATGCAGTTTAGAAGGTCAACCTATTTATATAAGAGTAGTGACAGTGAGAGGTAAGCCCCAACTCATACATGTTATAAAAATATATGAAGTATAGTGTAACAATTCTCATGTGACCTGAGTGACAGAAAAATGTCCTAGACCAGTGGTTCCAAAACTTTTTTGAATCACGGCGCCCTGAAGTATCATAATTATTTTTCACGGTACCCCTAGTCCAAAAGTTTATTATTTAGAAAGAAATATTAAATTAAGTAAATTGTGTTTATACGTCATCCTTAGGTTCAGTTATATGGTGAGGGACAAGATTTGCGTCTGTTCGTCCACATATTTTATGATAAGCAGCCACCAGCACTGATTGTGCCTATTACATTGACCATAAATAATTTGAATTGGTTCTGGACCACCAACCCGGGGCACCCTTACAAGTGTCTCATGGCACCCCAGGGTGCCACAGCACATAGTTTGAGAACCACTGTCCTAGACAATGAGTACAGTAGGGCTAATTCAGTAAGGATAGCAAATTCTGCTACTCAGCAGAATTTGCTAGCCTTTGGATCGCATGCTGGGGGCCGCCCAGCGTGCTGACCGGAGCCTCCCCCAGTTGAGCAAGCAGAAATTGCGGAGCGTGTGCAATTTCTGCTTGTTAGCAGTAACTGTGGGAGCCTCCTGCCGGCGCAGCATAGCTGCAGCCGCAGGAGACTCACCGCCAGTTTCCTGAACACATCGGCTGCGTGTGACGTCACGCAGCTGCCGCGATCACGCCCACGTTCGTCCGCCTCCGTCCACCGTTTGCGCTGCCCCACCCTGTCTCCTCCCTGGTAATGGAGCATTGCCGCCCCGCCTGATTGACAGGCAGAGGAGATCGCTTCTTCTGCTGCCCCCCCACAGAAAGTGCAGGCGCAGGCATCTTTTCAGCAAGAAATCCGGTTGGATCGCACACTGCGATCCAACCTGAATTAGCCCCAGTATGCAGTTCAGTGATCGTTATCAGGTGGAGCACTGAATGATTCTTCTTCCTAAACCAAGTATGCCTGTGCATTCTCCATGGAAGTAAAGTCTACAAATGAATTACAATCATGCATTCTGAGACAAGTAGAATAAAGTAACACAAATTTCCTTCCACTTTTGATAAGCTGAGCACATAGTGGGGAGAACACTTTCCTTGCTTTAGTTAGTTAGGAAGAATAGTCTTGAAATAAAAAGATCTTATTCCCCTCCCATGTTAAATCAAGGTGTCAACGACAATTCCTATTTCTGAAGGTAGTTGAGGCATCTAAATAATATTATTCGGGCTCTAGCCCCTGAGTGGGTGCATAAGGGACCAACTGTAGCTCTCAAACCATGGCATGCATCTTGAATCTGTAATAATTCAGAGTACATTTCAAAAAGTGCTGTCCCTTTAAGAGTCTCTGGGAGCCCAACATCCCTTAAATTATTTCCTGTTGATCTATTCTCGAGATCGTCGATCTTGTACCATAACTGGTTCTGAGCATATTTATGCTTAACATGTATTGTTTTCAGTGAGGCTATGTCAGAAAACAGCTCACCTACTATTTGCACAGTAACTTGCATTGTCTGAGAAATCTGGGCAATCTGCCCAGTAATGCTAGCTGACTGTGCCTGTAACAGAGAATCCATAGCTTCCCAGATAGCTAGAATCATATACCCACACGTAACTAGAGTGTCTGAGAAGGTGCGTCTCATTTAGTGGAGCTCTGATAAGGTGGTGGGGGGTTTTCCCCCCCAGTTCAGCTGAGCGCTGCACAGGAAACGGAGGCGTCAAGTTTGTCTCAGCAAAGCCTGGAGTCTCCAGAGCCATATTGGATTCCCACCCACCGTTTAACTTCTGTTGGTGCTTTTTCCCTAGCATCATAGGGGGCAAATTCCTCCTCATAAAGTGCTGGGAGGCTCTATAGAGGGTTTGGGGGTCCCGGGCGGTATGTGGAGGCTGTGTAACAGCCAGGAGATGTGGCTTTCGGCTGGTGGCAGTGAAGCAGCTCCAGTAAGTAGCCTCACATGTTGGAGGTGAAGCCGGAAGTCTCCTTTGTATGTTTTAATATGTTTAGTCTGCCTACACTACATATATTCAGATGTAGTAGGAATAATAAGCAGTGAAAAAAAAAATGGTATTAATGAATCTTTTGGATTATTGTTAGAAAGTATTAAAACACGGTTGATCAGGGTTTCTAATACATAGTAATGTTTCACATTATTAATATAATAAGCAGGATTCCCTTTTTTCCATTACAACTTAAGACAAATAAAAATAAAAAAAATAAAAAATTGGTTAAAAAATAAAAGTTAAAACAGAGACTGAACAATCCACAATCTTAAAGCCCAGGAAACTGAGGACATTGCCATACCTGATTTTAATGAGACAGCTGTAGAGTTATGCAATTTTTTAATAGAGATTTCCATCTTCTTATCCATTGCATCTTAAATGAAGCTCCATCACCTAGAGCAGACATAGCCAACCTGTGTCTCTACAGCTGTTGTGAGACTACATATCCTTGCATGCCCTGCCAGTTTTAGCATTCCCTACTAACAAAACTGTAGCAAGGCCTGCTGGGACTTTCACAACAGCTGGAGAGCCATAGGTTCTCCCTGCCTGCTCTAGAGGAATGGCTGTTCTAGACATCAATTTTGCAACCACAACATCCAATCTAGGTACCGCACATCAATTAAGAAATGCCACATCCTTAACAGTATTCAGATTCTGCTATTGTTTAGTCACACATCTTTTCATAACTTTGCACACAGAAAATCCTTTTTTTTAAAAAATCTATCCTCAAACAGATCTTGTTCATTTTGTTCAGAGACATCTTTATAGTTCATAGACTTAGATTTTTATTTATTTATTTTTTTAGCATACTTTCAACCAGTTCCATATCAAGTGCTCTCATAGCCTCACAAATGTCACCTGATTCTTCACTAGCTCCTATGACACTCATAGTTAAGGCTCTTTTGGGACCTGGATCTATTAGACCCCAACTGAGCTAAAAGTTTCTCCTTAGAAACAACTTACATTTTCATCCCTTCTATAAGCTCCTGAAGCTGACTAAACCGCTGACTATTGACATGTGAAGGCTTTTGTACACATTCATGACCGAATACCTTGGGGTAAATGTAATAGGGTGTGAAAATGGCTGTATTTTTAAATCGGCTGGTGGTTTTGCCTTGTAAAGAATTCCCTTAAAAAATACGGGCAGTTTCGCACCAAGTCCCACACTTCTGGATTCCTGTACCCTAAATGGCTGTCTAGCTGAGCTACAGGAGTGAATGAGCGCCAGTTGGCTGCGACTGAACCCGGATAAAACAGAGGTCCTTATGATACGACCGCAACATCAAAGGACAAGACTGCAGCATAGCCAACCAACTGGACTTACACTCGGGGATTCAGAATTGCAGACCAGTGATCGTGTGCGGAATCTTGGCGTTGTCCTGGATGGTGGCTTGGACATTTAAACATCAGATATCAGCCACAATCAAATCATCATTCTTTCACCTGAGGAACATAGCCAGAATCAAGCACTTAATTCCCTCAGATGATATGCCAAAAGTCATACATGCATTTGTATCATCTCGATTAGACTACTGTAATGCCCTCTACCTTGGTCTCCCAGCAAAAGAATTGCAATGCTTACAGCTGGTGCAAAACACAGCTGCCAGGCTGTTAACCAACCAGCCCCATTCTAGCCACATAACACCCATCCTCTACTCCCTTCACTGGCTGCCTGTAAAATGGCGAATCATCTTCAAGATTGGCTTACTGAGTTTCAAAGCATTACATGACCAGGGCCCAAGGTACCTGAAACAGCTTCTGACCCCATACTGCCCCACTAGATTACTGCGATCTGTAGATGAAGGACTTTTAGCAGTACCTAGACTCTACCGTAGTTCATCTGGGGGTCGAGCTTTTAATCATGCGGCTCCGACTCTATGGAACTCACTTCCCCGCACAGTGCGAGAGGCCCCAACTATAGAATCCTTCAAAAGTAGACTCAAGACTTTCCTGTTTACTCAAGCATTTCCATAGTGTCCCTTTTAGTATCTTCATGCTTCTGTATGTTATGAAAATGTACTTCATTATTTTCTGTACTATATTATGCTATGTATCTGTTAAGCGCCTTGAGTCCTATTGGAGAAAGAGCGCTATATAAATAAAATTATTATTATAATTATTATTACCCTATTACATTTAGCCCATATCCTGATTTCCAGTAAAAGAGTTATCATAGGCTGCAAAATGCTACTTTGACAACTTCTTCTTAGGTCCCACTGCTGCAGCCACACTGTAGATTAAGATATGCTAGTGCTTTATTAGTCTCCACTAATTAAATAAAACATATTTATACAAATACCCAATTAATGAGGACTTGCCTCGCTTGGGAGCTGACCGGCTGTTGAGAGGCTTTTTGGTCATTCTACCTTCCTGAATCACAGTAAGCTGCTCTGTACAAAAGAGGACAAAAACAGACCTTTATTCCCCCTTGACCTCTCAGTACGGACGCATATGCAGAGCGTCCCGCAAAGCATCCTCGTTTGCCGACATCTTATATCCCCTCTGGAGTGCTGCTGAACACTTCTGCTCCAGTTGCCACTAGGCATGATGGGGTGACTGTTCCTTACAGCTAAAGTCACTCTCAAACTGAATGGCCAGACCCAGGACCATGCAAGGCTGTGCGTCAGGAACGCCTCCGGCTATACACAGAATCAATCCAGATGGAGCAAGCGGCCTCTAGTTCTGCCTAATCACTTCCAGTGATACACCCAGCGACTCACACCGCCACAAACTGCGGCTCCAGGAGGTGAATTTGCTGGGCAGAATACATGGAGAGTTCTATATTGAGAAGATAACAAACTTTCCTACTATACTGCTAGTGGGACATTTAAAAAAGACAAGGTAGAAGAGGATGAGGCTAAGCTACATACACCAAGTGGCTAGTCCCTGAGGAAAAACTTCCAGTCTACATCTGGAAGAATGGGTTACTTTACTAACCCAAAGTAAGGGTTGCCAAGGAGGAGTGAAAGACATAATTGGGGTATAAATCAAACCTACTCGGCTCCATAGCAGATTGCGGAGAGACTTCTCAAACTATGCCAAGCAACTGTGGCACAACATTATAAGGGTTATCATACTGTCCTATCTTCTTTCCATTTTCTTTCTGTTAAAAGTATATTTGAATCATATTTTCCATATACTTCAAATTCATGCCTTATTGCGTTTGTATTCTTTAGGATCGTTCTACAATTTCCAGTATCACACTGTATAGATATTGTACTGCGATTTCATGTTCTAAAACATAATTTGATTTTGCAAGTGATCAAAGATTTGTGAGCAGGTCTTTTATTCAAGACTGTCTGTTGTAACAGCTTGATGTTAAATGTATATGCTTTCCAATAAGGACCAGGTTTAAACTGTTGTACCTACCACTTTGCTGTTATAGCCATGTGTGCTTATGTCCTCAGGCCAACAATGAGAAGTAAGACATTACCATGATTTAGGAAAGCAGTTGAATACTTGACCAAATGCATGGTTTTTATCTATAACCTGGGTAGGGACTAGTTTATCTAAACCGTACTGTGTGTTTCTAGAGTTGCTTCTATATTGTTTGCTGTATATAAATTGTATCACTGACGACTGCAAGTCAGTGTGTTCAGAACTGAAGCCTTGTGTTGGTACCAACCACACATACACTGGCAGTACTCTTTGTATTTGTGTGTAGATAAATCGTTTGGATTGTGAAACTCCAGACCTCACAATTATTTTACTTTAATATTTCCCACATACTACCAAAGGCTAACCATTCAAAATAAGTCAATATTGTCTAGGCAGGCTCAGACAGACAAATATAAAAGGATCCAAAAGAAATCCTAATTATATATTCCCATTGCTGAATGAAGATTAATATACCATACAATGTTACAAAACAACAACAATGGGGCATGGAATAGTGCATGAAACATAAAAACCAAAACGTTGTTTTAAATAAATGTATGAACCAGAATAACGTAATTAACATGCTCATCAAAGACAATGTTTCGGGAGCTCCACTGGGACACTGGAGTTAAACAGATGGTTGCATTGTTATAGAAAATTCGGTTGGCCAAGAACTCCTTCTGAGGTCAGATAAGAATACATAGGCTTAACAGGCATATTACTACATTTTTAATATTGAGGCTTTTTTTTCATCTATATTATACTATGTTGATTATTTTTCTATACTTATAATATAGAGGCTATGTATATCAATATTAACAGTTTTCTTATTGTAATTATCTAATGAAAACATAGCGTTTATTAATATATGCTTTAATGATCCACATTATACAATAGTGGAGACTTTACATCTGTTTTTATTCTGACTGCTAAGCACAATTTCTGTTACTGACACCCACATTATACTGCACTCGTTACCCATAATAAAACTCTGTTGGAAGCAATGATGTAGGAATACATGCTATACAACGGAAGTGTGAGGACCCCTAATCGCAAATGGATAATCATCTCAAAAAATAATACTTACTAACAATTTAAAATGTTGCAAATGACCATTTCTTCTCCTATTGACATAAGTAGAAAAGTATGACGACGTTTCAGAGTCAATTTAGTGAAAGCTGGCATCCATAACTGTACAGTGTTTGGGCTTTAGAGTTGAAAAGGGAACACATAGGCAAAGTCAGTGTATATAGATCAGCACCATGATGATGCTTGTTCAAGGATAATGGGGGTAATTCCAAGTTGATCGCAGCAGGAAATGTTAGCAGTTGGGCAAAACCATGTGCACTGCAGGGGGGCAGATGTAACATTTGCAGAGTTAGATTTGGGTGGGTTATTTTGTTTCTGTGCAGGGTAAATACTGGCTGCTTTATTTTTACACTGCAATTTAGATTGCAGATTGAACTCACCACACCCAAATCTAACTCTCTTTGCACATGTTATATCTGCCCCCCCTGCAGTGCACATGGTTTTGCCCAACTGCTAAAAAATGTCCTGCTGCGATCAACTCAGAATTACCCCCAATATGCAGCATACAGCTATCTAGCTAAGAAGCACTGGTGACCAAACCTCCGACAACGCTAATATTCCCACACACTACCTAAACCTGTGCATTTAGACACATTGCTTTAACAGTAGACAAGTGGCTCAGTGTATTGCAAATAGGATTTTTGCTCTCCCAAGCAAAAGTTACTCTCGCACAGGGGGTAATGATCGTTCCTCTACAGCACGTACATATCAGACATGACCAGGACTGACAGTCAAGAGTTTTACCTACATTGGTATGCTTACCAGGGCTCCATGCTTTAAATGATGGTTTTTATTTTTTACTGTATAACCACTGGAGCTTACTCTTTTGTATATGTACACTCAATGAAAGCACTTCATTACATACATACTCTTTTGCATATTTGTACTTTCACAAACAGAGCTTCTCCCCCCGAAACACAAGAAACTATAAGGTATGTTTGTAGTGGATTTTTCATTGCAAAAGGAAGAGATATTTAAAACCACATTTTCACATTGTCAATTGTATCACTCTTTTCAATAACTGACTACATTAGTTGAGCACCCTTATTCAGAAGAGTAATGTACAAGCCATAGAGTGTGTGTACATTACACACCCACAACTTAAATGTTTAAGTGTATAATACAAAGGCTAAATGGTCTTCTACTTATCTGTGAAGAGACTTGTTGTTTCACCTGTATATTTGCTGTGTTTATCATTTATTTACTCTTCATATACTGTGCTTTGTGTATAAACCAGTTTTCCTTAGCAATATAACAAAGCATTGAACCAAGTTCTTCCTTCCAGCATACGTTTGTTTTCTAGTAATAGAAAGGAATGTAGACTCTTCTGCTTACAAGATAAGCAGTTCCTCTAACCTACTGGCTAAATGTGCAGTAACACACACACACACACACACACACACACACGCACACACACACCTTGAAAATATTCAGTTAAACCATACAAATGTTTTGGTAACTGTTTTTTTTTTATTTTGTAAAAAGGAAACCAAAAAGATATAAATATATTTGTACTGAAGTCCAGTAGAGTGCAGGAGTCTGTCTGACAGAGAGAAGTCCAGAGAGATCCCAGAAGACCATCTTACAATCATGATAGGTTGAAGATAACAGTAGACCACCCTAACACACTGTACAGACGAGAGTGAGTGCAGACTCTGCCAGACAGCAGAAAACAGAGGAGAAGATGATTTGTTTCTTATAAAAGGCAATCTGGCATTCCTATATGTCCAAGAATGAGATTGCTGGACAGAGAACAAGATCTGCAGCTGCAAACACAGCTCGAATAATGAGTGGAAAGTAAGGGGAGAAATCTTTACAAATAGATAAACCCAGTAATTTGAGAGACAGACATAAGTGGAGACACTGACAGCAAAGTGAAACTGATGCATATTAAATCATGTAAAGTACTTTGCAATTTCCAGTTTTCCTTGCCAACCAAATCTCGCACTACATGATGCAAAAGGTTATTTTCCTTGTCCAAAATTCCCTTTCATGTGGATCTTAATCCCAACTCCACATTTTGGTTATTTTTCTACCTGAATTTGCCACCCTCCGGTTACATGAAGTCCAGCTGTGTGATCTTTTGATTTTTCCTTTCCCAGTTCATTAAATTTTATGCAGCTTTTCAAAGCACAACAGTCTCTTCATTATCTCAGTCCATCTTGAAGTTGACATATATATAGCGAATGAATCGAAGTGATGCTATGAAGCTGACTGTTCCAAGCATGAGGAAGAAGACATATGCAGTAAGAAAAGAGTACCCAAAGAACTCTACAGTTTGAACGGCCCCAGACATGTTTGAACGACGCCAGTAGTAGAAGACAGAGTAAAAAAATATAAAAGCTCCAGTAGATCCTGTGCTCAAAACTGAACGCCACCACCAGCGATAATCTTCACCCGATAGCTGGAAGTAGGTCAATGCCACGGATATGCAGGCACCAACACTCAGCAGGATGGCAAATACAATGAACAGAATCCCATACAGTGTGTACTGCTCTCTTCCCCAGACAGTAGCAAAAATGTAATACAGCTCCACAGAAATTGCACTGTAAAGAGAAAAAAAATAAAAAAAAATCAATTAGTGAAAAGCACAAGACAATAGAAGGTGCAGTGTGGACAGATGGTAAAGTATTAAGTACAAGGAGATAGAATACAAACCAAAAGGGATAGAGCTAAAATGAAAAAAATAAAACAATTGACAAAAAAAAAAAAAGTGCAACATGCAGGTAGTAACATCACAGAGCATCAGATAAAATCACAGCAATCTGTCAGGGATACAATAAAGAAAAAGAGACAAAAAGCACAAATACCTGAACGGAAGGAATCCACCAATTGCCATGTGGACGGGAGCAGACTTATACCAGGGCTGACGAGGAATCTCTCGGGCAATGTTCTTAGTCCTACATGGAGCCTCAAAGTATCCTGATCTATTTTTACCGAAAATACCCCCAATTACAGTCAGTGGAAATCCAACCAACAGCCAGACAGTCAGGAGGAGGAGGATTGTGGTTGCTGGAAGAGCTTGGGTTGATCCATTGGCCCAATGAACTGAATTTACCACACTCCAGGTTAGGAAAAATGGTGCTGAGTACAAGACATTAGAAAACAGATTAAGATTTTACCTTGCATTACAATTTACAAGTGGGACTGAGTATTTAGAAAAGATGTGGATTGCACACAATTAGAGGAATAAAATGAGTGAAAAGTAATTAATTTAAAATAAGGTATTGCAGGGAGTCCACTACCTGAGAATAGGCTAGTAGTCAGTACAATGTTCCACACCCAACGATCTCCACCCATCTGCCGATAAAAATTACTAGACACATAGCCAGAAACACAACAAGTGAGTGCATACAGGAGGATAGCTGCTGAATTGATAGCACCATGTCTGTGCACATTGAACAGGCCCAGAAGAACCATGACTATAATACCTATGGAGAGAGAATAAGGGGAAAAACACATTAATAGTTCAGAACATAAAACAGAAACTGAAAATGCACATTTAAGTGAAAAAGCATATGCAGAGTTTGATTGTTACCTGTCCCCAGTGCAAGAAATTGGGAACCTACACCGAGAATTGCACATAGTAAACTTCGATATGGGGGAAAGCGGAAAACATCCGTGTGAATAATCTTCCATCCATTATCTCCCTGTTCCATGTCATCTGTTCCTTCCTCGTCTAAATTGTAACGTGCCATGTCACTCTTAAGAACACGCATGAGTATGATGACCACAAATCCCAGAAGCAAGAAAACAAGCACCATAGAATTAATAATGGAGAGCCAATGAATCTCCAAACTTTTCGGAAAGAAGCTGGAGTCTCTGAGACGGTCACCACGCCGCTCATAGGTCACAGTGGTTGGAAACCAACGCACACTGTACGTGTGTGTCAAGCTGAGAGGCTCTGCAACGTCATCCAAACTAAACGGTTTCACATCTCGGACGCTAACATTGGCAAATATAATACGGTCCTCATTATACTCAATGTTGAAGTCCAGATGAGACCACAAGCCAATTTTATGAGTATGTGGTAGGAATCCACTCTCCTCCATGTAGCCCACAAATCCACGAATTGGTATATCATCAAGCACAAACTCAAAATAGTAGAGTTCCTCAATGGCTTCGCGCAACTCCTCTACCTTAAAGAAAAAAAAAGAAAAAAAAGTTGTGTATGAATAAACCTTTAGACAAATAGAAATGTTCTTAAATGCAAGCACAGTGATTTTATTAGCACACTAACACACTGCAAACTCGCTATATTGTCTAACTACAGATATGTCCATTCTCATCCTACAGCCGTCAGCAGCTATTTGTGGCACGTCTGCCGCAAATAGGGTTGCCGCGCTTCTGTAGGAATGCATGGCGAGTACGCACTCTGCAGCTAGCTGCGACACAGTACGTATAGTTGCTCCCGAGATGCGTATGCACACAGTGACGAAAATAGGTAAGATCAGAAAGGACACATTTGTATACTCAGGAGCTACTGTATGCATGGAAGGCAAGAGTCTAGTATTTCTGAATGACTCAACAGGTAATGCCCCAAATTCATATTTTAAAATGTGTTGAAATATTGAACCCTTTCAAAAAAAGATCAGTCCTGACAATATTCATGCCTAGATTTGCATATTAAAATTAAGGAATAGGGTCCTAATTGTAATTTCTATCATGCATGGATGCCTGGGAGAGTTATTCAAGCCAAGTCTTACTTTGGTCTCTTTGAACCTTTTTTTTGGAGATGGGACAGTACTAAATTCAGTATTTGCAGTTGGTTTATCCAAACTATTTTAGAGCACAGGACATAGCAATGACTCTTAAGGGCCCTACACACCTAGCAACCCGCTGCTGAGCAGCCCGACGGCCAATACAGCAGACGGGCGACCCGGCGGCGGGGAGGGGAGTGAAGTTTCTTCACTCACCCAGTCACCCGTTTCCATAGCACTGCATGCTAATATGGACGAGATTGTCCATATCGGCATGCATGTTTAAACGAGCCGCCAACAGCGATGAACAAGCGCTGGGCCGCGCATCGTTTATCGCTAGTGCCTACACACTGAAAGATATGGACGTTACCTCGTTCATTAATGAGCGAGATCGTTCATATCTTTCACTGGTATCGACCAGTGTGTAGGGCCCATTAAGTTAAAATAAAAAATAAATAAAACTTTAAAACTTCAGAATTATTCCAGCTGCGTAATTGATGCTCATGGTAGTGTTGTTTTGATCTTTGTACCATTTTGGAAAATATTCACATAACATGACATTGAATGATTTACTGTATAGTGACTTCAAGTGATGTATAGATACAATTAAAAAACAAACAAAAAACAAACAAAAAAGAGGATTTTGGTACTTACCGATAAATCCATTTCTCTGAATCCTCTAGGGGACACTGGAGTCCTATACAGTAGGGGTGTGAAGCTTGCAACCGGAGGTGTGGCACAATCTAAAAATTAGCATTGTCTGCACAGCCGGCTCCTCCCCCTTCACATCCCTCCTCCCTCAGTTTGGAAAATTTGACTGAGAGAATAGGACATGATACTATAGCACCTGGCGAGGAACCGAACAACATGTCAAACAGTATCCAAGAAACGGTTAACCGAAAAACGAACGCTGTTTGTACGAACTGTTTAAACAAGAACTTCTAACACAGCAGGCTGACAGCACCGAGGCGGGCGTCCAGTGTCCCCTAGAGGATTCAGAGAAATGGATTTATCGGTAAGTACCAAAATCCTCTTTTCTCTTTCATCCACTAGGGGACACTGGAGCATCCATTTACATTAGGGGACGTCCCAAAGTTATCCCCAAGGGAGGGAGTGCTGTCGGTGGCCTGCAAAACTAAACATCCGAACTTAGAGTCTCCAGACGCAAAGTTATCAAACCTGTAATAATTCGTGAACGTGTGGGCTAAAGACCACGTTGCCACTCTGCAAAGTTGAGTAGTGGAAGCACCTCTGGCATCCGCCCATGAGGCCCCCCCTGATCGGGTGGTAGGAGCACCCGCCTGAACCGAAACCTGTGTTACAGGAAATATAAGCTTGCCGAACGGCAAGTCAAATTCGTCTAGACAAAGACTGCATAGGTGCAGGCCAAAACTTCCTTGGCCCATCTAAAAACAAAACAAATGGTCCGACCTTCGGAAAAGTCGATGTAACCTACACGTATACCCCTAAAAGCTCGGACAACATGCAAAGACACGTCCCCATCTGCAAGACACTAGGAAGAGGGGACCATGCATGGCTGGTTTACGTGAACCCCCGAAACAAACTTAGGAAGGAAATCTGTTCCTGTACGGAATTCAGTCTTATCCGCATGAAACATGAAAAAGGGACGTCTACCCTATAAGGCTCCCAACTCATAAACCCGCCTGGCCGAAACCAAGGCAAGCAATAATGTGATCTCCCAAGAGAGATATTTCAGGTCGTTCTTGCAAACGGCTCAAAAGTTGTAGTTCTCAAAAATTCCCATTCCATAATTAAGTCCCCCGGCGCAGTGGGAGGACGAAAAGGGGAACGTATGCTCAGAACCCCCAGTAAAAAAGGTTTGACCTCTGGCAAGGATGCCAACCGCCGTAGAAATAGGATGGAGAGAGCCGAAAGTTGAACCTTCAGAACGCCCAGTATCAGTTCTACCTCTAGACCGGCCTGAAGGAAAATAGAAGTCTGGATAAGTGGAAGTTCGTCGAATTCCACCCACGTACTTGACACCAGGCCATATATCTCTTCCAATCTATGTAGTAGTACATGATTGTGACCAGCTACCTAGCGACAAACATCGTAGAAATGGCCGTTCTTGGTATCTCTCTGTCTCTTAAGATCCGGGTTTCAAGAGCCACGCCGTTAAACGCGACCTGTGCAGGACTGGGTGTTGAAACGGTCCCTGAGATAACAGGTCCTCCCTCCGAGGCCACCGCCAAGGATCTTCCCCTACTAATCCTTGCAGTTCTGAGTACAACTGCGGGACCAGTCTGGTGCGATCAGGATCGCCCACATTCGTTCTCATTTCAACCCTTTCGGAAACCTGGGTATGAGTGGGAAAGGAGGAAAAAATGTAAACCCTCCTGCAACACCAAGGAAGCGTTAATGCGTCCACTCCTTCTGCTGCTGGATTCCTTGCCCTGGACACATATCTGGGCAGCTGATGGTTTTGTCAAGACGTCATTAGGTCCACTTGAGGTAGACCCCATCTCCATACCACAATGTCGAACATCCGTGTAGGCACCACTCTCCCGGATGCATGTCTTGGCGACATGAGAATCTGCTTTCCCAGTATTCATCCCCTGGAATGAACACTGCCGAGAGGATGATGCGTCGCCTTTCTGCCAACAACAAGAACCTTGTGTCAGGCCTTGGCACCTTCCTGCTCATTGTTCCTCCTTGACGGTTTAAGCAAGCCGTCGTCATGACATTGTCTGACCGTATCCTGACGTGTTGACCCATGACTAGGTCTTCAGCTAAGTACACCGCTCTCAGTTCGAGAATGTTTATGGGCAGGCTGCTCTCCAGTAACGTCCATCTGCCCTGAAACTGATGTTTCTCTAAGACGACACCCAAACCTCTGAAACTGTGGTCTGTTGTCAGGATTCTCTAATCCCAAATGCCGAATCTCTTGCCAGCTGCGAGATTCCTATGTAACAACCACCAAATTAAGGAGGTTCGTATGCGCGGTGGAAACCAGATTCTTCGATATAGAAACCAGTGCGAACTTGCTCCCTAAGCAATGAGGTTTATCTGGAATTGTTGAAAATGAAGTCTGCCGTATTGGAGAGCCTCGAACGATGCCACCATTGTCCCGAGAAGATGCACACAGAGGTGTAGCGAAACAGTGTGTGTGTCCGCAGTTCCTGAGCCACTAAGCTCTGCAGGACCGGGACCTTGCACTCTGGTAGGAACACTCCCAAGTGTACCGTGTCCAAGAGGAGACGGAGGATTGAATCTGTTGAGTTGGCATGAGGATGGGTTTCTGGAAATTTACAATCCACCCATGTTGCATGAGAAATAGATGAGATGTCTGAACATCCCTGATCAACTGTTCCCATGCCTTGATCCGGAGATCGTCTAGAGAAGGTACAATCGTGACACTCAACAAACTCCATCCTGCAACCATGATTGCCAGGGTCTTAGTAAAGATTTGTGATGATAGACCTAATGGCAAGGCCCAGAATTGGCAGCAATCCGTCACCAGTGCGAACCCTACTCAGCCTGGTGAGGAGCCCAGATTTGGATATGCAGACATGCATCCTGTATGCTTTCTGAGGGCAGTGAGGCAATCCCGTTTGAAACAAACTGACTGTGAGGTCTTTGTGAAAATCCAGTTTGTTGGGAGATTATGTTGTTTATGTAAAGGTCTGGTGAGGTTTTGGCCCAGATACCCCTAAAACCTTCCAGACGTGAGCCCCCCAACGGGGACCCCAGGTGAGCTGTTAGGCTGTCATGCCACGGTTTTGTCAGCAGGTTTATCCTGCTTTCTGGTTGCTGCCTGTGAGCGGCCTCTCCTCTGCCCCCACGTACTTGTGTACCGAAACCTCTTCCCCGGGCTCAAAAAGGACCGTGATCTAAATGAATGAAAAACTGGTCCCAAATAACCTCTCCGAACCTGTGGAGTGGTTCTTGTATAAGGCGTAGGCATAAAGGTGGACTTCCCTGCAGTAGCCTGCTAAATCCACTTGTCCAACTGTAGACCGAAAAGCATTTCACCCCCAAAGGGGGTGGATTCTACCTCCTTCATGGTGTCAGAGTCTCCCTGCCATTCTCTGAGCAATAAAATCCGTCTTACCGATATGGCCGATGCGGAGATGCGCGATGCTATCCTGCTAATACCCTTTGAGGCTTGACACAAGCATGAAACAGATTCATGACTGTGTTCCGCCCGTTGGGTAATCTTTCCTAAGCTATTTTTCCTCAATAGCCTGTACAATACGTCCAGACCATGCTCGGCCCTGTAGACCCAAGGTCAGATGATCGCAGGTTTCTGTGTTGCACCTGCTGCTACCAAAACTTTGCCTTGCAAAATCGTCACATTAAGTATTGGTAAGATTGTCTTCTTCGACAACCTTCCTAGGGAAGCATCCACTACTGGTGGGTTCTCCCACTTAACCATTACACCCATAGGCAGGGGATAAGTTACTTGAGCCCCCCCCCTTTTTTTTTTTTTGGAAATTGAAAATGTTTGTCAGGGGATTCCCAAGCCTCTTCCATTTGAAATTGGAGGGATTTAGGAATGGCAAACACTACTGAACGCGGCTTTTGGGATTCGAACAATTCGAATTCTTCTTCCATTACCGCTTCAAAGAAAGACTCAAGACCTGAGATTGCCGTGTCCTTTTCTGGAAAATCGGCGCTTAGGTTAGATTCAATGAACTCACCTTCCTCTGTATCAACGAGAAGACCCTCTTCCTCTTCCGGTATAATAGGAAGAGGTCTCTTAACTGCCTTGCGCACATTCGTTTCTGTATGTGTGGGTGGCATTAACCTGATGAGAAATTCCTCCACCAATCTTAGTTTTATTCTATTTGCAAAGTTGAGCGTGTTCCCTTCCTTCACGCTTTCTGCAACCGCAATCTGGTTTAGCGTGCTTGGCTGGTGCTTTTGACTGAAACAGCAGACACACACATATTTAGAATATTCAGCGGTACTTTCACCCTTTTAATTAGGTAGAGAAAGACCGTAGGGATGATGCAAACGATAGCCTTTACCTGGCCGGCTGTATCTTCAGAATTAAATTATTATTATTATCTTCAATATAACAGCCGTCTTACAACCCTTGCACCTCCAACTGTGAATCAGCTTTTATGAGTGGGGTTGATGTTCAGTTGCATCCCTTTATTTTCACAGGATCTTTTAAATAGAAGTCCTTGAAAATACAAAGCATAAAGATCTATGATTAATATACAGGAGGATCCTTTGCAGCAGCGACCACTATTCACCAGAAGAGGGAGCCAAATCCTCTGTACTTTTAACAAGCCAAATTTCTCATAAGTAGAGGGAGCACTCATATTTTAATATATGACCCCACCCCCTATTCTGACTGGCTGGACCTCATGTCCCCACGAAGAGGGGCGTGTTCTTGCCAACAGTGACGTTTGGTGCCTCTTAGTCCCGAAAAATGGCCGCATTTGAAAATTGTGTGACACATCAATTACATTTACAAAGGTACCCTGTGGCCGCCAGAGCCCCTAATGTCCCAGCGCTAGTTGGTTTACCTGCTCCACGTTAGGAAACGATGGAGCCCCTAGTCTGCCATGGCCGCCTGTCCTCGCAGCGCGTCCCACAGCGAGACGCCTCTGCTGCATGAGTCACCCTCCACCCCGCCGCTCACACAACACCGTCTCTCCTGATCTCCTCCATATGCTGCACCGCGGAGTTACCTCGCCGCGTGTGCAGCGTAGGAGCGGGAAGGGACGGCTGCAGCTGGCCGGGAGGCTGGAAGACTGTGACAGTGTCTCCGTGAGGCGGCTGCGGGAGGGGGATGATCGCATGTGCCTCGTTCTTACGTCCGCTCACTCCTGCTACCCCTGCTGCGGCTACACTGATCTCCCCACCGCTGTTAACAGGGGAGATCAGTGTGTAAAAAAAATTACGCAGCGCTCACTGAAGAGGGGATGCAGGGAGAGCTGGCTGGAGGTACTGGATAAAGCTGTGGAGGGAGGGAGAGTGGGGGACGCCGCGCTGCTATTATTGTAATAAATAGATGGCAGCAGCATGGTGCGGGGCTAAGAAACTAGGGCTTCTGTTACTAACAGTACTCACGACAACCTCTGAGTCCTCCTCCCGTTGAGAGATCTGGATCACTTTAGCTGGGATCCTTGTCTCTCCACACTGCAGACACTTGTCCTCCATTTACTAGGTGGACGGAGTCCTTTATTCTGTTAGTTAAGCCTGCACCCTCCTTCCATTTAGGTGGGATTGGGCATAGTCTTTTTTCCTGTGCTAAATCCTGCACCCTCCTTCCATTTAGGTGGGATTGGGCAGCTTTCCTTAGGAAAGGAGGGATTGGGCCAGTATAAAACAATACAAATTAAAAATATAAATAAATAAAATAATTAAATTGTCTTCATGGAGCAGGAGCTCCCATCTTGTGCTTCTTCCTCCTGGCACAATTTTCCAAACTGAGGGATGAGGGATGTGAAGGGGGAGGAGCCGGCTGTGCACACAATGCTAATTTTAGATTGTGCCACACCTCCGGTTGCAAGCTTCACACCCCTAATGTAAATGGATGCTCCAGTGTCCCCTAGTGCATGAAAGAGAAAAAAAAAAAAAAAACCACACACCTATAACCAATGCATATGAATGGACAAAAAAAATATAAGATTTTACTTACCGGTAAAGCTATTTCTCGTAGTCCGTAGTGGATGCTGGGGACCTCGTAAGGACTATGGGGAATAGACGGGCTCCGCAGGAGACATGGGCACTTTAAGAAAGAATTTAGATTCTGGTGTGCTCTGGCTCCTCCCTCTATGTCCCTCCTCCAGACCTCAGTTAGAGAAACTGTGCCCGGAAGAGCGGACAGTACAAGGAAAGGATTTTGGTAATCCAGGGCAAGATTCATACCAGCCACACCAATCACACCGTATAACTTGAGATAAACATACCCAGTCAACAGTATGAACAACAACAGAGCAACAGGTCAACCCTGATGCAACCATAACATAACCCTTATTTAAGCAATAACTATATACAAGCATTGCAGAAGAAGTCCGCACTTGGGACTACGAGAAAATAAGAATTTACTTACCGATAATTCTATTTCTCATAGTCCGTAGTGGATGCTGGGACTCCGTCAGGACCATGGGGAATAGCGGGCTCCGCAGGAGACAGGGCACATCTAAAAAAGCTTTTAGGTCACATGGTGCGTACTGGCTCCTCCCCCTATGACCCTCCTCCAAGCCTCAGTTAGGTACTGTGCCCGGACGAGCGTACACAATAAGGAAGGATCTTGAATCCCGGGTAAGACTCATACCAGCCACACCAATCACACCGTACAACTTGTGATCTGAACCCAGTTAACAGTATGATAACACAAACGAAGTAGCCTCTGAACAGATGGCTCACAACAACAGTAATAACCCGAATTTTGTAACAATAACTATGTACAAGCATTGCAGACAATCCGCACTTGGGATGGGCGCCCAGCATCTACTACGGACTATGAGAAATAGAATTATCGGTAAGTAAATTCTTATTTTCTCTAACGTCCTAGTGGATGCTGGGACTCCGTCAGGACCATGGGGATTATACCAAAGCTCCCAAACGGGCGGGAGAGTGCGGATGACTCTGCAGCACCGAATGAGAGAACTCCAGGTCCTCTTTAGCCAGAGTATCAAATTTGTAAAATTTTACAAACGTGTTCTCCCCTGACCACGTAGCTGCTCGGCAAAGTTGTAATGCCGAGACTCCTCGGGCAGCCGCCCAGGATGAGCCCACTTTCCTTGTGGAATGGGCCTTTACAGATTTAGGCTGTGGCAGGCCTGCCACAGAATGTGCAAGTTGGATTGTACTACATATCCAACGTGCAATCGTCTGTTTAGACGCAGGAGCACCCAACTTGTTGGGTGCATACAATGTAAACAACGAGTCAGATTTTCTGACTCCAGCTGTCCTTGAAATATATATTTTTAATGCTCTGACAACGTCCAGTAACTTGGAGTCCTCCAAGTCGCTAGTAGCCGCAGGCACCACAATAGGCTGGTTCAAGTGAAATGCCGAAACCACCTTAGGGAGAAATTGAGGACGTGTCCTCAATTCTGCCCTGTCCGAATGGAATATCAGATATGGGCTTTTGTATGACAAAGCTGCCAACTCCGAAACTCTCCTGGCTGAAGCCAGGGCCAACAGCATGGTTACCTTCCATGTAAGGTATTTTAAATCTACCGATTTTAAAGGCTCAAACCAATGAGATTTGAGAAAATTTAGAACCACGTTCAAATCCCACGGTGCCACTGGAGGCACTATTGGGGGTTGTATATGTAGTACACCTTTGACAAAAGTTTGTACTTCAGGCACTGACGCCAATTCCTTCTGGAAGAAAATTGATAAGGCCGAAATTTGAACTTTAATGGACCCCAATTTGAGGCCCATAGACAATCCTGCTTGCAGGAAATGTAAGAATCGACCCAATTGAAATTCTTCCGTTGGAGCCTTCTTGGCCTCACACCACGCAACATATTTTCTCCAAATGCGGTGATAATGTTGTGCGGTCACTTCTTTCCTGGCTTTAATTAAAGTAGGAATAACTTCCTCAGGAATGCCCTTCTCTTTTAGAATCCGGCGTTCAACCGCCATGCCGTCAAACGCAGCCGCGGTAAGACTTGGAACATACAAGGTCCCTGCTGAAGCAGATCCCTTCTTAGAGGTAGAGGCCACGGATCCTCCGTGAGCATCTCTTGAAGTTCCGGATACCAAGTCCTTCTTGGCCAGTCCGGAGCTACCAGTATTGTTCTTACTCCTCTTTTCCGTATAATTCTCAGTACCTTTGGTATGAGAGGCAGAGGAGGGAACACATACACTGACTGGTACACCCACGGTGTTACCAGAGCGTCCACAGCTATTGCCTGAGGGTCTCTTGACCTGGCGCAATACCTGTCCAATTTTTTGTTGAGGCGAGACGCCATCATGTCCACCTTTGGTTTTTCCCAACGGTTCACAATCATGTGGAAAACTTCTGGATGAAGTCCCCACTCTCCCGGGTGAAGGTCGTGTCTGCTGAGGAAATCTGCTTCCCAGTTGTCCACTCCCGGGATGAACACTGCTGACAGTGCTACGACATGATTCTCCGCCCAGCGCAGAATCCTTGCAGCTTCTGCCATTGCACTCCTGCTTCTCGTGCCGCCTTGTCGGTTTACGTGGGCGACTGCCGTGATGTTGTCGGACTGGATCAACACCGGCTGACCCTGAAGCAGCGATTTTGCCAGGCTTAGAGCATTGTAGATCGCTCTTAGCTCCAGTATATTTATGTGAAGAGACGTCTCCAGGTTTGACCACACGCCCTGGAAGTTTCTTCCCTTTGTGACTGCTCCCCAACCTCGTAGGCTGGCATCCGTAGTCACCAGGACCCAGTCCTGTATGCCGAATCTGCGGCCCACTAACAGATGGGCAGTCTGCAACCACCACAGGAGAGACAACCTTGTTCTCGGTGACAGTGTTATCCGCTGATGCATGTGCAGATGCGATCCGGACCATTTGTCCAGCAGATCCCACTGAAATGTTCGTGCATGGAATCTGCCGAATGGAATCGCTTCGTACGAAGCCACCATCTTTCCCAGGACTCTTGTGCATTGATGTACTGACACAGTTCCTGGTTTTAGGAGGTTCTTGACAAGTTCGGATAACTCCCTTGCTTTCTCTTCCGGGAGAAATACCTTTTTCTGAACCGTGTCCAGAATCATGCCCAGGAACAGCAGATGTGTTGTCGGGGTCAATTGAGATTTTGGAAGATTTAGAATCCACCCGTGTTGCTGAAGCACTACTTGTGTTAGCGCTACACCGACTTCCAGCTGTTCTCTGGACTTTGCCCTTATCAGGAGATCGTCCAAGTAAGGGATAATTAATACGCCTTTTCTTCGTAGAAGAACCATCATTTCGGTCATTACCTTGGTAAAGACCCGAGGGGCCGTGGACAACCCAAACGGCAGCGTTTGAAACTGATAATGACAGTCTTGTATCACGAACCTGAGATACCCTTGGTGTGAGGGGTAAATCGGGACATGTAGATAAGCATCTTTTATGTCCAAGGACACCATGAAGTCTCCTTCTTCCAGATTCGCTATCACTGCTCTGAGTGACTCCATCTTGAACTTGAATTTCTTTATGTACAGGTTCAAGGATTTCAGATTTAGAATAGGCCTTACCGAACCGTCCGGTTTCGGTACCACAAATAGTGTGGAATAATACCCCTTTCCCTGTTGTAGGAGGGGTACCTTGACTATCACCTGCTGAGAATACAGCTTGTGAATGGCTTCCAAAACCGACGTCCTTTCTGAGGGAGACGTTGGTAAAGCAGACTTTAGGAACCGGCGAGGGGGAGACCTTTCGAACTCCAGCATGTAACCCTGAGATACTATCTGCAGGACCCACGGGTCCACTTGTGAGTGAACCCATTGATTGCTGAAAATCTTGAGTCGACCCCCCACCGTTCCTGAGTCCGCTTGTAAAGCCCCAGCGTCATGCTGATGGCTTTGTAGAAGCCGGGGCGGGCTTCTGTTCCTGGGCAGGGGCTGCTTGCTGCCCTTTCTTACCCTTTCCTCTGCCTCGCGGCAGATAAGACTGTCCTTTTGGTCGCTTTTTATAGGAGCGAAAGGACTGCGGCTGAAAAGACGGTGTCTTTTTCTGTTGGGAGGGGGTCTGAGGTAAAAAAGTGGATTTGCCGGCAGTTGCCGTGGCCACCAGGTCCGAAAGACCGACCCCAAACAATTCCTCTCCTTTATATGGCAATACTTCCATATGCCTCTTGGAATCCGCATCACCTGACCACTGTCGCGTCCATAAACTTCTTCTGGCAGATATGGACATCGCGCTTACTCTTGATGCTAGAGTACAAACATCCCTCTGAGCATCTCGCATATAAAGGAAAGCATCCTTTAATTTCTCTAGAGTCAATAAAATACTGTCCCTATCCAGGGTATCAATATTTTCAGTCAGAGAATCCAACCACACTACCCCAGCACTGCACATCCAGGCTGAGGCTATTGCCGGTCGCAGTATAACACCAGTATGTGTGTATATACTCTTCAGTGTAGTTTCCAGCCTCCTATCTGCTGGATCCTTGAGGGCGGCCGTATCAGGAGACGGCAACGCCACTTGCTTTGATAAACGTGTGAGCGCCTTATCCACCCTAGGGGGTGTTTCCCAGCGCGCCCTAACCTCTGGTGGGAAAGGGTATAATGCCAATAACTTCTTGGAAATTAGCAGTTTTCTATCGGGGTTAACCCACGCTTCATCACACACGTCATTCAATTCCTCTGATTCTGGAAAAAATACAGGTAGTTTTTTCACCCCCCACATAATACCCCTTTTTGAGGTACCAGCAGTATCAGAGATCTGCAAAGCCTCCTTCATTGCCGTGATCATATAACGTGTGGCCCTATTGGAAAATACGTTTGTTTCTTCACCGTCGACACTAGATTCATCTGTGTCGGTACCCGTGTCGACTGACTGAGGTAAAGGACGTTTTACAGCCCCTGACGGTGTCTGAGACGCCTGAACCGGTACTAACTGGTTTGCCGGGCGTCTTATTTCGTCAACTGACTTTTGTAATGTGCTGACATTATCACGTAATTCCATAACTAAAGCCATCCATTCCGGTGTCGACTCCCTAGGGGGTGACATTACCATCATCGGCAATTGCTCTGCCTCCACACCAACATCGTCCTCATACATGTCGACACACACGTACCGACACACAGCAGCCACACAGGGAATGCTCTAATCGAAGACAGGACCCCCTAGCCCTTTGGGGAGACAGAGGGAGAGTTTGCCAGCACACACCAAAAGCGCTATAAATGTATATAAACAACCCTAGAAGGTGTTGTTTACTATATATGCGCTCTTAATATATAAATATCGCCAATTTATGCCCCCCTTCTCTTTGTTACCCTGTTTCTGTAGTGCAGTGCAGGGGAGAGACCTGGGAGCCTTCCTCACCAGCGGAGCTGAGCAGGAAAATGGCGCTGAGTGCTGAGGAGAATAAGCTCCGCCCCTTTTTCGGCGGGCTTTTCCCCGGTTTTTAAGAAACTGGCCTGGGTTAAAATACATACATATAGCCTTAATGGCCATATGTGATGTATTTATTTTGCCAGTAAAGGTAATTATATTGCTGCCCAGGGCGCCCCCAGCAGCGCCCTGCACCCTCCGTGACTGAGTCAGTGAGCCGTGTGACAACAATGGCGCACAGCTGCCGTGCTGTGCGCTACCTTCAAGAAGACTGAGGAGTCTTCTGCCGCCTGCTTTCGGGACCTCCGTTCTGCCGTCTCTTCAGCGTCTGTAAGGGGGATCGGCGGCGCGGCTCCGGGACGAACCCCAGGCTGACCTGTGTTCCGACTCCCTCTGGAGCTAAGTGTCCAGTAGCCTAAGACTCCAATCCATCCTGCACGCAGGTGAGTTGGAAATCTCTCCCCTAAGTCCCTCGATGCAGTGATCCTGTTGCCAGCAGGAATCACTGAGATTGAAACCTAAAAAAAAACTTTTCTAAACAGCTCTTTAGGAGAGCCACCTAGATTGCACCCTCTCGGACGGGCACAAAAACCTAACTGAGGCTTGGAGGAGGGTCATAGGGGGAGGAGCCAGTACGCACCATGTGACCTAAAAGCTTTTTTAGATGTGCCCTGTCTCCTGCGGAGCCCGCTATTCCCCATGGTCCTGACGGAGTCCCAGCATCCACTAGGACGTTAGAGAAATAGATTTACCGGTTATTTTCTCTAACGTCTTAGTGGATGCTGGGGACTCCGTAAGGACCATGGGGATTATACCAAAGCTCCCAAACGGGCGGGAGAGTGCGGATGACTCTGCAGCACTGATTGAGCAAACACAAGGTCCTCCTCGGCCAGGGTATCAAACTTGTATAACTCTGCAAAAATGTTTGAACCTGACCAAGTAGCCGCTCGGCAAAGTTGTAATGCCGAGACCCCTCGGGCAGCCGCCCAAGAAGAGCCCACCTTCCTAGTGGAATGGGCCTTAACTGATTTTGGCAGCGGCAATCCAGCCTCCGAATGAGCTTGCTGAATCGTGTTACAGATCCAGCGAGCAATAGTCTGCTTTGAAGCAGGAGCACCAAGCTTGTTGGAAGCATACAGGATAAACAAAGACTCTGTTTTCCTGACCCTAGCCGTTCTGGCTACATAAACCTTCAAAGCCCTGACTACATCAAGCAACTCGGAATCCTCCCAGTCCGTAGTAGCCACAGGCACCACAATAGGTTGGTTTATATGAAAGGATGTAAGCACTTTCGCCAGAAATTGTGGACGGGTCCGCAATTCTGCTCTATCCGCATGGAAAACCAGATAGGGGCTTTTATGTGACAAAGCCGCCAACTCTGACACACGCCTAGCCGAAGCCAAGGCTAATAGCATGACCACCTTCCACGTGAGATATTTCCACTCCACCGTTTTGAGTGGTTCAAACCAGTGGGATTTCAGGAAACTCAACACCACGTTAAGATCCCAAGGTGCCACTGGAGGCACAAAAGGGGGCTGAATATGCAGCACTCCCTTAACAAACGTCTGAACGTCAGGTAGAGAAGTCAACTCCTTTTGAAAGAAAATGGAAAGGGCCGAAATCTGGACCTTAATGGACCCAAATTTTAGGCCCAAATTCACTCCTGACTGTAGGAAGTGAAGGAAACGGCCCAGCTGGAATTCCTCCGTAGGGGCATTCCTGGCCTCACACCAAGCAACATATTTTCGCCATATACGGTGATAATGTTGAGCTGTCACGTCCTTCCTAGCCTTTATCAGCGTAGGAATGACCTCCTCCGGAATGCCTTTCTCCGCTAGGATCCGGCGTTCAACCGCCATGCCGTCAAACGCAGCCGCGGTAAGTCTTGGAACAGACAGGGCCCCTGTAGCAACAAGTCCTGTCTTAGAGGAAGAGGCCACGGGTCCTCTGTGAGCATTTCTTGCAGATCTGGATACCAAGTCCTTCGTGGCCAATCTGGAACAATGAGTATCGTTCTCACTCCTCTTTTTCTTATTATTCTCAGCACTTTGGGTATGAGAGGAAGAGGAGGAAATACATAGACCGACTGGAACACCCACGGTGTCACCAGGGCGACTACAGCTATCGCCTGAGGGTCTCTTGACCTGGCGCAATACCTCTGTAGTTTTTTGTTGAGGCGGGATGCCATCATGTCCACCTGTGGCAGTACCCACCGACTTGCAGTCTGTGCGAAGACTTCCTGATGAAGTCCCCACTCTCCCGGGTGGAGGTCGTGTCTGCTGAGGAAGTCTGCTTCCCAGTTGTCCACTTCCGGGATGAACACTGCTGACAGTGCGCTTACGTGATATTCCGCCCAGCGAAGAATTCTGGTGGCTTCCGCCATCGCTACCCTGCTCCTTGTCGGTTTACATGAGCCACTGCAGTGATGGTGTCTGACTGAATCAGAACCGTTTGGTCGCGAAGCAGGGTCTCCGCTTGACGTAGGGCGTTGCTCTGCAGCCACCACAGGAGAGACACCCTGGCCCTGGGGGATAGGGTGATTAACCGATGCATCTGAAGATGTGATCCGGACCACTTGTCTAGTAAGTCCCATTGAAAGGTCCTCGCATGGAACCTGCCGAAGGGAATGGCCTCGTATGATGCCACCATCCTTCCCAGGACTCGAGTGCAGTGATGCACTGACACCTGTTTTGGTTTTAATAGGTTCCTGACCAGTGTCATGAGCTCCTGAGCTCTCTCTATCGGGAGATAAACCCTTTTCTGATCTGTGTCTAGAATCATGCCTAGGAAAGGCAGACGAGCCGTAGGAATCAACTGCGACTTTGGAATATTTAGAATCCAGCCGTGTTGCTGTTACACTTCCAGAGAAAGTGCTACGCTGATCAGCAACTGCTCTCTTGATCCCGCTTTTATGAGGAGATCGTCCAAGTATGGGATAATTGCGACCCCTTGCTTCCGCAGGAGTACCATCATTTCCGCCATTACCTTGGTAAATATTCTCGGTGCCGTGGAGAGACCAAACGGCAACGTCTGAAATTGGTAATGACAATCCTGTACCACAAATCTGAGGTACGCCTGATGAGGTGGATAAATGGGGACATGAAGGTATGCATCCTTTATGTCCAGAGACACCATAAAATACCCCCCTTCCAGGCTTGCGACGACCGCTCTCAGCGATTCCATCTTGAACTTGAACCTTTTCAGGTATATGTTCAGGGATTTTAAATTCAATATGGGTCTGACTGAACCGTCCGGTTTCGGGACTACAACATGGTCGAATAATAACCCCCTCCTTGTTGAAGGAGGGGAACCTGGACCACCACCTGTTGAAGATACAATTTGTGAATTGCAGTTAACACTATTTCCCTCTCGTGGGGGGAAGCCGGCAGGGCCGTCGGTGAGGGGGCATCTCCTCAAAGTCCAGCTTGTATCCCTGAGACACAATATCTATTGCCCAGGGATCCAACAGGGAGTGAACCCACTTGTGGCTGAAATTTCGAAGACGTGCCCCCACCGGGCCTAGCTCCGCCTGTGGAGCCCCAGCGACATGCGGTGGATTTTGTAGAGGCCGGGGAGGACTTCTGTTCCTGGGAACTAGCTGTGTTGTGCAGCTTCTTTCCTCTGCCCCTGCCTCTGGCAAGAAAGGACGCACCTCGGACTTTCTTGTTTCTTTGTGATCGAAAGGACTGCATTTGATAATGTCGTGCTTTCCTAGGCTGTGCTTTAATATAAGGCAAAAGATCAGAATTACCAGCTATAGCTGTGGAGACCAGGTCCGAGATCCCTTCTCCACACAATCCTCAACCTTGTAAGGTAAACCTTCCATATGCCTCTTAAGTCGGCATTACCTTTCCATTGCAAGTTCCACAGGACACGTCAAGCAGAAATCGACATAGCGTTGACTCTAGAACCCAGTAGACTAATGTCTCTTTGGGCATGTTTTATATATATATCTAAGACAGCATCTTTTATATATCTATCTATATCTATATATACTAGGGTCTCAATCTCTGCTGATAAGGTATCTGTCCACGCTGCTACAGCGCTATAAACCCATGCCGACACAATCGCCGGTCTGAGTAGTGTACCAGAATGTGTGTAAATGGACTTCAAAGTACTTTTACTGCATGCTATCTGCAGGATCCCTGAGAATAGCTGTTAAGTCAGCGCTACCTTTTGGGCAAACGTGACACCCTAGGGGAAGATTCCCATCGTATCCTGGCCCTAGTAGGGAAAGGATACTCCCTGAGAATTCTTTGTGGGAAACTGCAGTCTCTTGTCTGGAGATTCACGCTCTTTTTCTTCATGAGAGGAGGGAAATTTACCTCAGCTTTCTTCCCCTTAAACAGGTGTACCCTTGTGTCAGGGACAGATGAGTCATCAGTGATATGCAAAACATTTTTTATTACAATAATCATATATTGAATACTTTCCTGCCATTTTGGCTGCAACTTTGCATTATCGTAGTCGACACTGGAGTCAGACTCTGTGTCGATATCAGTGTCTATTATTTTGGATAGTGAGCATTGAGAGACTCTGAAGGTCTCTGCGACATAGAGACAGACATGGGTAGATTCCCTATCTGTTCTCTAATCTTTTGTGCAATAAATTTACCTTAGCACTTAATTTCACATATCCAAACAGGTGTCGGCGTTGTCGACGGAGACACCACTCACACACACATTTGCTCCATCTCCTCCTTAGGGGAGCCTTTTACCTCGGACATGTCGACACACACGTACCGACACACCACACACTCAGGGAATGCTCATCTGAAGACAATTCCCCCACAAGGCCCTTTGGAGAGACAGAGAGAGAGTATGCCAGCACACCCCCCAGCGCTATAAACCCAGGAATAACAGTAACTTAATGTTAACCCAGTAGCTACTGTTTATATAGATTTTTGCGCCTAATTATGTGCCCCCCCCCCCCCCTCTCTTTTTACCCTTTTCTACCATGTATCTGCAGGGGAGAGCCTGGGGAGCTTCCTCTCAGCGGAGCTGTGGAGAAAAAATGGCGCAGGTGAGTGCTGAGGAAGAAGCCCCGCCCCCTCGACGGCGGGCTTCTGTCCCGCTTTAATATACATTTTCTTGGCGGGGGCTCATACATATATACAGTGCCCAACTGTATATATGAAACGAAATAGAGGAGATGGCGCCAAGGGAGTTATATCAACGCCCTACCTAAAAACGGACCCTTACAGTACTCTCCGGATAAATTACGTCAGATAACAAATACTAACATAAAAATTTATTAAAACAACATATAAACCCGACACAAATGTTCATAAGTAGACAGAGTTGATACATTTACATTTGTCGCACAATTTGAACAATCAGTTTGTAGTGATGAGGAAAAAGCGTAGATATATCACTACGATTTCCTCCTTCTCCTTATTGTAGATTCGGAGGTAACATCAGATAATAGATAGATAAATAACCCAACGCGTTTCGTCTTGTTCCAAGACTTCATCAGGGGTAAAATCTCTTCATTTCAGAACATATTGTCAGCACATAAAAGGTCATTCAAAGATGTATGAACAACGTTTCAATATTTCAATGGGACTTGATTGATACAGCGAGGACCATACCTCATATATCATCAGCTTGAGTCTGACATTCAGATATTCGAATATGGGGAAGATTCATATGTGTATAGAATCTAACTGGTTCACAAGCATAAGGAACCTCATCGGTCAGCAGCTTGAACCTGACACTCAGAGACTCAGGAGTGAAGGCAATTCAAATGGGTATTATGTCTAACCAATTTAGAACACGTGGTAGACCCTCCAGTAGTGCAGTGCTGACAGCCAAGTCTCTGTATATATGTGTACTTTTGCCAAACGAGTTCCATATGCTGCCCAGGGCGCCCCCCCCCCCTCCCCCTGCACCCTTACATTGACCGGAGTATGTGAGGTGTGTGGGAGCAATGGCGCACAGCTGCAGTGCTGTGCGTTACCTCAGTGGAGAACGGAGTCTTCTGCCGCCGATTTCGAAGTCTTCTTGCTTCTCATACTCACCCGGCTTCTGTCTTCCGGCTCTGCGAGGGGGACGGCGGCGCGGCTCTGGGATCGGACGACGAGGGTGAGATCCTGTGTACGATCCCTCTGGAGCTAATGGTGTCCAGTAGCCTAAGAAGCAGGACCTAGCTTCAGAGAGTAGGGCTGCTTCTCTCCCCTCTGTCCCACGATGCAGGGAGTCTGTTGCCAGCAGAGCTCCCTGAAAATAAAAAACCTAACAAAATACTTTCTCACAGCAAGCTCAGGAGAGCTCACTGAACAGCACCCAGCTCGTCCGGGCACAGTCTCAAACTGAGGTCTGGAGGAGGGACATAGAGGGAGGAGCCAGAGCACACCAGAATCTAAATTCTTTCTTAAAGTGCCCATGTCTCCTGCGGAGCCCGTCTATTCCCCATGGTCCTTAGGGAGTCCCCAGCATCCACTAGGACGTTAGAAAAAAATACATGTTTACTTACAAACAAAACAACATGTCCTCTATGTTACAATTCTGTTTTTGCACAAATTCAAGAGTTGTGTTATGTGAATATTTTCCAAAATGCTGGAAAGATACAAATTACGGAAGCATCCGATATCCCAGCTGTCGGGATCCCGACGCTCAGCATACCAGCGCCGGGATACAGACAACTATTCTCTCTCTCTTGTGGTGTCCAAGGCACCCCTGGAGGGAGAATAAATGGCGTGGAGCACCACCGTGCCCACAGTGAGGCGAGCGCAGCGAGCCCGCAAGGGGCCCTTTTGCACTTTCCCCGCTGCTGGCATTTCGGCGCCGGTATGCCAGGATCCCGACAGCCAGGATATCGTAGTAGACCCACAAAATACAACCACAACTAAATATCAAACAAAACACTTGGAATTATTTGTATGTATTTTAAAAATGAATACCAAATATTATATATTTTTTATTTTATTTTTTTTATTATTATTTTTCTTAAATAAGCTAACAGGTACTGTATGCAGAATGTGAACATTACAACTGTCGAATTTAACTGCTGAACATACATATGTTAAAGATACAACGATAAAAGAAACAATTTTACCAGTAAACAGAAAAATGTAAAAGTTGGAAAATTGCTTGAGGATCTAATATTTTTTCTTTTAACCAATGTTTTTCAATTCCACCGACAGTGTTGTGTAGTATATAGTAAGCACTTGCAAATTAATGTTGTTATTTTTTTGTGCCAGTGCATACCACAGAAGCAGTAATGTTGTGAAGATGCCAGGGCATGAAGTAAAGGGGTAATAGAAAGAAATATGAAAAGGCCTTTGTAAAGCTCAGAAAAAAAAAAAAACTAATTAATTTCCTAAAATTAAATAAACATCAACTTGCGCTTTGGTCTCCAAAAGAAGAATATCTCGCATTCTAAAGAGAGAAGAAGAAAATAATTTTTTTTTACCTGATGGACAGACAGCTTCAGCTCACAAAGAGTGTGTCTTTCCACATTATCTCGATAGGTGATCTTGTACATGGACTCTGCCATTCGGTCTCCATCCAGAACCTCTCCCAAGGTCAGGCTCTTGTGGCGGATTTGTGTGGGGGCACATACTGGCAGCTGATAGTAGTGATACGTTTCCTGTGGGTTGTGGTACGGTCCAACTTTATTCACATAGAGCATGACTGGATCACCTTGCTTGTACTGACTGCCCCCAGCTAATGTTGAAGGAACATAAAGCCACACACAAAGGAGGCCGAGAGAGTGCAGGAGACACATGTCTGGGAAGAGAGAGAAAATAGTGATATTTTACAGACAATTTTGTGAATATTTTCCAAAATAGTGGAAAGATAACTACCAAACCAAGATATCAAAACAGCCCATTTGGGGAAGGGATGGACATCAAATTCCAATGGGTTAATACCATCAATGTGTTTCTTGCGATGGTAATGTTTTTACCATTCGATGACAGCCATCAAATGGTGACGTAGCGATGGCCATTCAAGGTTTATGTATAGCTGAACAGTTATTTAGCATCTAGGACAGACATGGGTCGCTATTGCGCGTGCATGCACATGGTTTATGCACATATTATACCATCACAATGTTTTTTTCCCATCCAATTATTTTGATGAGATGACTAGTTAACATAAGTTTTGATGGTGGAAGCCCTGCCAATGTACATCCATAATTTGGGGGACTTGTTAGTGGCATACACGTACATGTGTAGAAAGTGGATATAGCAAGATATCCATCATGGCTTATAAAGAAGAGACTGACACATTGGTACTGCTAAGCTGTAGGGACACCGCCGCCCATTGCTAGCAGGAGCAGGCGGGGCGCAGCCCATTGCTTGCAATTTACTTTTGCCAGGCAACTTACTGAGGTGTCAACGCGTGTGACAGGGCGCCAGTGCGGAGGCAACAGCGGGTACAGCCCTATTGCCGGAGCTCTCCAGGAGTGTCAGCGCCGCTCGGCCAGCGGGATCACTTCCTTATTGCCGTCCCCTGTTGACCCCAGTGTTGTGGTAGCGCAGCCCGGTTGCTGGGCACACAGCGCCGCTGTGCTGCCCCCCTCCCGTGCTGCAAAGGGTGGTGGTACTGCCGGCCCCTCTCCTCCTGCCCGCTCTACGTCTCTGGGATAGTTCCTGAATCCTGACAGCATCAGCTACTTGGGACCTCCATCCCGTGACGTCAGCAGTGCCTGTAACCACAAATGCACACAGTCCCCGCCGCATCCCTGTCACTGGCCTTACACCACCTCAGCCTGTGTTGCGTCTGCACCGTGCGGTACCAGTCCTTATATATTACTGCTACCCGCTGCTGCTCTCCAGACAGAGGCTGCAGTGCGCAGGGGTCCTTCAGGCATTAGGCTAAACACCCCGAACACGTCAGCAGTCCGGGGATTGGGCTCGGAGGAGGCGGAGAGGCGGCGCTGGTGGTGCGGTTGAGCCTATTTTCCCTTCGCCTTAAGGACCTGGATGTGACGTCTAGTGAGGGCGGTGGTATTTTACAGCGTAAATCTACGTCTCACTGTTATGTGTATCTTGCAGCAGTACGCGCGCTGCAGGTTACTAACTATTCCCAATAGATGATGACGTTGCCCAGCCCGTGACGGGATACTTGTCCTTTCGACGAAGGGGGATCTAGCGCAGTGCTGCTGTGTCACGGTTCACAGGACACATGGTGATGGGAGCTCTCCGCACATGTAATTGAATAAAGAATATGAGTTAATGTGGAGATGCCACAATACTAACAATAATGGCAGAGCAGGAGAAGGAGGCGCTGCTCCGCGCGTCCATCCGGGACTTTCCCGACTTCCCCTCCGCCGGGATCTGCTTCAGGTGAGCTGCGCTGCTGGCTGTCTGGATGGAGCACGGTCCCCTCTCTGGGCTACTAACTACAGGCTTCGGTCAGGAGCTCATGCAGACTGACCTAGAGGCTGATGTTATTACATTACCTTCGTTACAGTGCTCGCATCTGTAGTGTCTCATATACACAATTATATTAGTGGGGTGGGCCACACTGAGATGATTGGAAACTTACATAGACAGCACCAGCACCCTGCCGGGCACATTTATTTGTATTAGTTGAATTGGCTACACTGAGATGACGGGAACTTCCATGGACAGCAACAGCCTGATCATGCTCGTGTATTTCTCTGACGTCCTAGTGGATGCTGGGTACTCCGTAAGGACCATGGGGAATAGACGGGCTCCGCAGGAGACTGGACACTCTAAAAGAAAGATTAGGTACTATCTGGTGTGCACTGGCTCCTCCCTCTATGCCCCTCCTCCAGACCTCGGTTAGAATCTGTGCCCGGCTCGAGCTGGTTGCACACTAGGGGCTCTCCTGAGCTTCTAGAAAAGAAAGTACCGTATATACTCGAGTATAAGTCGACCCGAATATAAGCCGAGGCACCTAATTTTACCACAAAAAACTGGGAAAAATTACTGACTCTAGTATAAGCCTAGGGTGGGAAATGCACGGTGCCAGGGGTTTTCATGCTCAGGGTGTCATGCTCGTTGCCAGGGATTTTATGCGGTAGGTGTTATGCTTGTTGCCAGGGGGTAATGTTTGTTTCTAGGGTTGTGCCCCCAGTGCCACATATACCCCCAGTGACAGATAAAAACATGCCCCCGTTGCTTTGCCCCCAGTAGTTATGCCCCTTCTTTGCCCCCAGTATTGTGCCCCCTCTTTCATTGCCCACAGTAGTTATGACCCCTCTTTCTTTGCCCCAGTAGTTGTGGTGCCCCCTTTCTTTGCCCCCAGTAGTTGTTGTGCCCCCTTTGTTTGCCCCCTGTTACTGTGCCCCCTTTGCAGCTTACAAACATAAACACACACTAAAACAATACTTACCACTGCCCCGCTCCTGCTTCCCGACCGCTTCTTCTGCTGCTGCGCTGCTCCGCTCCGTCTGGCCGCCGCTCCATCTGTTCATCCGCTCCGTCTGGCCGCCGCTCCATCTGGATCCCCGCTCCGTCTGGCCGCCGCTCCATCTGGATCCCCGCTCCGTCTGGTCGCCGCTCCGTCTGGCCGCCGGCGCCCGCTTCCCGGCACCCGATCATCTCTATGGGAGAGACGTCATGACGTCTCTCCCATAGCAACGCCGCACAGACACTAGAGGTCAATAATGACCTCTAGTGTCTGTCCCTGGAGCCGGCTGCAGCGGACGCCCACACAGCCCACGGCGTCTGCTGCAGCCGTTGACTCGAGTATAAGCCGAGGGGGGCTTTTTCAGCATAGAAAACTGTGCTGAAAAAGTCGGCTTATACTCGAGTATATACGGTATTTATTAGGTTTTTTATTTTCAGTGAGATCTGCTGGCAACAGACTCACTGCTACGAGGGACTTAGGGGAGAGAAGCGAACCTACCTGCTTGCAGCTAGCTTGGGCTTCTAGGCTACTGGACACCATTAGCTCCAGAGGGATCGACCACAGGCCCAGCCTCGGTCGTCCGGTCCCGGAGCCGCGCCGCCGTCCCCCTTGCAGAGCCAGAAGCAAGAAGAACGTCCTGGAAATCGGCGGCTGAAGACTCCGGTCTTCATTAAGGTAGCGCACAGCACTGCAGCTGTGCGCCATTGCTCCCTATGCACACCACATACTCCGGTCACTGATGGGTGCAGGGCGCTGGGGGGGGCGCCCTGGGCTGCAATTAGAGTACCTTAAATTGGCAAAACAACACATAATATAGTCTAATAAACTATATATGTGTAAAAATCCCCTGCCATAATATTAATAAGAGCGGGAGAAGCCCGCCGAAAAGGGGGCGGGGCTATCCCCCTCAGCACACTGGCGCCATTTCCTCTTAACAGCTCCGCTGGAAGACAGCTCCCCAGGCTCTCCCCTGCAGTTTCCAGGCTCAAAGGGTAAAAAAGAGAGGGGGGGGCACTAAATTTAGGCGCAAAACTGTATTGTATAGCTGCTATAGAGAAAATCACTTTGTGTAGTGTAAATCCCTGTTTATATAGCGCTGTGGTGTGTGCTGGCATACTCTCTCTCTGTCTCCCCAAAGGACATTGTGGGGTCCTGTCCTCAGAGCATTCCCTGTGTGTGTGCGGTGTGTCGGCACGGCTGTGTCGACATGTTTGATGAGGAGGCTTATGTGGAGGCGGAGCAGGTGCCGATAAATGTGATGTCACCCCCTGCGGGGTCGACACCAGAGTGGATGGATATGTGGAAGGTATTAACCGACAGTGTCAACTCCTTACATAAAAGGCTGGATGACGTAACAGCCGTGGGACAGCCGGCTTCTCAGCCCGTGCCTGCCCAGGCGTCTCAAAGACCATCAGGGGCTCACAAACGCCCGCTACCTCAGATGGCAGACACAGATGTCGACACGGAGTCTGACTCCAGTGTCGACGAGGATGAGACATATACACAATCCACAAGGGGCATCCGTTGCATGATTACGGCAATGAAGAAAAGGGGTTACACATTTCTGACATTTACCCAGGTACCACTAAAAAGGGTATTATGTTTGGGGAGAAAAAGCAGCCAGTGTTTTTTCCCCCATCAGATGAGTTGAATGAAGTGTGTGAAGAAGCGTGGGGTTCCCCCGATAAGAAACTGGTAATTTCTAAAAAGTTACTGATGGCGTACCCTTTCCCGCCAGAGGATAGGTCACGTTGGGAGATATCTCCTAGGGTGGATAAGGCGCTCACACGCTTGTCAAAAAAAGTGGCACTGCCGTCTCAGGATACGGCCGCCTTGAAGGAGCCTGCTGTTAGAAAGCAGGAGGCTATCCTGAAGTCTGTATATACACACTCAGGTACTATACTGAGACCTGCAATTGCTTCAGCATGGATGTGTAGTGCTGCTGCAGCGTGGTCTGATACCCTGTCAGATAATATTGATACCCTCGACAGGGATACTATTTTGCTAACCATAGAGCATATTAAAGACGTCGTCTTATATATGAGGGATGCACAGAGGGATATTTGCCGGCTGGCATCTAGAATTAATGCAATGTCCATTTCTGCCAGGAGGGTATTATGGACCCGGCAGTGGACAGGTGATGCTGATTCTAAAAGGCACATGGAGGTTTTGCCTTATAAGGGTGAGGAATTGTTTGGGGATGGTCTCTCGGACCTCGTATCCACAGCAACAGCTGGGAAATCGACATTTTTACCTCAGGCTCCCTCACAACCTAAGAAAGCACCGTACTATCAGGTACAGTCCTTTCGGCCTCAGAAAGGCAAGCGGATCAAAGGTGCTTCCTTTCTGCCCAGAGGCAGGGGGAGAGGGAAAAAGCTGCACCAGACAGCCAGTTCCCAGGAACAAAAATCCCCCCCTGCTTCTACTAAGTCCACCGCATGACGCTGGGGCTCCACAGATGGAGCCAGGTGCGGTGGGGGCGCGTCTCCGGAACTTCAGCGACCAGTGGGTTCGCTCACAGGTGGATCTCTGGGTTCTACAAGGGGTATCTCAGGGATACAAGCTGGAATTTGAGGCGTCTCCCCCTCGCCGTTACCTCAAATCAGCCTTGCCAGCTACTCCCCAGGACAGGGAGGTAGTTCTGGCGGCAATTCACAAGCTGTACCTCCAGCAGGTGATAATCAAAGTTCCCCTCCTTCAACAGGGACGGGGTTACTATTCCACAATGTTTGTGGTACCGAAGCCAGGCGGTTCGGTGAGACCCTTTCTAAATTTGAAATCCTTGAACACTTATATAAGGAAGTTCAAGTTCAAAATGGAATCGCTCAGGGCGGTTATTGCAAGCCTGGAAGAGGGGGATTACATGGTATCACTGGACATCATGGATGCTTACCTACATGTCCCCATTTACCCACCTCACCAGGAGTACCTCAGGGTTGTGGTAGAGAACTGCCATTACCAATTCCAGACGTTGCCGTTTGGTCTGTCCACGGCACCGAGGGTGTGTTCCAAGGTAATTGCCAAAATGATGATACTCCTTCGAAAGAAGGGAGTTATAATTATCCCGTACTTGGACAATCTCCTTATAAAGGCGAGGTCCAAGGAGCAGTCGTTGAACGGAGTAGCACTATCTCAGTGGGACCTGTTAGACAAGTGAGAATCGCATCTTCAGATGCATCGGCTGATCACCCTGTCCCCGAGGGCCAGGGTGTCTCTGCTGTGGTGGCTGCAGAGTGCTCATCTTCTCGAGGGCCGCAGATTCGGCATTCAGGACTGGGTCCTGGTGACCACGGATGCAAGCCTCCGAGGTTGGGGAGCAGTCACTCAGGGAAGAAATTTCCACGGACAATGGTCGAGTCAGGAGACTTCCCTACACATAAATATTCTGGACCTAAGGGCCATTTACAATGCCCTAAGGCAAGCAGAACCCCTGCTTCAAAACCAGCCGGTGCTGATTCAGTCAGACAACATCACGGCTGTCGCCCATGTAAACCGACAAGGCGGCACAAGAAGCAGGATGGCGTTGGCAGAAGCCACAAGGATTCTCCGATGGGCGGAGTATCACGTGCTAACACTGTCAGCAGTGTTCATTCCGGGTGTGGAAAACTAGGAAGCAGACTTCCTCAGCAGGCACGACCTCCACCCGGGAGAGTGGGGACTTCATCCAGAAGTCTTCACGCAGATTGGGAACCGTTGGGAACGGCCACAGGTGGACATGATGGCGTCCCGCCTCAACAAAAAGCTAAAAAAGTATTGCGCCAGGTCAAGAGACCCTCAGGCGATAGCTGTGGACGCACTAGTGACACCGTGGGTGTACCAGTCGGTTGATGTGTTCCCTCCTCTTCCTCTCATACCCAAGGTACTGAGGATAGTAAGTAAAAGAGGAGTAAGAACTATACTCGTAGTTCCGGATTGGCCAAGAAGAACTTGGTACCCAGAACTACAAGAAATGATCTCGGAGGACCCATGGCCTCTGTCTCTCAGACAGGACCTGTTACTGCAGGGGCCCTGTCTGTTCCAAGACTTACCGCGGCTGCGTTTGAAGGCTTGGCGGTTGAACGCCGGATCCTAACGGAAAAGGGCGTTCCAGATGAAGTGATTCCTACGCTGTTAAAGGCTAGGAAAGACGCTGCCTGAAGTTCAGACGTTGTTAAGGGAGTGCTGCATATTCAGCCCCCTTTTGTGCCTCCAGTGGCACCTTGGGATCTCAACGTAGTGTTTGATTTCCTGAAATCACATTGTTTTGAGCCACTTCAGAACGTGGAGTTGAAGTATCTCACGTGGAAAGTGGTCATATATATATTTGGCCTTGGCTTCGGCTAGGCGTGTGTCAGAATTGGCGGCTTTGTCATGTGAAAGCCCTTATCTGATCTTCCATAGGGACAGGGCAGAATTGAGGATTCGTCCCCAATTTCTCCCTAAGGTGGTATCAGCGTTTCATTTGAACCAACCTATTGTGGTGCCTGCGGCTACTCGGGACTTGGAGGCCTCCAAGTTGCTGGATGTAGTCCGGGCCCTGAAAATCTATGTTTCCTGGACGGCTAGAGTCAGAAATACTGACTCGCTGTTATCCTGCATGCACCCAACAAGCTGGGTGCTCCTGCTTCTAAGCAGACTATTGCTCGCTGGATCTGTAGCACGATTCAACTTGCACATTCTGCGGCTGGACTGCCGCATCCTAAATCAGTAAAAGCCCATTCCACGAGGAAGGGGGGCTCTTCTTGGGCAGCTGCCCAAGGGGTCTCGGCATTACAACTTTGCCGAGCTGTTACCTGGTCGGGGTCAAACACGTTTGCAAAATTCTACAAGTTTGATACCCTGGCTGAGGAGGACCTTGAGTTTGCTCATGCGGTGCTGCAGAGTCATCCGCACTCTCCCGCCCGTTTGGGAGCTTTGGTATAATCCCCATGGTCCTTACGGAGTACCCAGCATCCACTAGGACATCAGAGAAAATAAGAATTTACTCACCGGTAATTCTATTTCTCGTAGTCCGTAGTGGATGCTGGGAGCCCGTCCCAAGTGCGGACTCTCTGCAATACGTGTATATAGTTATATTGGGTTTTGTTATGAGCCATCTGTTAATGAGGCTCATTTGTTGTTCATACTGTTAACTGGGTATAGTTATCACAAGTTGTACGGTGTGATTGGTGTGGCTGGTATGAGTCTTACCCTGGATTCCAAATCCTTTCCTTGTAGTGTCAGCTCTTCCGGGCACAGTTTCCCTAACTGAGGTCTGGAGGAGGGGCATAGAGGGAAGAGCCAGTGCACACCAGATAGTACCTAATCTTTCTTTTAGAGTGCCCAGTCTCCTGCGGAGCCCGTCTATTCCCCATGGTCCTTACGGAGTACCCAGCATCCACTACGGACTACGAGGAATAGAATTACCGGTGAGTAAATTCTTATTTTTTCTCTAAAGCTGCGTACACATTAGGCGATGTGTACGCAGCACGACATCGGCGACGACGGGACCTGGTGGGGGTTCCGGAATTGGCAAGTGCATACACACTTGCCATTGCTCGCTGAGATGGCAGGCCCTCGCTGGCGAAGTCACCAGATTGAGCTACATGCAGATCCGACGGGAAATGTCAGCTACATTGGGGGTACACGCTGGACAATTTTAACAATATGTCGCTCTGATCCGTTAAAATCGTGCAGAAGTTCTAAAAAGTCATCTAATGCTTAAGCATTAGTGGGACGGGATCATGAACAGCCGTAGGGTGACCATACACATGCAGCAGAAAATAAGATTTTACTCAGCGGTAAATCTATTTCTCGTAGTCCGTAGTGGATGCTGGGAACTCCGTAAGGACCATGGGGAATAGACTGGCTCCGCCGGAGACTGGGCACTCTAAAAGAAAGATTAGGTACTATCTAGTGTGCACTGGCTCCTCCCTCTATGCCCCTCCTCCAGACCTCAGTTAGGATACTGTGCCCGGAAGAGCTGACACAATAAGGAAGGATTTTGAATCCCGGGTAAGACTCATACCAGCCACACCAATCACACCGTATAACTCGTGATACTATACCCAGTTAACAGTATGAAATATAACAGAGCCTCTCAACAGATGGCTCAACAATAACCCTTTAGTTAGGCAATAACTATATACAAGTATTGCAGACAATCCGCACTTGGGATAGGCGCCCAGCATCCACTACGGACTACGAGAAATAGATTTACCGGTGAGTAAAATCTTATTTTCTCTGACGTCCTAGTGGATGCTGGGAACTCCGTAAGGACCATGGGGATTATACCAAAGCTCCCAAAGGGGCGGGAGAGTGCGGATGACTCGGCAGCACCGAATGAGAGAACTCAAGGTCCTCCTCAGCCAGGGTATCAAATAGGTAGAATTTTGCAAACGTGTTTGCCCCTGACCAAGTTGCAGCTCGGCAAAGTTGTAAAGCCGAGACCCCTCGGGCAGCCGCCCAAGAAGAGCCCACTTTCCTCGTGGAATGGGCTTTTACTGATTTAGGATGCGGCAATCCAGCCGCAGAATGCTCCAGCTGAATTGTGCTACAAATCCAGCGAGCAATAGTCTGCTTAGAAGCAGGAGCACCTATTTTGTTGGGTGCATACAGGATAAAAAGCGAGTCAGTTTTCCTGACTCCAGCCGTCCTGGAAACATAAATTTTCAAGGCCCTTACTACGTCCAGTAACTTGGAATCTTCCAAGTCCCTAGTAGCCGCAGGCACTACAATAGGTTGGTTCAAGTGAAAAGCTGATACCACCTTTGGGAGAAACTGGGGACGAGTCCTCAATTCTGCCCTATCCATATGGAAAATCAGATAAGGGCTTTTACATGACAAAGCCGCCAATTCTGACACACGCCTGGCCGAAGCCAAGGCCAATAACATGACCACTTTCCACGTGAGATATTTCAGATCCACAGTTTTAAGTGGCTCAAACCAATGTGATTTCAGGAAACTCAACATTACGTTGAGATCCCACGGTGCCACAGGAGGCACAAAAGGGGGCTGAATATGTAGCACTCCCTTTACAAATGTCTGAACTTCAGGCATTGAAGCCAGTTCTTTCTGGAAGAAAATCAACAGAGCCGAAATCTGGACCTTAATGGAACCCAATTTTAGGCCCATAGTCACTCCCGACTGTAGGAAGTGCAGAAAACGACCCAGCTGAAATTCCTCTGTAGGGGCCTTCCTGGCCTCACACCACGCAACATATTTCCGCCAAATACGGTGATAATGGTTTGCGGTTACTTCTTTCCTGGCTTTTATCAGCGTAGGAATGACTTCCTCCGGAATGCCCTTTTCCTTTAGGATCCGGAATTAAACCGCCATGCCGTCAAACGCAGCCGCGGTAAGTCTTGGAACAGACAGGGCCCCTGCTGTAGCAGATCCTGTCTGAGCTGTAGAGGCCATGGGTCCTCTGATATCATTTCTTGAAGTTCTGGGTACCAAGCTCTTCTTGGCCAATCCGGAACCACGAGTATCGTTCTTACTCCTCGCCTTCTTATTATTCTCAGTACCTTTGGTATGAGAGGCAGAGGAGGGAACACATAAACCGACTGGTACACCCACGGTGTCACCAGAGCGTCCACAGCTATCGCCTGAGGGTCCCTTGACCTGGCGCAATATCTCTTTAGTTTTTTGTTGAGGCGGGACGCCATCATGTCCACCTGTGGCCTTTCCCAACGGTGTACAATCATTTGGAAGACTTCTGGATGAAGTCCCCATTCTCCCGGGTGTAGGTCGTGTCTGCTGAGGAAGTCTGCTTCCCAGTTGTCCACTCCCGGAATGAACACTGCTGACAGTGCTATGACGTGATTTTCCGCCCATCGGAGAATCCTTGTGGCTTCTGCCATCGCCATCCAGCTTCTTGTGCCGCCCTGTCGGTTTACATGGGCGACTGCCGTGATGTTGTCTGATTGGATCAGTACCGGCTGGTTTTGAAGCAGGGGCCTTGCCTGACTTAGGGCATTGTAAATGGCCCTCAGTTCCAGAATATTTATGTGTAGGGACGACTCCTGACTTGACCAAAGTCCTTGGAAATTTCTTCCCTGTGTGACTGCCCCCCAGCCTCAAAGGCTGGCATCCGTGGTCACCAGGACCCAGTCCTGTATGCCGAATCTGCGGCCCTCTAGAAGATGAGCACTCTGCAGCCACCACAGCAGAGATACCCTGGTCCTTGGGGACAGGGTTATCAGTCGATGCATCTGAAGATGCGATCCCGACCACTTGTCCAAGAGGTCCCACTGGAAGGTCCTTGCATGGAACCTGCCGAATGGAATTGCTTCGTATGAAGCCACCATTTTTCCCAGGACTCGTGTGCAGTGATGCACCGATACCTGTTTTGGTTTCAGGAGGTCTCTGACTAGAGATGACAGCTCCTCGGCTTTCTCCTGCGGGAGAAACACTTTTTTCTGTTCTGTGTCCAGAACCATCCCCAGGAACAGTAGGCGTGTGGAAGGAACCAGCTGTGACTTTGGAATGTTTAGAATCCAGCCGTGCTGTTGTAGCACTTCCAGAGATAGTGCTACTCCGACCAACAACTGCTCCTTGGACCTCGCCTTTATAAGGAGATCGTCCAAGTACGGGATAATTAAAACTCCCTTTTTTCGAAGGAGTATCATCATTTCTGCCATTACCTTGGTAAACACCCTCGGTGCCGTGGACAGTCCAAACCGCAGTGTCTGGAATTGGTAATGGCAATCCTGTACCACAAATCTGAGGTACTCCTGGTGAGGAAGGTAAATGGGGACATGCAGGTAAGCATCCTTGATGTCCAGGGATACCATGTAATCCCCCTCGTCCAGGCTTGCAATAACCGCCCTGAGCGATTCCATCTTGAACTTGAATCTTTTTATGTATGTGTTCAAGGATTTCAAATTTAAAATGGGTCTCACCGAACCGTCCGGTTTCGGTACCACAAACAGTGTGGAATAGTAACCCCGTCCTTGTTGAAGTAGGGGCACCTTGACTATCACCTGCTGGGAATACAGCTTGTGAATTGCCTCTAGCACAGCCTCCCTGCCCGAGGGAGTTGTCGGCAAGGCAGATTTGAGGGAACGGCGGGGGGGAGACGCCTCGAATTCCAGCTTGTACCCCTGAGATACTACTTGAAGGATCCAGGGATCCACCTGTGAGCGAACCCACTGATCGCTGAAGTTTTTGAGGCGGCCCCCCACCGTACCTGGCTCCGCCTGTGGAGCCCCACCGTCATGCGGCGGACTTGGAAGAAGCGGGGGAGGACTTTTGCTCCTGGGAACTGGCTGTATGCTGCAGCTTTTTCCCTCTACCTCTGCCTCTAGACAGAAAGGACCCGCCTGTTTTTCTGGGGTCGAAAGGACTGTACCTGATAATACGGCGCTTTCTTAGGCTGTGAGGGGACATGGGGCAAAAATGCTGACTTCCCAGCTGTTGCTGTGGAAACTAGGTCTGAGAGACCATCCCCGAATAACTCCTCACCCTTATAAGGCAAAACTTCCATGTGCCTTTTTGAATCTGCATCCCCTGTCCACTGCCGAGTCCATAAGCCTCTCCTAGCAGAAATGGACAATGCACTTATTCTAGATGCCAGCCGGCAGATCTCCCTCTGTGCATCTCTCATGTATAAGACTGAGTCTTTTATATGCTCTACGGTTAGCAATATAGTGTCCCTGTCTAGGGTGTCAATATTTTCCGACAGGGAATCTGACCATGCAGCAGCAGCACTGCACATCCATGCTGAAGCAATAGCTGGTCTCAGTATAACACCTGTGTGTGTATATATAGACTTCAGTATAGCCTCCTGCTTTCTATCAGCAGGTTCCTTTAGGGCGGCCGTATCCGGAGACGGTAGTGCCACCTTTTTCGACAAACGTGTGAGCGCTTTATCCACCCTAGGGGGAGTTTCCCAACGTGACCTATCATCTGGCGAGAAAGGGAACGCCATTAGTAACTTTTTAGAAATTACCAATTTTTTATCGGGGAAAGCCCACGCTTCTTCACACACTTCATTTAATTCTTCAGATGGGGGAAAAACTATGGGTAGTTTTTTCTCCCCAAACATAATAACCTTTTTTGAGGTACCTGGGTTTATATCAGAAATGTGTAATACCTCTTTCATTGCCTCAATCATGCAACGAATGGCCCTAGTGGACATTAAATTAGACTCTTCGTCGTCGACACTGGTATCAGTATCCGTGTCGACATCTGTGTCTGCCATCTGAGGTAGTGGGCGCTTTAGAGCCCCTGATGGCCTTTGAGTCGTCTGGGCAGGCACGAGCTGAGAAGCCGGCTGTCCCGCATTTGGCATGTCGTCAAATTTTTTATGTAAGGAGTCGACACTTGCACGTAATTCCTTCCATAAGTCCATCCACTCAGGTGTCTGCCCCGCAGGGGGTAACATCACATTTATAGGCATCTGCTCTGCCTCCACATAAGCCTCCTCCTCAAACATGTCGACACAGTCGTACCGACACACCGCACACACACAGGGAATGCTCTTAATAGGAGACAGGACCCCACAAAAGCCCTTTGGGGAGACAGAGAGAGAGTATGCCAGCACACACCAGAGCGCTATATAATGCAGGGACTAACTGAATTATGTCCCCTTATAGCTGCTATAAGTTATACTGCGCCTAAATTTAGTGCCCCCCCCCCCCCCTCTCTTTTTTACCCTTTCTGTAGTGCAGACTGCAGGGGAGAGCCAGGGAGCTTCCTTCCAGCGGAACTGTGAGGGAGAAATGGCGCCAGTGTGCTGAGGGAGATAGCTCCGCCCCTTTTTCGGCGGACTTTTCTCCCACTTTTTTATGGATTCTGGCAGGGGTAATTATCACATATATAGCCTCTGGGGCTATATATTGTGATTATTTTGCCAGCCAAGGTGTTTTTATTGCTGCTCAGGGCGCCCCCCCCCAGCGCCCTGCACCCTCAGTGACCGGAGTGTGAAGTGTGTATGAGGAGCAATGGCGCACAGCTGCAGTGCTGTGCGCTACCTTGGTGAAGACTGAAGTCTTCTGCCGCCGATTTTCCGGACCAACTTCATGCTTCTGGCTCTGTAAGGGGGACGGCGGCGCGGCTCCGGGAACGAACACCAAGGACGGGTCCTGCGGTCGATCCCTCTGGAGCTAATGGTGTCCAGTAGCCTAAGAAGCCCAAGCTAGCTGCAAGCAGGTAGGTTCGCTTCTTCTCCCCTTAGTCCCTCGTTGCAGTGAGCCTGTTGCCAGCAGGTCTCACTGTAAAATAAAAAACCTAAATTATACTTTCTTTCTAGGAGCTCAGGAGAGCCCCTAGTGTGCATCCAGCTCAGCCGGGCACAGAAATCTAACTGAGGTCTGGAGGAGGGGCATAGAGGGAGGAGCCAGTGCACACCAGATAGTACCTAATCTTTCTTTTAGAGTGCCCAGTCTCCTGCGGAGCCCGTCTATTCCCCATGGTCCTTACGGAGTTCCCAGCATCAACTAGGAAACATAGCTTTTAGCAGTGGCAGGTGATTTCAGACAAATCTCTTGCACAAAAGACAGGGCAGGTGTAAGTGTGTGCTGATAGGCTACAAGTGTATAGAGGCTGTACCGCTGCACAGTTGCAGTCAGCTCTGCATACAGGTGTCGCTCCTTAAGTATTTCTGAATCATGCCTGTTATGAGGTGAACCATTCAGTTATAGATGATATACAATTTATGTTTTATTTCCATTTTGTACAGGGATATAACACCAGTGCTTAAGGATCCAAATGCTTTTTCTGCTGCAATTGACCTGTTTGAGAGCTACCTCCGGAAGAATTATGGAAACATTGATGTTATTGCTGGTAAAATAATTCTGTACCTATGCGGTTTGTATCTTTTGACTGCAAAGTAGGACAATACAATGTTAGTAATTCATTTACTTACTGTGTGTCCTTGTAATCTGTAGTTGCAAACTAGTCCTAACTACAGTTCTTTACACCTCCTCCTGCTCCTTACCTGTGGGAGTTAATACAACCACTGATATAAATTGATAATAATCAGCAACAAATTAGTGAACAGCTTTCATTTAAATCTAGTTAGACTATTGAAAGCAAATGCTTCATTGGTGTCTTTAAAGGGGGGTACTCACGGAGAGATCCCTGCTTAAAATCTAAGCAATCTGACTAGATTGCTTAGATTTTAAGCAGGGATCTGTCGTGTGTATGCCCCCCAGCAATAGCCGCGCATAGCTATCGCCGGTGCTAGATTGAGCCTGCATGCCTTGCTCAGCACATCGCGCTGTGTTGAGTGGGGGGCGGGGGGGATAGATGTGTGCTAAGCGGTCTGTGTTAAGATCACTCTGCACACATCTCTGCCGTCAGTACCCCCTTTAGATTTTAAGCGTGGATCTCTCGTATGCCCCACAGCGATAGAGATGCGCGGCCCTGCGCATCGCTATCGCCGGTGCTAGATTGAGCCTGCATGCAGGCTCAATCTAGTGGGTCGCTCACTTCAGCGCTGTGTGAAGTGAGCGCCCCACCCCCCCTTTCTCAGCACACACTGCGCTGAGCGGGGGGAGAGATGTGTGCTGAGCGGTCTGTGATAGATCGCTCAGCACACATCTCTCTAGTGTGTACCCCCCTTTAGTTTTGCAGGTGTAAAATTGTGGCCTATTTATTTATTCTCCAGTAATTACAATTCTCTTGTCCTGCAATGTCTTTCCTTTTTTTTTTTTTTTTTTGCAAGTAACTATTGTGTCTGCACAAAAATGGCTTTCTAGAAAATTTAACTTCGTGATTACCAGTTTTCAATTCAGTGCAAAATGTGATATTACTAATTTGTTACAATCCCCCCAGTTCCCAGATTTGCCTTTGTGGGCATGTAAGCATGCTGCATCTTGTGGTTCTAAAGACACTAATGGGCCCTACACACTAAGCTGAACACTGAAAGATATGAACGATATATCGTTTATATCTTTCAGTGTGTATGCACCAACGATGAACGATGCGCATCGTTCATCCTTGGAGCCGGGTCTTTTATACATGCACGCCAATATGGACAATCCCGTCCATATTAGCATGCAGGGCTATGGGGCTGGGTGACGGGGAGAGTGAAGAAACCTCACTCCCCCCCCCCTTCCTGCCGCTGGGGTGTCCATCGGCTGTCGGGCACCTCGGCGGCATATCCGCTGGTGAGTAGGGCCTATAATAACTTGATTGCATGGACTGGATAAGTGACAGGTCAGGAATTCTGGGCCTGAGTGTATGGATGCTGCACGTTGCCGTAGAGGCCACCTATAAAAGACCCTTGCCATTGTGGTGTAGGGCAGACTGTCCACACACATAATTTTTTCCCTTTTTTTTCAGGCCTGGACTCTCGTGGGTTTCTCTTTGGCCCAGCGCTGGCACAAAGATTTGGAATTGGGTTTGTGCTGATTCGGAAAAAGGGGAAATTACCAGGACCAACAGAGTCTGTATCTTATGCACTGGAATATGGAAAGGTACCTGTGTGCAGTACATTCAGCTGGCCTCATCCAAAGCCACTGTGAACAGCAACAGCTAGTTTACTTGATATTTCTGTGTGGGTTCTGAAATAAGCCCCATAGTAGTCTTGCATTGATCCATTATTACCAGGCATGTTAGTGAATGTATCTGGAAGATTGCCACTACTATTCTGTGTTTTCATTTTGTAATCGCCCCAGAGTTTAAGTATTGTACTGTGTGTGGCTGGCGCTTGAAACTGTGCCATTATGATGGGACCCACATGTTAAAATAGCCGCTCAGATCCTGTAAAGACGCATAGGAAAATCAGTGAAGGTTGTCTATCCTAATAGATGGTGTGCGCAGAAAGACATAGAGGTCTATTTACTAAGCCTTGGCTGGAGATGAAGTGCACGGAGATAAAGGGGTTTATTTACTAAAGGGGGGTACTCACGGAGCGATCGCTGCTTAAAATCTAAGCAATCTGACTGGATTGCTTAGATTTTAAGCACGATCGCTCCGTGTGTAGCCCTCTCAGCGATAGCGATGCGCAGCCCCGCGCATCGCTATCGCTGCTGCTAGATTGGCCTGCATGCAGGCCAATCTAGCGGGTCGCTCACTTCACCCGCTGGGTGAAGTGAGCAGCCCCCCCGTCTCCCCCCGCACGCTCAGCACAGATCGCGCTGTGCTGAGCGCCGGGAGAGATGTGTGCTGAGCGGTTCGCTCAGCACACATCTCTCTGACATCGGCCAGTGAGTACTGGCCTTAAGACTTGAATGGAGATAAAGTACCAGCCAATCAGCTCGTAACTACCATGCCACAGGCTGGGTTTGAAAAATGACAATTAGAAGCTGGTTGGCTTGTACTTTATCTCCATGCACTTTTTCTCCATCTAAGGATTAGTAAATAGACCCCAAAGTCCCAACCAACCAGCTTCTGTCATTTTTTCAAACGCAGCCTGTGATATATGCCAGGTATTTGCTGATTGGCTGTTACTTTATCTCTGTGCACTTTTTCTCCATCCTTGGCTTAGTAAATAGACCCCATAGTGAGGAGTTGAGTTCTCCCTTCAGTGTGTAACTGTCCACGACAGATTTGCACAAGAATGTATTGTATAACTCACAATAAAAGGACCCAAAAATAGAATGAAATTGTTCTGTATAGGTGCAAAACAAACGCTGGATCCAATGTCCAAAGACAACATTGTGATAGGACTACAGGCAAATGCTTTATCACGATGGCCACATTGTGTAAGATAATTTGGCAACAGAAAACATTGAGAATTGTAATCCACTGAATGACTCTGTCTAATTTGACCATAATTTATTGTTAGCAATAAGCATGAATAACTAAATTGTCCTATTTTCTGGAGATTGTGCAGGGCAATTATAATGTAACTAGTTACCAGCCTGTCAAAATGACAGAACATGACAGTAATGTCAGTGCCGGTGGCTGTGTGCGCCTGAATGGAGCAACAATTGAATTTCTTTGTCGGGCTCCATCTAGTGGCTACTGGCACGCAAAACACTTAAACACCCCCCTATAGAGGCGAGGAGCAGCATTAGCCTTTAATTATATAGGATGTTTGGTGAGCTTTTAGATGGGGATAGTGAGGTTGTCTCAAAGGACAAAAAGTGTAAATGGCAATGCATAACACTTTAGCTTGCTGTGGTAGCTGTGATCATGTCCCTTGTGTGGGCCCATCTTAAGATAATGATAGCAGAAATGATTCTCTAGAAAATAAACTTAAGCATTTTTTTCCTTTGAAATGCATATTACAATTATTTTTCTCTTGTGTTTTACAAATCCAAATTATATAGTTTTTAATCAATCTTCTACTGGGAGCCAGAATCTGACCTTACAGGTGTGTAGCGTGGTGCTTCTCCAGACACCATGCAAGCTGGAAAAGGGGTTGCCGTTATTGGTGTAACACCCAGGGTGGCAGACGTGGTCACTAGCCTCTTGTTACTTCCCTGATAGTAACAGCAAATCATTTTAATCGAAATCTACATATCTTTTTCAGGCAGAGATTGAGATTCAGACTGATGCTGTGGCTCCTGGCCAGAAAGTTGTGATCATTGATGATTTACTGGCAACTGGAGGTAAAACGATACATTAAATAACTGTCTTCCTGATTGGTGTGTTGCATTAGTGCCCTTGCAGAAATAAGGGGATAGGGTAGTAATAGCATATTCCTATAAGAAGTGCATTCAAATCCAGCAATAGACCGCCAACAGGGCTGGGCTAAAATGTAGCCAGTCTGAGAATGCGAATATTCAGACTGTAAAGGGGGGTACACACGGAGAGATCCGTGCTTAAAATCTAAGCAATCTTGCTAGATTGCTTAGATTTTAAGCACGGATCTGCCGCGTGTATGCCCTCCAGCGATAGCGCATCGCTATCGCCGATGCTAGATTGAGCTGCATGCAGGCTCAATCTAGCGGGTCGCTCACTTCACCGTTGTGTGAAGTGAGCGGCCCCCCGTCGGCCTTCCCCCTCGCTCAGCACATCGCGCTGTGCTGAGCGGGGTGAGAGATGTGTGCTGAGCGGTCTGTGTTAAGATCGCTCAGCACACATCTCTCCCGTGAGTACCCCCCTTAAAAGTGAAAAATCTAATGTCCACAGAAAATTAGAAAGTGTGAACTGGGCCCTATTATTATAGTAACTACAGCTGTGGCCATATATTCATTATTAATAACCTTTACTTATATCTGGCACTCACATCAGTCTCTACACCCATTAAATTCTTTACCACTCTAACAGCAATCTGCTGGTATGGTTTTGGATTGTGAGAGGCTTCTAGAGCACTGCAGAAAACCACAAACATTGATAACATTTGTGAAACTCCTCGTTGTAGTAGAATCGTCAGACCCAGCACAGCAATGCTAACCCCTGTGCAACCATATATCATTTCTCTACATACTGTCGCCAGATTTGAACACAGGTTATTGCACATGAGCATACATAACACATGTTGCTGTGCGGTGTAAAAGGGCCCAATTGCAATAATCCGGGTCAAGTGACCTGGTATTCCAACTCGCGTAACTTGCAGGGTTGAACATTGGTTCAACCCGGCTCACTGTGCTGTGTAAACCTGAAGCCGGGTCGATGCAACCTGTTTCCCGTTCACTCTGTGTGGACGGACGGAGCTTGGAGATCATGTGATCTCCAAGCGCCGCCCCCTGCCGCGTCACCAACCCGGCAATATGCCGGGTTGGAAATAGCGTGTCGCATCCTGGAAGCACCCGTGTCTGACGACCTGCCTCATTCGGTCTGAAAAGGGTACTAGTCACTGTCATCTACATAAAGTATGGCCCTTACTTGGATGCCCCTCTGTAATCAATAATGAAATCTGTTTTATTGCTGACAGGTACAATGAGTGCAGCATGTGAACTGCTGAAAAGAAGAAATGCTAATATCCTGGTCTGCCTCGTGCTAATAGAACTGACATCGCTAAAAGGGGCAGACAAGCTGCAACCACACCAGGTCCACTCCCTGCTGAAGTATGAATAGGACCTGCAATACTGCCGGAACAGTGCCTGGAATTACTGTCTGGAATGGATGAATTTATGTACATCCCTCAAATATTTTGGGGGTGTGCGGGACAAATGGCATTCTACATGTTTTTACACACCCATAACAAAAAGCCACATCAGAATATACTTGGAATAAATGCACAATATGAGAACTTTGGTCTGTCTGGTGCTCATAAGTTGTTTGAGGACTAAACTAAAGCAGAATGTTGCACTGCAGTCAGCTGGCACTTTTGTCTGATGCACTGTTAATGGGAAATACACCTCCAAGTGGCGGCATGAAGTCACCAGTGCTACCAGTATTTTCAGTGGTGGATTTTTAACAATAAAATTTAGACATAGAGATGTGAAATCATTATGATATTGGTGCATTAGTGGACGGATGTCTTGTTGGAAGCTAGCTTGTTCTCTGAGTGAACTTCTGTAAAAGTGGTCTGTATTCAGGATTGCACTTTTGGCAAGCCTTCATACACCTTGCCAGCAACACATCATATTTCATTGCATCTACCCCCAGTGTTTACTACAAGTTTATTCTTTGCCACTATTTTACAGCTGTCACCAATAGCCAAAAAGAAGCTTCAATAGTATATTTTCATTTGCTCTATATTTTGTCTCTTCGTTATATCCTATCTTTATTTGTTGAGTGCATGAACTAATTTACGTGATCAGTATATTGAAAGTATTGTTCCATATCAGCAGTTTACTAAGATTTAAATTACTGTATATAAGCAATGCGATTAACCAGGGGAAAAAAATAAATTCATTTTGCACTGACAGTACCTTACTTTGTGCCATCACAAGAAGGGGATGCAATCACCATGTTCACATTCATGATGTTGTCATGGTTACAATGTGAAGTGAGACGCGTATGTTCAATGTCAACATTCTAAGGGGTATATGCAATTGCGGTCGAATTCCCTAAATTGTCGAAAAACGGGACTTTCTCTATCGTCCTAAGTGGATGCTGGGGTTCCTGAAAGGACCATGGGGAATAGCGGCTCCGCAGGAGACAGGGCACAAAAAAGTAAAGCTTTACTAGGTCAGGTGGTGTGCACTGGCTCCTCCCCCTATGACCCTCCTCCAGACTCCAGTTAGATTTTGTGCCCGAACGAGAAGGGTGCAATCTAGGTGGCTCTCCTAAAGAGCTGCTTAGAGAAAGTTTAGTTTAGGTTTTTTTCTTTACAGTGAGTCCTGCTGGCAACAGGATCACTGCAACGTGGGACTTAGGGGGAAAGTAGTAAACTCACCTGCATGCAGAGTGGATTTGCTGCTTGGCTACTGGACACCATTAGCTCCAGAGGGATCGAACACAGGCCCAGCCGTGGAGTCCGGTCCCGGAGCCGCGCCGCCGACCCCCTTGCAGATGCTGAAGCGTGAAGAGGTCCGGAAACCGGCGGCTGAAGACTCCTCAGTCTTCATAAGGTAGCGCACAGCACTGCAGCTGTGCGCCATTTTCCTCTCAGCACACTTCACTGGGCAGTCACTGAGGGTGCAGAGCGCTGGGGGGGGGCGCTCTGAGAGGCAAATATAAACCTTATACAAGGCTAAAAATACCTCACATATAGCCCATAGGGGCTATATGGAGATATTTAACCCCTGCCTGACTGGAAAAATAGCGGGAGAAGAACCCGCCGAAAAAGGGGCGGGGCCTATCTCCTCAGCACACGGCGCCATTTTCTGTCACAGCTCCGCTGGTCAGAACGGCTCCCAGGTCTCTCCCCTGCACTGCACTACAGAAACAGGGTAAAACAGAGAGGGGGGGCACATTAATGGCTATATATATATATATTAAAGCAGCTATAAGGGAGCACTTAATATAAGGATATCCCTTGTATATATAGCGCTTTGTGGTGTGTGCTGGCAGACTCTCCCTCTGTCTCCCCAAAAGGGCTAGTGGGTCCTGTCTTCATTAGAGCATTCCCTGTGAGTTTGCGGTGTGTGTCGGTACGTGGTGTCGACATGTATGAGGACGATATTGGTGTGGAGGCGGAGCAATTGCCAAATATGCAGATGTCACCCCCCAGGGGGTCGACACCAGAATGGATGCCTTTATTTGTGGAATTACGTGATGGTTTATCTTCCCTTAAACAGTCAGTTGAGGACATGAGGCGGCCGGACAATCAATTAATGCCTGTCCAGGCGCCTCAAACACCGTCAGGGGCTGTAAAACGCCCTTTGCCTCAGTCGGTCGACACAGACCCAGACACGGGCACTGATTCCAGTGACGACGGTAGAAATTCAAACGTATTTTCCAGTAGGGCCACACGTTATATGATTTTGGCAATGAAGGAGACGTTACATTTAGCTGATACTACAGATACCGTAAAACAGGGTATTATGTATGGTGTGAAAAAACTACAAACAGTTTTTCCTGAATCAGAAGAATTAAATGACGTGTGTGATGAAGCGTGGGTTGCTCCTGATAAAAAGTTGATAATTTCAAAAAAGTTATTGGCATTATACCCTTTCCCGCCAGAGGTTAGGGCGCGCTGGGAAACACCCCCTAAGGTGGACAAGGCGCTCACACGCTTATCCAAACAAGTGGCGTTACCCTCTCCTGAGACGGCCGCACTTAAGGATCCATCAGATAGAAAGATGGAAGTTATTCAAAAGAATATATACACACATGCAGGTGTTATACTACGACCAGCTATAGCAACTGCCTGGATGTGCAGTGCTGGAGTAGTTTGGTCAGAATCCCTGATTGAAAATATTGATACCCTAGATAGGGACAATGTTTTACTGTCGTTAGAACAAATAAAGGATGCATTTATCTATATGCGTGATGCACAGAGGGATATTTGCACACTGGCATCTCGGATGAGTGCTATGTCCATTTCAGCCAGAAGAGCCTTATGGACACGACAGTGGACAGGCGATGCGGATTCAAAACGTCACATGGAGGTTTTGCCGTATAAAGGGGAGGAGTTATTTGGAGTTGGTCTATCAGACTTGGTGGCCACGGCTACTGCCGGGAAATCCACTTTTTTACCTCAAGTCACTCCCCAACAGAGAAAGGCACCGACCTTTCAACCGCAGCCTTTTCGCTCCTACAAAAATAAGAGAGCAAAGGGCTTGTCGTACCTGCCACGAGGCAGAGGAAGAGGGAAGAGACACCAACAGGCAGCTCCTTCCCAGGAACAGAAGCCCTCCCCGGCTCCTGCAAAAACCTCAGCATGACGCTGGGGCCTCTCAAGCGGACTCGGGGACAGTGGGGGGCCGTCTCAAAAATTACAGCGCGCAGTGGGCTCACTCGCAGGTAGACCCCTGGATCCTGCAGATAATATCTCAGGGGTACAGGTTGGAATTAGAGACGGATCCTCCTCATCGTTTCCTGAAGTCTGCCTTACCAACCGTCTCTTCCGAAAGGGAGAGGGTGTTGGAAGCCATTCACAAGCTGTACGCTCAGCAGGTGATAGTCAAAGTACCCCTATTACAACAAGGAAAGGGGTATTATTCCACTCTATTTGTGGTACCGAAGCCGGATGGCTCGGTAAGGCCTATTCTAAATCTGAAGTCCTTGAACCTCTACATAAAAAAGTTCAAGTTCAAGATGGAGTCACTCAGAGCAGTGATAGCGAACCTGGAAGAAGGGGACTTTATGGTATCCTTGGACATCAAGGATGCGTATCTACACGTTCCGATTTACCCCGCACACCAGGGGTACCTCAGGTTCATTGTTCAAAACTGTCACTATCAGTTTCAGACGCTGCCGTTCGGATTGTCCACGGCGCCTCGGGTCTTTACCAAGGTAATGGCCGAGATGATGATTCTTCTTCGAAGAAAAGGCGTATTAGTTATCCCATACTTGGACGATCTCCTAATAAGGGCAAGGTCCAGAGAACAGCTGGAGACAGCTTTAGCACTATCTCAAGAGGTGCTAAGACAACACGGGTGGATTCTGAATATTCCAAAATCCCATTTAATCCCGACAACTCGTCTGCTGTTCCTAGGAATGATTCTGGACACGGTTCAGAAAAAGGTTTTCCTTCCAGAGGAAAAAGCCAAGGAGTTATCCGATCTGGTCAGGAACCTCCTAAAACCAGGAAAAGTGTCAGTACATCAATGCACAAGAGTCCTGGGAAAAATGGTGGCTTCTTACGAAGCAATTCCATTCGGCAGATTCCATGCAAGAATATTCCAAAGGGATCTGTTGGACAAATGGTCAGGGTCGCATCTGCAGATGCACCTGCGAATAACCCTGTCACCAAAGACAAGGGTGTCACTTCTGTGGTGGTTGCAGAAGGCTCACCTATTAGAAGGCCGCAGATTCGGCATTCAGGATTGGATCCTGGTGACCACGGACGCCAGCCTGAGAGGCTGGGGAGCAGTCACACAAGGAAGAAACTTCCAGGGAGTATGGACGAGTCTGGAAAAGTCTCTTCACATAAACATTCTGGAACTAAGAGCAATCTACAATGCTCTAAGCCAGGCGGAACTTCTCCTGCAAGGAAAGCCGGTGTTGATTCAGTCGGACAACATCACGGCGGTCGCCCATGTAAACAGGCAGGGCGGCACAAGAAGCAGGAGTGCAATGGCAGAAGCTGCCAAGATTCTTCGCTGGGCGGAGAATCACGTGATAGCACTGTCAGCAGTGTTCATCCCGGGCGTGGACAACTGGGAAGCAGACTTCCTCAGCAGACACGATCTTCATCCGGGAGAGTGGGGTCTACATCCAGAAGTCTTCAACATGTTAATAGACCGTTGGGAAAGACCAATTGTAGACATGATGGCGTCTCGCCTCAACAAGAAACTGGACAAATATTGCGCCAGGTCAAGAGATCCACAGGCAATAGCTGTGGACGCACTGGTAACTCCTTGGGTGTACCAGTCAGTGTATGTGTTTCCTCCTCTGCCGCTCATACCAAAGGTATTGAAGATCATACGGCAAAGAAGAGTAAGAACAATACTAGTGGTTCCGGATTGGCCGAGAAGGACTTGGTATCCGGAACTTCAAGAGATGCTCACGGACGAACCGTGGCCTCTACCTCTGAGAAGGGACCTGCTACAGCAGGGTCCCTGTCTTTTTCAAGACTTACCGCGGCTGCGTTTGACGGCATGGCGGTTGAACGCCAGATCCTAAAAGGGAAAGGCATTCCAGAAGAAGTCATTCCTACCTTGATTAAGGCACGGAAGGAAGTCACCGTGAAACATTATCACCGCATTTGGCGAAAATATGTAGCGTGGTGCGAGGATCGGAGGGTTCCGACGGAGGAATTCCAACTGGGTCGTTTCCTACATTTCCTGCAATCAGGATTATCTATGGGTCTCAAATTGGGATCCATTAAGGTTCAAATTTCGGCCCTGTCAATATTCTTCCAAAAAGAATTGGCTTCTGTCCCTGAGGTCCAGACTTTTGTCAAGGGAGTACTGCATATACAGCCTCCTGTGGTGCCTCCGGTGGCACCGTGGGATCTAAATGTAGTTTTAGATTTCCTCAAATCCCATTGGTTTGAACCATTGAAAAAGGTGGATTTGAAATATCTCACATTGAAAGTGACTATGTTACTAGCCCTGGCCTCTGCCAGGAGAGTATCTGAATTGGCGGCTTTATCTTATAAAAGTCCTTATCTAATCTTCCATTCGGATAGGGCAGAACTGCGGACTCGTCCGCATTTTCTCCCTAAAGTGGTATCAGCATTTCATCTGAACCAACCTATTGTGGTGCCTGCGGCCACTAGCGACTTGGAGGACTCCAAGTTGTTGGACGTTGTCAGAGCCTTAAAAATATACATTGCAAGGACGGCTGGAGTCAGAAAATCTGACTCGCTGTTTATATTGTATGCACCCAACAAGTTGGGCGCACCTGCTTCTAAGCAGTCGATTGCTCGTTGGATTTGTAACACAATTCAACTTGCACATTCTGTGGCAGGCCTGCCACAGCCTAAAACTGTAAAAGCCCACTCCACAAGGAAGGTGGGCTCATCTTGGGCGGCTGCCCGAGGGGTCTCGGCATTACAACTCTGCCGAGCAGCTACGTGGTCGGGGGAGAACACGTTTGTAAAATTTTACAAATTTGATACCCTGGCAAAGGAGGACCTGGAGTTCTCTCATTCGGTGCTGCAGAGTCATCCGCACTCTCCCGCCCGTTTGGGAGCTTTGGTATAATCCCCATGGTCCTTTCAGGAACCCCAGCATCCACTTAGGACGATAGAGAAAATAAGAATTTACTTACCGATAATTCTATTTCTCGGAGTCCGTAGTGGATGCTGGGCGCCCATCCCAAGTGCGGATTATCTGCAATACTTGTACATAGTTATTGTTAACTAATTCGGGTTATTGTTAAGGAGCCATCTTTAAGAGGCCCTTTCTGTTGTCATACTGTTAACTGGGTTTAGATCACAAGTTGTACGGTGTGATTGGTGTGGCTGGTATGAGTCTTACCCGGGATTCAAAATGCCTCCCTTATTGTGTATGCTCGTCCGGGCACAGTACCTAACTGGAGTCTGGAGGAGGGTCATAGGGGGAGGAGCCAGTGCACACCACCTGACCTAGTAAAGCTTTACTTTTTTGTGCCCTGTCTCCTGCGGAGCCGCTATTCCCCATGGTCCTTTCAGGAACCCCAGCATCCACTACGGACTCCGAGAAATAGAATTATCGGTAAGTAAATTCTTATTTTTTCGCCCCAAAAAAAATTCGACAATGCAATTCAGTACTTTCCGTCAAAAAAACAGACTTTCAAAATTCGACTTTTTGAAATTCGACATTTGTCAAATTCGACTTTTCTGCAATGGTACAAATGCGGCAATTCGACCAAAGCCTATTCAATTGAAGTTTGGAAATTCGACAACAGTGCTTTTAGACAGTAAATTCGTCATTTTCAATCCGCCACACTTTGGTGGGTGAATCTAATAAAAAAAATTTTAAAACATGTTTTTTTTGGTGTTTTTTTTTATTGGTAATAGCATATCTATTTATATTAGAAGGGATTAGGTACTTGGTTTGTCTTTTTGGGAGGCACAAGTATTATTTATATATTTTTAAAAATATTTTTTATTTTTTTTTATTTTTTAGATGGAATGGTAAAATCCCGGAAAAAAATGGCGTGGGGTCCCCCCTCCAAAGCATAACCAGCCTCGGGCTCTTCGAGCCGGTCCTGGTTCTAAAAATCCGGGGGGAAAATGGACAGGGGATCCCCCGTATTTTTAAAACTAGCACCGGGCTCTGCGCCTGGTGCAAAAAATACGGGGGACAAAAAGAGTAGGGGTCCCCTGTATTTTTTACACCAGCATCGGGCTCCACTAGCTGGACAGATAATGCCACAGCCGGGGGTCACTTTTATACAGCGCCCTGCGACCGTGGCATTAAATATCCAACTAGTCACCCCTGGCCGGGGTACCCTGGGGGAGTTAGGACCCCTTCAAACAAGGGGACCCCCCCCCCAGCCACCCAAGGGCCAGGGGTGAAGCCCGAGGCTGTCCCCCCCCATCCAAGGGCTGCGGATGGGGGGCTGATAGCCTTGAGAAAATCACAAGAATATTGTTTTTTCCTGTAGTACTGCAAGTCCCAGCAAGCCTTCCCCGCAAGCTGGTACTTGGAGAACCACAAGTACCAGCATGCGGGAGAAAAACGGGCCCGCTGGTACCTGTAGTACTACTGGAAAAAAAATACCCAAATAAAAACAGGAGACACACACCTTGAGAGTAAAACTTTTTCTCTGACGTCCTAAGTGGATGCTGGGGACTCCGTCAGGACCATGGGGAATAGCGGCTCCGCAGGAGACAGGGCACAAAAGTAAAAGCTTTAGGATCAGGTGGTGTGCACTGGCTCCTCCCCCTATGACCCTCCTCCAAGCCTCAGTTAGATTTTTGTGCCCGGCCGAGAAGGGTGCAATCTAGGTGGCTCTCCTAAAGAGCTGCTTAGAGTAAAAGTTTTGTTAGGTTTTTTATTTTCAGTGAGTCCTGCTGGCAACAGGCTCACTGCATCGAGGGACTTAGGGGAGAGAAGTGAACTCACCTGCGTGCAGGATGGATTGGCTTCTTAGGCTACTGGACACCATTAGCTCCAGAGGGAGTCGGAACACAGGTCTCACCCTGGGGTTCGTCCCGGAGCCGCGCCGCCGACCCCCTTGCAGATGCCGAAAAGTGAAGAGGTCCAGAAACCGGCGGCAGAAGACTTTTCAGTCTTCATAAGGTAGCGCACAGCACTGCAGCTGTGCGCCATTGTTGTCAGCACACTTCATAGCAGCGGTCACTGAGGGTGCAGGGCGCTGGGGGGGGCGCCCTGGGCAGCAATGATAGTACCTTATTCTGGCTAAAAATACATCACATATAGCCCCTGGGGGCTATATGGATGTATTTAACCCCTGCCAGGTCTCAGAAAAACGGGAGAAGAAGCCCGCCGAAAAGGGGGCGGGGCCTATTATCCTCAGCACACAGCGCCATTTTCCCTCACAGAAATGCTGGTGGGAAGGCTCCCAGGCTCTCCCCTGCACTGCACTACAGAAACAGGGTTAAAACAGAGAGGGGGGGCACTTATTTGGCGATATGTATATATATATATATATATATATATATATTAAAATGCTATAAGGGAAAAACACTTATATAAAGGTTGTCCCTGTATAATTATAGCGTTTTTGGTGTGTGCTGGCAAACTCTCCCTCTGTCTCCCCAAAGGGCTAGTGGGGTCCTGTCCTCTATCAGAGCATTCCCTGTGTGTGTGCTGTGTGTCGGTACGTGTGTGTCGACATGTATGAGGACGATGTAGGTGAGGAGGCGGAGCAATTGCCTGTAATGGTGATGTCACTCTCTAGGGAGTCGACACCGGAATGGATGGCTTATTTAAGGAATTACGTGATAATGTCAACACGCTGCAAGGTCGGTTGACGACATGAGACGGCCGGCAAACCAATTAGTACCTGTCCAGGCGTCTCAAACACCGTCAGGGGCGTTAAAACGTCCTTTTACCTCAGTCGGTCGACACGGACACTGACTCCAGTGTCGACGGTGAAGAAACAAACGTATTTTCCTTTAGGGCCACACGTTACTTGTTAAGGGCAATGAAGGAGATGTTACATATTTCTGATACTACAAGTACCACAAAAAAGGGTATTATGTGGAGTGTGAAAAAACTACATGTGGTTTTTCCTGAATCAGATAAATTAAATGAAGTGTGTGATGATGCGTGGGTTTCCCCCGATAGAAAATTATTGGCGGTATACCCTTTCCCGCCAGAAGTTATGGCGCGTTGGGAAACACCCCTTAGGGTGGATAAGGTGCTCACACGCTTATCAAAACAAGTGGCGTTACCGTCTCCAGATACGGCCGCCCTCAAGGAGCCAACTGATAGGAGGCTGGAAAATATCCTAAAAAGTATATACACACATACTGGTGTTATACTGCGACCAGCGATCGCCTCAGCCTGGATGGGCAGCGCTGGGGTGGCTTGGTCGGATTCCCTGACTGGAAATATTGATACCCTTGACAGGGACAGTATTTTATTGACTATAGAGCATTTAAAGGATGCATTTCTATATATGCGAGATGCACAGAGGGATATTTGCACTCTGGCATCAAGAGTAAGTGCGATGTCCATATCTGCCAGAAGATGTTTATGGACACGACAGTGGTCAGGTGATGCAGATTCCAAACGGCACATGGAAGTATTGCCGTATAAAGGGGAGGAGTTATTTGGGGTCGGTCCATCGGATCTGGTGGCCACGGCAACAGCTGGAAAATCCACCTTTTTACCCCAAGTCACATCTCAGCAGAAAAAGACATCGTCTTTTCAGCCTCAGTCCTTTCGTCCCCATAAGGGAAGAAGACTGCAGCAGGCAGCCCATTCCCAGGAACAGAAGCCTTCCACCGCTTCTGCCAAGTCCTCAGCATGACGCTGGGGCCGTACAAACAGGTGCGGTGGGGGGTCGTCTCAAGAGTTTCAGCACGCAGTGGGCTTACTCGCAAGTGGACCCCTGGATCCTACAAGTAGTATCCCAGGGGTACAGATTGGAAATTCGAGACGTCTCCCCCTCGCAGGTTCCTGAAGTTTGCTTTACCAACGTCTCCCTCCGACAGGGAGGCAGTATTGGAAACAATTCACAAGCTGTATTCCCAGCAGGTGATAATCAAAGTACCCCTCCTACAACAAGGAAAGGGGTATTATTCCACACTATATTGTGGTACTGAAGCCAGACGGCTCGGTGAGAACTATTCTAAATCTGAAATATTTGAACACTTACATACAAAGGTTCAAATCAAGATGGAGTCACTCAGAGCAGTGATAGCGAACCAGGAAGAAGGGGACTATATGGTGTCCCTGGACATCAAGGATGCTTACCTCCATGTCCCAATTTGCCCTTCTCACCAAGGGTACCTCAGGTTCGTGGTACAAAACTGTCACTATCAGTTTCAGACGCTGCCGTTTGGATTGTCCACGGCACCCCGGGGTCTTTACCAAGGTAATGGCCGAAATGATGATTCTTCTTCAAAGAAAAGGCGTCTTAATTATCCCTTACTTGGACGATCTCCTGATAAGGGCAAGGTCCAGAGAACAGTTGGAGGTCGGAGTAGCACTATCTCAAGTAGTTCTACGACAGCACGGGTGGATTCTAAATATTTCAAAATCGCAGCTGTCTCCGACGACACGTCTGCTGTTCCTAGGGATGATTCTGGACACAGTCCAGAAAAAGGTGTTTCTCCCGGAGGAGAAAGCCAGGGAGTTATCCGAGCTAGTCAGGAACCTCCTAAAACCAGGCCAAGTGTCAGTGCATCAATGCACAGGGGTCCTGGGAAAAATGGTGGCTTCTTACGAAGCGATTCCATTCGGCAGATTCCACGCAAGAACTTTTCAGTGGGATCTGCTGGGAAAATGGTCCGGATCGCATCTTCAGATGCATCAGCGGATAACCCTGTCTCCAAGGACAAGGGTGTCTCTTCTGTGGTGGCTGCAGAGTGCTCATCTACTAAAGGGCCACAGATTCGGCATTCAGGACTGGGTCCTGGTGACCATGGATGCCAGCCTGAAAGGCTGGGGAGCAGTCACACAAGGAAAAAATTTCCAGGGAGTGTGATCAAGTCTGGAGACTTCTCTCCACATAAATATACTGGAGCTAAGAGCAATTTACAATGCTCTAAGCTTAGCAAGACCTCTGCTTCAAGGTCAGCCGGTATTGATCCAGTCGGACAACATCACGGCAGTCGCCCACGTAAACAGACAGGGCGGCACAAGAAGCTGGAGGACAATGGCAGAAACTGCAAGGATTCTTCGCTGGGCGGAAAATCATGTGATAGCACTGTCAGCAGTGTTCATTCCGGGAGTGGACAACTGGGAAGCAGACTTCCTCAGCACGACCTCCACCCGGGAGAGTGGGGACTTCATCGGGAAGTCTTCCACATGATTGTGAACCGTTGGGAAAGACCAAAGGTGGACATGATGGCGTCCCGCCTGAACAAAAAACTGGACAGGTATTGCGCCAGGTCAAGAGACCCTCAGGCAATAGCTGTGGACGTTCTGGTAACACCGTGGGTGTACCAGTCGGTGTATGTGTTCCCTCCTCTGCCTCTCATACCCAAGGTACTGAGAATTATAAGACGTAGAGGAGTAAGAACTATACTCGTGGCTCCGGATTGGCCAAGAAGGACTTGGTACCCGGAACTTCAAGAGATGCTCACAGAGGACTCATGGCCTCTGCCGCTAAGAAGGGACTTGCTTCAGCAAGTACCATGTCTGTTCCAAGACTTACCGCGGCTGCGTTTGACGGCATGGCGGTTGAACGCCGGATCCTAAGGGAAAAAGGCATTCCGGAAGAGGTCATTCTTACCCTGGTCAAAGCCAGGAAGGAGGTGACCGCACAACATTATCACCACATGTGGCGAAAATATGTTGCGTGGTGTAAGGCCAGGAAGGCCCCACGAAGAAATTTCAACTCGGTCGATTCCTGCATTTCCTGCAAACAGGAGTGTCTATGGGCCTCAAATTGGGGTCCATTAAGGTTCAAATTTCGGCCCTGTCGATTTTCTTCCAGAAAGAATTGGCTTCAGTTCCTGAAATCCAGAAGTTTGTCAAGGGAGTACTGCATATACAACCCCCTTTTGTGCCTCCAGTGGCACTGTGGGATCTCAACGTAGTTCTGGGATTCCTCAAATCACATTGGTTAAACCGCTCAAATCTGTGGATTTGAAATATCTCACATGGAAAGTGACCATGATGTTGGCCCTGGCCTCGGCAAAGCGAGTGTCAGAATTGGCGGCTTTGTCTCACAAAAGCCCATATCTGATTGTCCATTCGGACAGGGCAGAGCTGCGGACTCGTCCCCATTTTCTCCCTAAGGTGGTGTCAGCGTTTCACCTGAACCAGCTTATTGTGGTACCTGCGGCTACTAGGGACTTGGAGGACTCCAAGTTGCTAGATGTTGTCAGGGCCCTGAAAATATAGGTTTCCAGGACGGCTGGAGTCAGGAAAACTGACTTGCTGTTATCCTGTATGCACCCAACAAACTGGGTGCTCTTGCTTCTAAGCAGATGATTGCTAGTTGGATGTGTAGTACAATTCAGCTTGCACATTCTGTGGCAGGCCTGCCACAGCCAAAATATGTAAATGCCCATTCCACAAGGAAGGTGGGCTCATCTTGGGCGGCTGCCCGAGGGGTCTCGGCTTTACAACTTTGCCGAGCTGCTACTTGGTCAGGGGCACACCCTGGCTGAGGAGGACCTGGAGTTCTCTCACTCGGTGCTGCAGAGTCATCCGCACTCTCCCGCCCGTTTGGGAGTTTTGGTATAATCCCCATGGTCCTGACGGAGTCCCCGGCATCCACTTAGGACGTCAGAGAAAATAAGAATTTACTTACCGATAATTCTATTTCTCGTAGTCCGTAGTGGATGCTGGGCGCCCATCCCAAGTGCGGATTGTCTGCAATACTTGTACATAGTTATTGTTACAAAAATCGGGTTATTATTGTTGTGAGCCATCTTTTCAGAGGCTCCGCTGTTATCATGCTGTTAACTGGGTTCAGATCACAGGTTGTACAGTGTGATTGGTGTGGCTGGTATGAGTCTTACCCGGGATTCAAAATCCTTCCTTATTGTGTACGCTCGTCCGGGCACAGTATCCTAACTGAGGCTTGGAGGAGGGTCATAGGGGGAGGAGCCAGTGCACACCACCTGATCCTAAAGCTTTTACTTTTGTGCCCTGTCTCCTGCGGAGCCGCTATTCCCCATGGTCCTGACGGAGTCCCCAGCATCCACTACGGACTACGAGAAATAGAATTATCGGTAAGTAAATTCTTATTATTTCACACCTGCCGACACACACATACTTACCTATGTTGACCCGCCGACTGCCACGTCTCCTGATCCGACGATCCGGGGTACCTGTGAATAAAATTATACTCGCCTCAATCCAGTGTCCAGATATAAATCCTCGTACTTGGCAAAGCAAATAAACGAACACCCGACCAAGCGGACTGAAAGGAGTCCCATGTTACACATGGGACCCCTTTCCCCGAATGCAGAGACCCCCCCCGTGACTGCTGTCACAGAAAGGTCTCTTAAGCCAATCAGCGAGCGCAACGTCCTGGCACTCTGCTGATTGGCTGCACTTCTGAGCTGTCAGACAGCGCATCGCAAAGCCTCTCCATTACTTTCAATGGTGGGAACTTTGCGTCAGCGGTGAGGTCACCCGCGGTCAGCGGCTGACCGCAGGTAACCCCACCGCTGACGGCAAAGTTCCCACCATTGAAAGTAATGGAGGGAGCTGTGCGATGCGCTGTCTGAGCTCACACGCGCATACAGCCAATCAGGTGAGTGCAACGAAGTAGCGCTTCCTGATTGGCTGAAGGGACCTCTGTGACAGGAGTCACGTGGGGTCCCGGCATTCGGGGAAAGGGTAAACATGGGACCCCTTTCAGTCCGCTGGTCCGGGTGTTCGTTTATTTGTTTTGCCAAGTACGAGGATTTATATCTGGACACTGGATTGAGGTGAGTATAATTTTATTCACAGGTACCCCGGATCGTCGGATCAGGAGACGTGGCAGTCGGCGGGTCAACATAGGTAAGTATGTGTTTGTCGGCAGGTGTGAAATAAAGTTTTACTCTCAAGGTGTGTGTCTCCTGGTTTTTATTTGGGTATTTTTTTTCCAGTAGTACTACAGGTACCAGCGGCCCGTTTTTCTCCCACATGCTGGTACTTGTGGTTCTCCAAGTACCAGCTTGCGGGGGAGGCTTGCTGGGACTTGTAGTACTACAGGAAAAAAACAATATTCTTGTCATTTTCTCAAGGCTATCAGCCCCCCATCCGCAGCCCTTGGATGGGGGGGGACAGCCTCGGGCTTCACCCCTGGCCCTTGGGTGGCTGGTGGGGACCCCTTGATTGAAGGGGTCCCCACTCCCCCAGGGTACCCCGGCCAGGGGTGACTAGTTGGATATTTAATGCCACGGCCGCAGGGTGCTGTATAAAAGTGACCCCCGGCTGTGGCATTATCTGTCCAGCTAGTGGAGCCCGATGCTGGTGTAAAAAATACGGGGGACCCCTACTCTTTTTGTCCCCCGTATTTTTTGCACCAGCACCAGGCGCAGAGCCCGGTGCTGGTTTTAAAAATACGGGGGATCCCCCGTCCATTTCCCCCCCGGATTTTTAGAACCAGGACCAGCTCGAAGAGCCCGAGGCTGGTTATGCTTTGGAGGGGGGACCCCACGCAATTTTTTTTCGTGTTTTTTTCCCGTTTTTTAAAAATCGGAACAAAATCCGTCAAATCGGACGTTTTTCGTCAGCAAGACTGTCGAATTCGTTTTTTATTGAATATGGTCAATTTCGGCTCCCACTTGCCGAAATTAGACTGTCGAATTGTGTCGAATTAAAAAACGGACGAAAAATTGCCGCGATTCGCCGCTAATTGCATATACCCCTAAATGTTGACCGTTCATCAAACCTGCCAACTGTCTGTTCCCCCAGCTGAAACAATATCCCACCCCTAGTCTAGATGGCCTTCCGAGGGCATTTCCAAACTCCTGTCCACTCTCAGCTTTCAGGATGGCTTCCATAGGACAGAAGTGAGGGCTCTTTATTTTGGGGATATGGGGGGGGGGGGGGGGGGGGGGCGCTGTTTGGTAAAACCAGGTTGATTTCATTAAAAATGCTGCTTTAAATCTTGCAAGTAATTAGTCAAAAACACTGTCATTTTCGGTAACCCTGGGGCTATGTTATTTGTCCCTAGGAAGCTGTGAACAGCGCATTTAGTAAAGTTGCAGGGTGGTGTACAGAAGACAGTGGCATGAAGATGGACATTGTCAGATAAGAATGTGATAAATGCTGCTTCTGAGTCTACTTACATGTGTCACCAGCTAGAGAGGTGTGGGTATATGTGTATATATATATATATATATATATATGTGTGTGTAAACATTAATACATCGCCTTCCTCAGATTCAACAAAACATTACTACACACACACACAACATTACACCATCCCCCAAATAATTTAAAAATACCACAAACCTCCCAACATGACCCATTCCATTAGGTACAAAATGCTCTGTTCTTGGACTTTCTTGACAGTGGCAATTGCAGAGGTAAGGTAGCAGCGCAGTCCAAAATTCAAATTAGGCATGGCCATCGGTGGGTTATCCATTGATGGTCACCATTGATGGATAATCTTGATAGTGTAAAGTTATCTGTAAGGGGAACCATTGATGGTCACCCCTACTTTAGTGTTTAATTTGTTGAATGCAGGGCTTCATGGGTGTTGGGGGCAGAGCTTGGTTCCATGTAGCTTTGTATCATCGATGGTGGGAAAGACGAGGGAGAGGAGCAGCTAGGGAGGCCAATCCAGGAATCGGGATCCCGAGATTTGGGCCCAAAAATGCCGGGATTTGAATCCCGGGATTGGAGCCTCCAATCCCGGGATTCACGGGATTACATTGCGCATGTGCGGGATTGGCGGACCGGCAGCCAATCAGGAGCGACTGCTGTGGCAGCTTCCCTGATTGGGTGCCGGACGGCCAGCTCTGGTTGGCTGGCGGCCGGCGCTTCATTTGAAATGCCGCCGCGTTCAGTGTGTCCATGGCTACCGCCTGCCTAATAGTAAGTAGTATTACTTACACCCACCCTCCCTCCGTGCAGTGCTCTCTAACAGCCTCCCTCCCGCGCCGCTACCTACACCAACCCTCCCTCCCGCGCCGCTACCTACACCCTTCACTGATCCCTACTGCAATCCCAGCAATCCCGGGATTGAAAAAACAGCCCAGGATTGGCCTCCCCAGCAGCAGCCCTTTTCTGTCACTGGAACTGCCAGGGGCAGTCTTGTGAAGAAACCATGCTTAGCTGGAATGGTGTTTACGCTTGGTGGGATTTAATTCACTTGGGCAGATCAGAATATATAAAATATAAGTCTTTATTATGATAGCACCACATCAGATGTTCACATACTACAGGTTAATTGGTAGCATGCAGACAGCTCCCAAAAATAGCAATCTCAATAATCTGCATCCTTACCACTACTGTTAGTTAGACAGTCCTGTGCCCCCCCAGCAGTCTGTGGTACTGGCTCACATTGACCCTTTCCTGGTAGGGATTTCTGTGGTCGCACAGTGATGCCTAACCCAGAGTGTTTCCTGTTGATGTCTGGTTCACATGACCCAGCACAATTAAAAGCTCTCCATTTAGGACTGCTCTCCTTGGGCGTGGTATAGAAGATCTACAATGTCTAGGTTGACCTCATATGATCGACAGGCATTAGATCGACACTGACAAAAGGTCGACACTGACATGCATTAGGTTGACACATAAAAATGTCAGCTTGGAAAATGGTAGACACCTTTTTTTTTTTTATGTTGTTATTTTCACTGTCAGAGCACAAGGAACCCTAAAAAGTGTACTGTGTCCCCCTGCATGGCGAGCGATCTGCGCTCCGTAACAGGTTACTATTCCTAATCGTCCATGTGGATGGTAAAGTATGAAAAAATGCAACAACAAAAAAAAAAGGACCATGGGGTATAGACGGGATCCGCAGGAGACATGGGCACACTAAGACTTTGAATGGGTGTGAACTGGCTCCTCCCTCTATGCCCCTCCTCCAGACCTCAGTTATAGGAACTGTGCCCAGGGAGACGGACATTTCGAGGAAAAGGATTTTTGTTAAACTAAGGGTGAGATACATACCAGCTCACACCGTACAACTGGATTACCAGGAATACCAGATAACAGTATGAACGAAAGACAGCAACAAGCTGAACATAACCGATACACAACCTTCGTGTAACCGAAAACAACAACTAACAATACAACTGCAAGTAACAGTCCGCACTGGGATGGGCGCCCAGCATCCTCTACGGACTAGGAGAAAGAATTTACCGGTAGGTATTAAAATCCTATTTTCTCTTACGTCCTAGAGCATGCTGGGGACTCCAAAAGGACCATGGGGTCTATACCAAAGCTCCAGACCGGGCGGGAGAGTGCGGACGACTCTGCAGCACCGATTGAGCAAACATGAGGTCCTCATCAGCCAGGGTATCAAACTTGTAGAACTTGGCAAAAGTGTTTGAACCCGACCACGTAGCTGCTCGGCAAAGTTGAAGTGCCGAGACCCCTCGGGCAGCCGCCCAAGATGAGCCCACCTTCCTGCTAGAATGGGCCTTCACTGACTTCAGCAACGGCAATCCAGCCGTAGAATGAGCGTGCTGAATCGTATTACAAATCCAGCTAGCAAAAGTCTGCTTGGAAGCAGGATTTCCAATCTTGTTGGAAGTGTACAGGACAAACAGAGCCTCCGTTTTCCTAACAAGAGCCGTTCTGGCGACAAACTTTTAAAGCTCTTTCGACATCGAGAGATTTTGGCACAGTCACGGCCTCCGTAGCCACAGGCACCACAATAGGTTGATTTATGTGAAATGAAGAAACCACCTTCGGCAGAAATTGTTGACGAGTCCTCAATTCCGCTCTATCCACAAGGAAAATCAAATATGGGCTCTTGTGAGACAAAGCCACCAATTCCGACACCCGTCTGGCGGACGCCAAGGCCAAAAGCATGACCACCTTCCAAGTGAGAAATTTCAACTCCACCTTTCGCAAAGGTTCAAACCAGTGACACATAAGAAATTGTAACACCACGTCAAGATCCCACGGTGCCACAAACGGAGGATGGATATGCAGCACTCCCTTCACGAAAGTCTGAACTTCAAGAAGGGCGGCCAATTCTTTTTGAAAGAAAATAGATAAAGCCGAAATCTGCACTTTGATGGAACCCAATTTCAGGCCTGCATCCACGCCTGCCTGTAAAAAATGGGGGAAACGACTCAGCTGAAACTCTTCCGTAGGAGCTTTCTTGGCTTCACACCACGACACACATTTTTCTCCAAATACGGTGATAATGCTTCGTCGTGACCTCCTTTCTAGCCTTAAGGAGAGTGGGGATGACTTCCCCGGGAATACCCTTTCGAGCTAGGATTTGGCGTTCAACCTCCACGCTGTCAAACACAGCAGCAGTAAGTCTTGAAATACGCATGGCCCCTGCAGTAACAGCTCCTCTCTGAGAGGAAGCGGCCAAGGACCTTCTATGAGCAATTCCTGAAGATCCGGATACCAGGCCCTCCATGGCCAATCTGGAACGACGAGTACTGCCGGAACCCTTGTTCGTCTTATGATCCTCAACACTTTTGGAATGAGAGGAAGTGGAGGGAACACATATACCGACTGAAACGCCCACGGAGTTACCAGGGCGTCCACTGCACTGGCTTGGGGGTCCCTTGACCTGGAACAATACCTCGGAAGCTTCTTGTTGAGGCGAGATGCCATCATGTCTATTTGAGGAATTCCCCAACGCCTTGTCACTTCTGCAAATACCTCTTGATGAAGAGCCCACTCTCCTGGATAGAGATCGTGTCTGCTGAGGAAGTCTGCTTCCCAGTTGTCCACGCCTGGAAGGAAGACTGCTGACAGAGCGCTCACGTGCTTTTCCGCCCAGCGAAGAACTCTTGTGGCCTCCACCATCGCCGCTCTGCTCTTTGTTCCGCCCTGGCGGTTTACGTACGCCACCGCTGTTACGTTGTCCGACTGAATCAGGACAGGTAGACTTCGAAGAAGGTGCTCCGCTTGCAGAAGGCCGTTGTAAATGGCTCTTAACTCCAGAACGTTTATGTGGAGACAAGTTTCCTGGCTTGACCATTTTCCCTGGAAACTTCTTCTCTGTGTGACTGCTCCCCAGCCTCGGAGACTTGCATCCGTGGTCAGCAGGACCCAATCCTGGATCCCGAACCTGCGTCCCTCCAGAAGGTGAGAGCCTTGCAGCCACCACAGGAGAGAAATCCTGGCCCTGGAAGATAGACTTATTTTCCGGTGCATGTGCAGGTGAGACCCGGACCATTTGTCCAGCAGGTCCCACTGAAACACCCGGGAAACCTGCCAAACGGAATGGCTTCGTAAGCCGCAACCATCTTCCCTAGCACTCGAGTGCATTGATGAATCGACACTCTTGCCGGTTTCAGAATCTCCTTGACCATGCATTGGATTTCCAGAGCTTTTTCCACTGGAAGAAACACACTCTGCAGTTCTGTGTCCAGAATCATGCCCAAGAAAGGCAGCCGAGTTGTCGGAATCAACTGAGACTTTGGCAAATTCAGAATCCAACCATGATGTTGCAGAACCGTCAGGGAGAGTTCCACATTTCTTAGCAACTGCTCCTTTGATCTCGCCTTTATCAGGAGATCGTCCAAGTACGGGATAATTGTGACACCCTACTTGCGTAGGAGTACCATAATTTCCGCCATCACTTTGGTGAAGACCCTCGGGGCTGTGGAAGGCCCAAACGGCAACGTCTGAAAGTGGTAATGATAATCCTGCACCGCAAATCTCAGGAAAGCTTGATGTGGAGTATATATCGGGACATGTAAGTAGGCATCTTTTATGTCGATTGACGCCATAAAATCCCCCCCTTCTAGACTGGAGATCACTGCTCGAAGAGATTCCATTTTAAACTTGAAAGTTTTCAAATACAGATTGAGAGATTTTAGGTTCAGGATCGGTCTGACCGAGCCGTCCGGCTTTGGCACGACAAAGAGGCTCGAATAAAACCCTTCTCCCCGTTGGGACGGGGGTACCGGGACAATGACACTCTGTTGACACAGCTTTTGTATCGCAGCACTCACTACTTCGCTTTCTGGGATAGAAAATGGCAAGACTGACTTGAAAAATCGGTGGGGGGGCACCTCCTGAAACTCCAGTTTGTACCCTTGGGACACTATGTCTAACACCCAAGGATCTAGGCACGAGTGAAACCAGACCTGACTGAAGAGTCGGAGACGCGCCCCCACCGGCACGGACTCCCGTAGGGGAGCCTCAGTGTCATGCGGTGGACTTGGCAGATGCCGGGGAGGACTTTTGGTCCTGGGAGCCTGACACAGCAGGCGACCTTTTTCCCCTTCCTCTACCTTTTGAAGCAAGGAAGGACGAGCCTCTTCCTTTTTTGAATTTATTAGGCCGAAAGGACTGCATCTGCTAATAGGGTGCCTTTTTCTGTTGTGTTGGAACATAAGGAAGAAAAGATGACTTACCCGCTGTAGCGGTAGACACCAGGTCAACGAGGCAGTCACCAAACAAGACACTACCTTTTATATGGGAGAGCTTCCATAGCTTTCTTGGAGTCGGCATCAGCATTCCATTGATGAATCCACAGCGCTCTCCTGGCCGAGGCTGCCATGGCATTGGCCCTTGATCCCAAGAGGCCAATATCCCTCGCCGCATCCTTTAGGTAAGCTGCAGCGTCCCTGATATAACAGAGAGTCAAAAGAATGTTATCCCTATCGAGGGTATCAATGTCAGATGCCAAATTATCAGCCCACTTAGCTATAGTACTACTCACCAAAGCCGACGCCACGGCAGGTCTGAGGAGTGCACCCGTAGTGACATAAATGGCCTTTAATGTCGTTTCCTGCTTACGATCAGCAGGATCCTTGAGGGCAGCAGTGTCGGGAGACGGAAGCGCCACCTTCTTGGACAGCCGTGACAGAGCTTTGTCCACATTTGGAGATGACTCCCACTTTTCCCTGTAGTCAGAGGGGAAAGGATATACCATAAAAATTCTCTTGGGAACCTGCCACCTTTTATCAGGCGATTCCTAAGCCTTTTCACAAAAAGCGTTCAGTTCATGAGAGGGGGGAAACGTCACCTCAGGTTTCTTTCCCTTATACAAACAAACCCTTGTATCAGGAACAGCAGGTACTTCAGAAATATGTAAAACATCTTTAATAGCCACAATCATGTACTGAATACTCAACCAATTTTGGATGTAAACTGGCCTCACTATAGACGACACGAGTCAGAGTCCGTGTCGGTATCCGTATCAGCTATTTGGGTAAATGGACGCTTTGGTGACCCTGAGGGGACCTGTACCTGGGACAAGGCGTCCTCCATGGATTTTCTCCACGTTTGTGTCTGAGAATCAGATTTATCCAGCCTTTTAGACAATAACGTCACATTTGCATTCAATGAACTCAACATATTTACCCAATCAGCAGTCGGCGGTGCCGACAGAGTCACTCCCAAGTCCTTCTCTGCACCCCCAGTAACTTCCTCCGGGCAGGATCACTCAGCCTCAGACATGTCGACACACCGTACCGACACGCACACACTGGCTATAGGGGACAGACCCAGAGGGAAGCCTGTTAGAGAAACACAGAGGGAGTTTACCAGCTCACACCCCAGCGCCCATATAATACTGAGAAAGAATATATGATGTCTGCGCTGTTATAATAGCACCAAATGACTGTGCCCTCCCCCCCCCCGTTTTGCTCCCTGTACTTGATCAGGAGAGTGGAGGTCTGGGCCAGCGTCTCTGCAAGTCTGTGAAGAGAGAAAATGGCGCTGGTAAGCTGTGAGGGCTAAGCCACGCCCCCTCCCGGGGCGCTGTAGTCCCGCTCGATTTTGAATATTTATACTGGCGGGGGCTCATATTTAGTGCCTAGGCCCTTATAATATAACTTTTATAGCCAGTCTGACTTTCAGTAACATGCTGCCCAGGGCGTCCCCCCCGCGCCCTGCAAGTGCCGTTGGAAGTATGTGTGGGAGCATGGCGCGCAGCGCGACCGCTGCGCTGTACCTCTTACTGAAGTCTTCTGCCGTCACTGAAGTCTTCTGTTCTTCTATATACTCACCCGGCTTCTTTCTTCTGGCTGCTGTGAGGGGGTTGACGGCGCGGCTCCGGGAACAAGCAGCTAGGCGGACCAAGTGATCGAACCCTCTGGAGCTAATGGTGTCCAGTAGCCTAAGAAGCAGGGCCTTTAACTCAGAAGAAGTAGGTCTGACTTCTCTCCCCTCACTCCCACGAAACAGGGAGCCTGTAGCCAGCAGGTCTCCCTGAAAATAAAAAAACCTAACATAAAGTCTTTTCAGAGAAACTCACGAGAGCTCCCCTAGTGTGTCCAGTCTCTCTAGGCACAGAATCTAACTGAGGTCTGGAGGAGGGGCATAGAGGGAGGAGCCAGTTCACACCCATTCAAAGTCTTATAGTGTGCCCATGTCTCCTGCGGATCCCGTCTATACCCCATGGTCCTTTTGGAGTCCCCAGCATCCTCTAGGACGTAAGAGAAAAACCCTTAAAAAGCTGTGTTGACATGTGTCAACCATAACCATTTCAACCATTTGAACCTGTCAACCTATTGTCAGTGTCAACCTAATGCAAGTCAACCTTTTGTCAGTGTCGATTTAGACATTGTCTAAACTTTGGAACTCGCTCTCAGGATATACAGTACGTACCTGACTGTCAGATCCCCTCTGGTGCCAAAAAGTCTACTCAGGGGGTTGGGTCAGGATACCCAAATGCTATTACTCTTACGTCCTAGGGGATACTGGGAATCCATTTAGTACCATGGGTATAGACTGGTCCACTAGGAGTCATGGGCACTATAGAAGTTTGATTAGGTGTGCTGGCTCCTCCCTCTATGACCCTCCTATCAGACTCGGTTTAGAAAATGTGCTCGGAGGAGCAGGCCACGTCTCCGGAAGCTCCTGAAGAGTTTTCTGCATTTATTTTCTATGTTTGTTATTTTCAGGCAGGACTGGATGGCACAAGCCTGCCTGCTTCATGGGGCTTGGGTGGGGGGAGGGAACAGCCCAACCACTTTCAGGGTTAATGGTCTCGTTCCCCACTGACAGAACGCTAGCTCCTGAGGGAACTATTCGCAAGCCCCACCACGGTGAGCGTACATTCCCGCAGCACGCCGCCACCCCCAACAGAGCCAGAAGAATGAAGACTGGTCAGTACTAAGCCGGCTACCCGCTTATCGGGTACCATTATGGCGGCATGAGGGTACGGAGATGCACTGCGTCACCCGACTGTGTACGGACACAGACGCTGACCAGCGGACACTGTATCCAGACTGGCAACAAAGCCATAAAAGGAGTGTCTCCATTTTATGCACATAGACACATACAACCAGTATAAAGAAGAGCGGGAAGAGCTCGCGCCATTGAAGGGGCAGGGGGTTCACTATGAGCGGATTCCAGCAGCTCACAGGCGCCATTTTCCCTACTGCAACTGACAGGGACGCGTAGCTCCTCCAGAGAGACTCCAGATTACCTCAGCAGTACCAGGGGGTCATAGCAGGGGGGGAGCAATTATTAATGTACTAAGTCCCTAATTTATTTTATTATTTATTAGCAGTTTCTTATATAGCGCAGCATATTCTGTTTCGCTTTACCATTAGAGCAACAGTTATAGAACAAAACTGGACAAAGACATAGAGGTAGGAAGACCCTGCTCGCAAGCTTACAATCTATAGGGAAATAGGCATTGATACACAAGGGTAGATGCTACCTGTTACATAATGGTCGACCAGATTGCTAGGTTCTTAATGGGTTGTATGATATGATCACCCAACAATTTTGGAAGACAAAATGTGAGGTTATGTGGACTGTACAGAGAGGATGTAACTGGATAGGGAAGCATTGAAGGTTATGTGGGTGGGTCTGGAATTTGATAGGCTTGTCTGAAAAGGTGAGTTTTTAGGGAACGTTTAAAGGTTTGGAGAGTCTTACTGTGCGTGGGAACACCCCCTCCCCCAACCATTATGGAACCACCACCAGCCTGCACAGTGCCTTGTTGACAACTGAGGTCAGTGATCTCATGGGGTCTGCTCCACACCCAAACTCTAATATCAGCTGAAAACAACTTGAACTGTGACTCATCAGACCACGCCATACTGTATGCCAGTCCTCCGGGATCTACTTAGTGACATGTCAAGCCCAGATAAGGCGCTGTTCCTGGTGTCATAGTGTTAACAGGGGCACTCTGTTGGGTCTTCTGCTCCTATATACCATGAAAGCTAAAGAATGCTGCGCTGACCTCCTGCATAGAATGTGGATGTAATCTGAGCCTTGAGTGTTGCTGGTCTATTACCACAGACAATTCTGGACAGACTATACCGATCTATACACACCCTTGGTCGGCAACTGCCTGTCCACGTTGGGTGGCAATTCCTTCTATGAGGTGTTCCCAGTACACGAGACACTGTAGACTGAAGAATGTTAAAATGTCTGCACAAATTCAGAAATGGAATGTCCCATCCATCAGGCACCCACTATTATGGCCTGTTTGATCTCTGATAATTCACATCACATTGCCATGAGCAGCCTAACCAGTGTTTAAACTGACTCACGAGTGGTCAGATTACAACTGATGCAGGTCTGGCCATTTCCAAGACATCACAGTACAGTAGCGCCACTTACAGTACATTTACATACTGCTTTCCCATGACTTTTGGCACTAAAGTGTATATACTTGTGGAGGGTGAGTAATGGCACTGAGAGAAGGAGCTGGGACAAAAAGGGTGGCACTAATGGCAGAACTGCAGCAAGGACTTTTAGGAGATGACTCAATTGGTATTTTGCCTGCACTCGCACCAGATCTCCTATCACTTTAGGTGATATTCAGTTGAATGTACTGGTGGATGCAAGTAACTGTCCGCCCAGCTGTACGTTTATCTCTCTCCACATTCTTACTCTCCAAGTACTTCTGTCTCTATGAAACCAATATGTAGCTCAGTGCCAGACTCCAGAGAGGGCCCTATTCCATGTTAGTAGTAAATGAACATTAATAATAATTAAGTGATCTGCATCTTGACAAAACCAAGATGCATTGCAGGTGGGGAAGTTTTATAGTATGCAGAAAGATTTATAATTGAGGGGGCCATGTTTTAGCTTAACTCTAAATTTCAGTGTAAAACTAAAGGGGGATATCCTATTAGGCCCGGTAAAACATAGTTTCCCCCCCCCCCCCCCCCCGATGTTTCACCATTTTTTTTATTTACAGGCTATCCAGATTGATCGCCTGTAAAAAATAAGATTTTACTCACCGGTAAATCTATTTCTCGTAGTCCGTAATGGATGCTGGGACTCCGTAAGGACCATGGGGAATAGCGGCTCCGCAGGAGACTGGGCACAACTAAAGAAAGCTTTAGGACTACCTGGTGTGCACTGGCTCCTCCCACTATGACCCTCCTCCAGACCTCAGTTAGGATACTGTGGCCGGAAGAGCTGACACAATAAGGAAGGATTTTGAATCCCGGGTAAGACTCATACCAGCCACACCAATCACACCGTATAACTCGTGATACTATACCCAGTTAACAGTATGAAATATAACTGAGCCTCTCAACAGATGGCTCAACAATAACCCTTTAGTTAGGCAATAACTATATACAAGTATTGCAGACAATCCGCACTTGGGATGGGCGCCCAGCATCCACTACGGACTACGAGAAATAGATTTACCGGTGAGTAAAATCTTATTTTCTCTGACGTCCTAAGTGGATGCTGGGACTCCGTAAGGACCATGGGGATTATACCAAAGCTCCCAAACGGGCGGGAGAGTGCGGATGACTCTGCAGCACCGAATGAGGAAACTCTAGGTCCTCCTCAGCCAGGGTATCAAACTTGTAGACTCTTGCAAAAGTGTTTGAACCCGACCAAGTAACAGCTCGGCAAATTTGTAAAGCCGAGACCCCTCGGGCAGCCGCCCAAGAAGAGCGCCTTTCCTCGTGGAATGGGCTTTTACAGATTTAGGGTGCGGCAGTCCAGCCGCAGAATGTGCAAGTTGAATCGTGCTACAGATCCAGCGAGCAATAGTCTGCTTAGAAGCAGGAGCACCCAGCTTGTTGGGTGCATACAGGATAAATAGCGAGTCAGTTTTCCTGACCCCAGCCGTCCTGGAAACATACTTTTCAGGGCCCTGACTACGTCCAGTAACTTGGAATCCTCCAAGTCCCAAGTAGCCGCAGGCACCACAATAGGTTGGTTCACATGAAAAACTGATACCACCTTAGGAAGGAATTGGGAACGAGTCCTCAATTCCGCCTTATCCATATAAAATACAGATAAGGGCTTTTGCGTGACAAAGCCGCCAATTCTGATACACGCCTGGCCTACGCCAAGGCCCACAGCATGACCACTTTCCACGTGAGGTATTGTAGCCCCACGGATTTAAGTGGCTCAACCCAATGCGACTTCAGGAAATCCAACACCACGTTGAGATCCCACGGTGCCACTGGAGGCACAAACGGGGGCTGACTATGCAGCACTCCCTTAACAAAAGTCTGAACTTCAGGCAGTGAAGCCAGTTCTATTTTGGAAGAAAATCGATAGAGCCGAAATCTGGACCTTAATGGAACCCAATTTTAGGCCCATAGTCACCTCTGACTGTAGGAAGCGCAGAAATCGACCTAGCTGAAATTCCTCCTTTGGGGCCTTCCTGGCCTCACAGCACGCAACATATTTCCGCCATATGCGGTGATAATGGTTTGCGTTCACTTCTTTCCTAGCTTTAATTAGCGTAGGGATAACTTCCTCCGGAATGCCCTTTTCCTTCAGGATCCGGCGTTCAACCGCCATGCCGTCAAACGCAGCCGCGGTACGTCTTGGAACAGACAGGTCCCCTGCTGCAGCAGGTCCTGTCTGAGCGGCAGAAGCCATGGGTCCTCTGAGATCATTTCTTGGAGTTCTGGGTACCAAGCTCTTCTTGGCCAATCCGCAACAATGAGTATAGTTCTTACTCCTCTCCTTCTTATTATTCTCATTACCCTGGGTAAGAGAGGCAGAGAAGGGAACACATACACCACGGTGTTACCAGAGCGTCCACAGCTATCGCCTGAGGGTCCCTTGACCTGGCGCAATATCTTTGTAGCTTTTTGTTGAGGCGGGACGCCATCATGTCCACATGTGGCCTTTTCCCAACGGTGTACAATCATTTGGAAGACTTCTGGATGAAGTCCCCACTCTCCCGGGTGGAGGTCGTGTCTGCTGAGAAAGTCTGCTTCTCAGTTGTCCACTCCGGGAATGAACACTGCTGACCGTGCTAACACATGATTTTCCGCCCATCTGAGAACCCTTGTGGCTTCTGCCATCGCCATCCTGCTTCTTGTGCCACCCTGTCGGTTTACATGAGCGACCGCCGTGATGTTGTCTGACTGGATCAGCACCGGCCGGTGTTGAAGCAGGGGTCTAGCCTGACTTAGGGCATTGTAAATGGCCCTTAGTTCCAGAACATTTATGTGTAGGGAAGTTTCCTGACTTTTCCATAGGCCTTGGAAGTTTCTTCCCTGTGTGACTGCCCCCCAGCCTCGAAGGCTGGCATCCGTGGTCACCAGGACCCAGTCCTGTATGCCGAATCTGCGGCCCCCTAGAAGATCCTCTGCAGCCACCACAACAGCGACACCCTGGCCCCTGGAGACAGGGTTATCCGCCGATGCATCTGAAGATGCGACCCGGACCACTTGTCCCACAGATCCCACTGGAAGATCCTTGCATGGGACCTCGCGAATGGAATTTCTTCGTAAGAAGCTACCATCTTTCCCAGGGCTCGCGTGCATTGATGCACCGACACCTGTATTTGTAGTAGGAGGTCTCTGTCTAGAGACGACAACTCCTTGGACTTCTCCTCCGGGAGAAACCCTTTTTATCCTGTTCTGTGTCCAGAACCATACCCAGGAACAGTAGACGCGTCGTAGGAACCAGCTGCGACTTTGGAATATTCAGAATCCAGCCGTGCTGTTGTAGCACTTCCCGAGATAGTGCTACTCCGACGAACAACTGCTCCCTGGACCTCGCCTTTATAAGGAGATCGTCCAAGTACGGGATAATTATTTCGGCCATTACCTTGGTAAATACCCTCGGTGCCGGGGACAGACCAACGGCAACCTCTGGAATTGGTAATGACAATCCTGTACCACAATTTTGAGGTACTCCTGGTGAAGAGGGTAAATAGGGACCTGCAGGTAAGCATCCTTGATGTCCAGTGATACCCTGAAATTCTCCAGGCTTGCAATAATCGCCCTGAGCGATTCCATTTTGAACTTGAACCTTCGTATATAAGTGTTCAAGGATTTCAATTTTAGAATGGGTCTCACCGAACCGTCTGGTTTCGGTACCACAACATTTTGGAATAGTAACCCCGGCCTTGTTGAAGGAGGGGTACCTTGATTTCACCTGCTGGAAGTACAGCTTGTGAATTGCCGCCAGTACTACCTTTCTCCGAGGGCAGCCGGCAAGGCTGATGTGAGGTAACGGCGAGGGGGAGTCGCCTCGAACTCCAGCCTGTATCCCTGTGATACTACTTGCAGAACCTAGGGATCCACCTGTGGGCAAGCCCATTGGTCCCTGAAGTTCCCGAGACGCGCCCCCACCGCACCTGTCTCCACCTGTGGAGCCCCAGCGTCATGCGGTGGACTCAGAGGAAGCGGGGGAAGATTTTTGATCCTGGGAACTGGCTGTCTGGTGCAGCTTTTTCCTTCTTCCCTTGTCTCTGTGCAGAAAGGAAGCGCCTTTGACCCACTTGCTTTTCTGAAGCCGAAAGGACTGTACCTGAAAATACGGTGCTTTCTTAGGCTGTGAGGAAACCTGAGGTAAAATTTTTTCTTCCCAGCTGTTGCTGTGGATACGAGGTCTCAGAGACCATCCCCAAACAATTCCTCACCTTATAAGGCAGAATCTCCATGTGCCTTTTAAAGTCAGTATCACCTGTCCACTGCCGGGTCTCTAATACCCTCCTGGCAGAATGGACATTGCATTAATTCTGGATGCCAGCCGGCAAATATCCCTCTGTGCATCCTTCATATATAAGACGACGTCTTTAATATGCTCTATGTTAGCAAAATATTATCCCTGTCTAGGGTATTAATATTATCTGACAGGGTATCAGACCACGCTGCAGCAGCACTATTTATGCTGAGGCAATTGCAGGTCTCAGTATAGAACCTGAGTGTGTATATACAGACTTCAGGATAGCCTCCTGCTTTTTATCAGCAGGCTCCTTCAAGGTGGCCGTATCCTAAGATGGCAGTGCCCCCTTTTTTAACAAACGTGTGAGCGCCTTATCCACCCTACGGGATATCTCCCAACGTGACCTATCCTCTGGCGGGAATGGGTACGCCATCAGTAACTTTTTAGAAATGACCAGTTTCTTATCGGGGGAACCCACGCTTCTTTACACACTTCATTCACTCATCTGATGGGGGAACAAAACACTGGCTGCTTTTTCTCCCCAAAAATAAAACCCCTTTTATGTGGTACTTGGGTTCATGTCAGAAATGTGTAACACATTTTTCATTGCCGAGATCATGTAACGGATGTTCCTAGTGGATTGTGTATATATCTCAACCTAGTCGACACTGGAATCAGACTCCGTGTCGACATCTGTGTCTGCCATCTGAGGTAACGGGCGTTTTTTGAGCCCCTGATGGCCTTTGAGACGCCTGGGCAGGCGCGGGCTGAGAAGCCGGCTGTCCCACAGCTGTTACGTCATCCAGCCTTTTATGTAAGGAGTTGACATTGTCGGTTAATACCTTCCACCTATCCATCCACTCTGGTGTCGGCCCACAGGGGGCGACATCCCATTTATCGGCCTCTGCTCCGCCTCCACGTAACCTTCCTCATCCAACATGTCAACACAGCCGTACCGACACACCGCACACACACAGGGAATGCTCTGACTGAGGACAGGACCCCACAAAATCCTTTGGGGAGACATAGAGAGAGAGTGCCAGCACACACCAGAGCGCTATATAATGCAGGGATTAACACTATAACTGAGTGATTTTTCCCCCAATAGCTGCTTGTATACACATATTTCGCCTAAATTTAGTGCCCCCCCTCTCTTTTTAACCCTTTGAGCCTGAAAACTACAGGGGAGAGCCTGGGGAGCTATCTTCCAGCTGCACTGTGAAGATAAAATGGCGCCAGTGTGCTGAGGGAGATAGCCCCGCCCCTTTTTCGGCAGACTTTTCTCCCGCTTTTTCATGGATTCTGGCAGGGGTAATTTATCACATATATAGCCCTGGGACTATATATTGTGATGATTTGCCAGCCAAGGTGTATTATATTGCCCTCAGGGCGCCCCCCCCCAGCGCCCTGCACCCATCAGTGACCGGAGTGTGAGGTGTGCATGAGGAGCAATGGCGCACAGCTGCAGTGCTGTGCGCTACCTTGTTGAAGACAGAAGTCTTCTGCCGCCGATTTTCCGGAACACTTCTTGCTTCTGGCTCTGTAAGGGGGCCGGCGGCGCGGCTCCGGGAACGAACACCAAGGTCGGGTCCTGCGGTCGATCCCTCTGGAGCTAATGGTGTCCAGTAGCCTAAGAAGCCCAAACTACCACCAGTTAGGTAGGTTCGCTTCTTCTCCCCTTAGTCCCTCGCTGCAGTGAGTCTGTTGCCAGCAGATCTCACTGTAAAATAAAAAACCTAAAATATACTTTCTTTCTAGGAGCTCAGGAGAGCCCCTAGTGTGCATCCAGCTCAGCCGGGCACAAGATTCTAACTGAGGTCTGGAGGAGGGTCATAGTGGGAGGAGCCAGTGCACACCAGGTAGTCCTAAAGCTTTCTTTAGTTGTGCCCAGTCTCCTGCGGAGCCGCTATTCCCCATGGTCCTTACGGAGTCCCAGCATCCACTTAGGACGTCAGAGAAACAAACAAAAACAAAAAAAAAAAATGCCCTTTCACCCGAAAACACACAGGTTCAGTGAAACCTGTGTGTTTTCGGTAGAAACAGCCCCATTTTCGCACGGAAATGGGGCTGTTTCTGGGGATTTGGTTTCGCCTGAGGCAGGCAAAACAAAATCCCCGATGGGCGGGACAACCTGCAGCATCCCATGCCTGCTGCAGTAGCAGCAGGCTGGAACTGCAGGCATCCAGAAGCTGGCCTCGGGGCGGTGACCCCCCCGACGGAGAAGCAGGGGCAGCGCCCCTCTCCTCCGCTCCCGGCAGCGGTCACTTGACGAGGGAATGGCCATGTGACCGGGGGAGCAGCGCTGCACCGGGTGCTGTCAGGTGCCGGCACCCGATGCAGCTTCAGGTAACCCCCAATAAGCCACTGCTCGTGCTGGCTTATCGGGGGGTATTAGGATAGCCCCCGGTAGGACAATTATCCCCAGTAAATTGCCAGGGCTAATTGGATATCCCCCTAAAGCTGCTCAGTATTTGTTCACAACATGTAAAATGCAGCCAGTATTTTCCTTGCATGCAAACATTTATTTGCATCCCGTGCATTGCAACATGGCTTATTCCAGGAGTACTAAAACTACTGTAGTTGACTGATTGCTCTCATACATTACCATATTTTCATACCAAACAATCAAACGTTTACTCCCAAACACCAGAAAGTAGTCAGACAAGTTGGTTAAATCAGAAAGACCGTTTGTGCCTGGTCTGACGTTTGTTCCCATACATTACTAGATTTTTGTTGCGAACAGCCCACTAGTTTGCTGATTGGAATGATAATCTTTAGTGTGGCCAGCTTTATTTCTTAAGGGGGGTACTCACGGAGCGATCGCTGCTTAAAATCTAAGCAATCTGACTAGATTGCTTAGATTTTAAGCACGATCGCTCCGTGTGTAGCCCCCTCAGCGATAGCGATGCGCAGCCCCGCGCATCGCTATCGCTGCTGCTAGATTGGCCTGCATGCAGGCCAATCTAGCGGGTCGCTCACTTCACCCGCTGGGTGAAGTGAGCGGCCCCCCCGTCTCCCCCCGCGCGCTCAGCACAGATCGCGCTGTGCTGAGCGCCGGGAGAGATGTGTGCTGAGCGGTTCGCTCAGCACACATCTCTCTGCTATCGGCCAGTGAGTACTGGCCTTTAGATTGCTTAGAAATTAAGCACGGATCTCTCCGTGTGTATGCCCCATAGTTATAGTGATTTGCGGCCCCGCACCTCGCTATCGCTGACATTAGATTGTCATAGGCACAATCTAGTCAGGTCAGTCACTTCACCGCTGTGTGCTGAGCGGGGGGAGAGATGTGTGCTGAGCGGCCTGTGATAGATCGCTCAGCACTCTGAATCTGGCCAAGATTGTGTAAACAATGGAGAGACAAGGCTTGTCTCGCCCTAAAACCGGATATCCAGTAATCATTAGGGTCATTGAACAAGGCTACTCGGATGAACATAACTGGGGAGAGACTCAAGTCAATAAACATTTACGGGTTAATAGCCACCTAGTGCACAGCATATTTGTACTATGATGTTAGATTACACAGGAGACAACAAAGAGTACTGATGTGACTAATTCATACTGTTTATATGCTGGATACACACCATGCAAAGACGCGACCCATCGGCTATGCAATATATAACAATCCACTGTACAACGGCGTGATTTATTGTTACATACTGCACGTAACTACACCTGAGTTGGCCATGGAATAGTCCCAATGAACGATGGCCGGGTATGACCGATTGGGGAGCACACTGGCCCCCATTCAGATATGGACAAAGTTGCTATCACTACTCTTTAGCTCTATATGTAAATGCGGTATCTGTTCAGATGGTCGACCATGTTATGCACTAATTGTGGTTCCCAGTAACTTTACGCAAAAAACTATACCAAAAAAAAGTTAAAAACTCATGTCGACCTTTTCATGTGGCGACCATTTTCATGTGTCGACCATGTGTCCATGTCAATGTCGACCATAACATGGTCGACCATTCATACCGGAACCGTAAATGCAGCAGGAGGCATCTGTTGCAAATAGACGGCTCCTGCTGCAGTAGTAATCCGAGCTGTGTCCTAGGATTTTAAACTATGACACAAAAAGACTTTAAATGTTCATGTTATGTATCAATTCTAAGAAATATTTTGACGTACCGATTAAAACAGTGTACACAATAGTATAGTTTATTCATTATTGATATTACTTTAATATTATATGATCGAATAGACAATCAGTATAATAATTATTATCCAAGTGATTCCCTTCTAAGTGATAATAAATGGGTGGTATTCATGTGACCGGCAGTCGGGAGACCGACGGTCACATGACCTCTACCGACATGCCGCCCCCTCACTATCCCGATGGTCGGCATGCCGACCAACAGGGACTATTTCTACTCGTGGGTGTCCGGTCGCCACCGAGCCCGCAAGGGGCTTGCTGCACTCGCCCCACCCCCGCCGGGATCCCGGCGGTCTCCTGACTGTCGGTCAGACATACTACACCCATAATAAACTACTATAATTGCTTAAAATTAGTGCAAATTTTATAACATATTTTAGTGTAATTCTTACTATTATAATAGTGTCACGTTATGTGTTATACCTAATACCCTTTAGTGATAAAATGAGATTTATGGTAAGAACTTACCTTTGTTAAATCTCTTTCTGCGAGGTACACTGGGCTCCACAAGGATTGGACAATAGGGTGTAGAGTAGGATCTTGATCCGAGGCACCAACAGGCTCAAAGCTTTGACTGTTCCCAGAATGCACAGCGCCGCCTCCTCTATAACCCCACCTCCCTGCACAGGAGCTCAGTTTTTAGTTAACCAGCCCAATGCAGTAGCAGGAAAAGAGACAACAATGGTTAGAAGCCACATACACCACACTCTCACGACAAGAGAAGTGTCAGCGGCTAATGCCATACCAACCCAAAGAAGCTAAGTGCGTCAGGGTGGGCGCCTTGTGGAGCCCAGTGTACCTCGCAGAAAGAGATTTAACAAAGGTAAGTTCTTACCATAAATCTCGTTTTCTGCTGCGGGGTACACTGGGCTCCACAAGGATTGGACAATGGGGATATCTTAAAGCAGTTCCTTATGGGAGGGGACGCACTGTAGCGAGCACAAGAACCCGGCGTCCAAAGGAAGCATCCTGGGAAGCAGCAGTATCGAAGGCATAGAACCTTATGAACGTGTTCCCGGAGGACCACGTAGCCGCCTTGCACAATTCTTCAAGGGTTGCACCACGTTGGGCCGCCCAATAAGGTCCAACAGACCGAGTAGGATGGGCCGTAATGTGAGTAGGAGCTGATAGTCCAGCCTTCACATAAGCATGTGCAATCACCATTCAAATCCATCTGGCCAGGGTCTGCTTGTGAGCAGGCCAGCCACGTTTGTGAAATCCAAACAAAACAAAGAGAATCAGATTTTCGAACAGAAGCAGTTCTCTTCACGTAGATAAGGAGAGCCCGTCCCACATCCAAAGACCTCTCTTTTGGAGACAGATCAGGAGAGACAAGGGCCGAAACCACAATCTCCTGATTAAGGTGGAACGAAGAAACCTTATGTAAATATCCGGGACGAGTCCTAAGAACCGCCCGGTCACGGTGAAAAATCAGATATGGGGAACTACAAGACAAGGCACCCAGATCCGACACTCTTCTAGCAGAGGCAATAGCCAGCAAGAACACCACCTTAAGGGAAAGCCACTTAAGGTCAGCTGAACCCAGGGGTTCAAACGGAGGTTCCTGCAACGCCTCCGAAACCACCGACAAGTCCCAAGGAGCCACAGGTGGGACATAGGGAGGTTGGATACGCAACACACCCTGAGTGAAAGTATGAACATCAGGTAAAGTCACAATTTTTCTTTGAAACCACACAGACAAGGCAGAAATATGAACCTTGAGGGAGGCCAGACGCAGGCCTAAATCTAGGCCCTGCTGCAGAAAAGCCAAAAGTTTGGCTGTACTAAACTTGGAAGCGTCATAATTATTAGATGCGCACCAAACAAAGTAGGAATGCCAGACCCTACAGTAAATCCGAGCAGAAGCCGGTTTCCGGGCCCGCAACATAGTTTTAAGGACCTCTTCAGAAAAACCCTTAGCCCTCAAGACGGAAGCTTCAAGAGCCACGCCGTCAAAGACAGCCGGGTTAGGTCCTGGTAGACACAGGGGCCCTGAACGAGGAGGTCTGGGCGTTGTGGAAGCAGAAGTGGACGCTCTGACGCTAGGATTTGCAGGTCTGAGAACCAGTGCCGTCTGGGCCGCGCCGGAGCTATGAGAAGCAGATTTCCTTTTTCTTGCTTGAACTTCCGAATTACCCTGGGCAGGAGTGACACCTGTCAAAGTCGAAAAATATTCCAGTACACACATCACGTACTAACCACACACACATGCCCGCTGCGCGTGCACTTGTTCCGCCGTGCGTGCACTTATCCGCAATTTGCGTATGGTCGCTCCCGCGGTCCTGCGCGTGGTATGGGTATTTACGGCGGAGTTTGTGAACGCATGGAGGGTTATCAAAACATTATATATTTAATCCAACTAGTGCACATTGTACACATAGCCCCCCTGCACCACATCAAAAAGAAATAGCTGTTTAAAATGGTTACAGAACAAAGGGATTCACCTTTACAGGATAGGAGGGGACAGAACAAGGTTACGAGGTGGTGTTTGGTATCCAGCTGTAGGGTATTTTAAGGGAAACATTCTGGTGTTGGTTTGAGGAAGATCGCATGTTCCTGAGGATAGTTAGGTGCAGAAGCAGAATATAGGTTTAAACTGTATTTACTGTATATTATGTATGCAGCGGGAATCCAGAGGAGACCACCCACAAGAGCAGTTAAGAAAGACATCGCCCACCTATTCAAATCGACCTATGACCTCTCTTGTACTGTAAAAGTGCATTCCTATGTCCAATGGACAAAGGGATTACAGTATCCATTGTATTGCTTTTGGAAGTAGTGTATAAAAAGCCTGTTGCTGCCTGGCTGGTCAGAAGACTCTTAACGCTATCTACCTGATTAGCGGAGGACTGGACCAGGTTGCGCAAGCGAGTATTCTCACGTATGTATATTGACTGTAGCCATTTACTCTGTTGTATTGTAGTGTATAAATTGTATTGTTATCCCCTTCCAGATATATACGCTGAGGTGTCGGAGCCCAGTGTTTTAACTACAAATCTGTGTTGTGTCCTCTTTTCCCTGCTAGGGTTTAAAGCGTATTACATTACCTAACTGTATAAGGTTTAAGAGTGTACGCGCTGCGAGTACTTTGTACCGTCAGCGCTGCATAAGGTTTAAGGTGTAACATCATTGCAGTGCTTTGCTGCATAAGGTTTAGAGTGTAATAATATCATTGCATTGCATTACTAATAAGGTTTAAAAGTATATCAAGAGTGTGTGCGCGCTGTGTGTACTTTGTACCCCCAGCGCGGCGTTTGTACGCTAAGTCCGTACAAGGTACGGGACTCTGTACGCAAATAGCGTACAGAGTACGTAGCGTGTGTACTAAGTCTAGCGGCCGCAGCGGCTCCATGGTAAAAGTGTGTTTAAAGGTATAGCTTTATGGTTTAAGATAATATCGACATTATCACACCGGAGGGAACACGTACGGCAGCCAAAACCTCCACGGCACCGCCAGCGCATCCACTAATGCTGCTTGAGGATCCCTTGTTCTTGCTCCGAAGACCGGAACCTTGTGATTGTGTCGAGACGCCATCAGATCTACATCTGGAAGACCCCACTTTTCCACTAGGAGTTGAAACACTTCTGGATGGAGGCCCCACTCGCCGGCATGCACGTCCTGACGACTGAGAAAGTCCGCTTCCCAATTCAGGACTCCCGGAATGAATATTGCCGATATGGCCGGTAGATGGTGTTCCGCCCAACGTAGAATCCGAGAGACTTCCTTCATTGCTGAACGGCTTAGAGTGCCGCCTTGATGATTTATGTAAGCCACAGTGGTGGCATTGTCAGACTGTATTTGAACAGGACGGTTCTGAATTAAATGCTGGGCCAGGTTCAACGCATTGAAGACCGCCCGCAATTCCAGAATGTTGATTGAGAGGAGAGACTCCTCCTTGGTCCACCGACCCTGAAGGGAGTGTTGCTCCAGCACTGCGCCCCAACCTCAGACTGGCATCTGTCGTCAACAGGACCCAGTTGGACATCCAGAAGGGACGGCCCCTGCACAACTGTTGGTCCCGGAGCCAAAGTAGCGACAGACGGACCTCCGGAGTCAATGAGATCATGTGAGACCTGATCCGGTGAGGCAGGCCGTCCCACTTGGCTAGAATCAGCCTCTGGAGGGGGCGAGAATGGAATTGAGCATATGCCACCATGTTGAATGCGGAGACCATGAGGCCCAGCCCCTGCATTGCCGAATGTATCGACACTTGCGGACGAGAAAGGAAGCAACGAATCCTGTCCTGAAGCTTCAGAACTTTCTCCTGAGACAAGAACAACCGCTGGTTGTGAGTGTCCAATAGCGCTCCCAGGTGCACCATGCTCTGAGCCGGGACCAGGGAGGATTTCTTCCAGTTGATGAGCCACCCGTGGGCTTGTAGAAACCGGACCGTCATATCCAGATGACACAGGAGAAGTTCTGGGGAATTTGCCAGGATTAACAAGTCGTCCAGGTACGGCAGTATCCTGACCCCTTGACGGCGGAGTACCACCGTCATCACCGCCATTACTTTGGTGAAGACTCGCGGAGCCGTTGTCAAACCAAAAGGTAACGCCCGAAACTGGTAATGAAGGTTGCCAATAGCGAACCTCAGGTATTGCTGATGTGACGCTGCTATAGGAATATGCAGGTAAGCATCCTGTATATCCAGGGAGACCATGTAGTCCCCAGGTTCCAAGGCCAGAACTATAGAGTGAAGGGTTTCCATACGGAACTTGGAAACCTTCACAAACCTGTTCAATGCCTTGAGGTTGAGAATGGGCCGGGAGGACCCATTCGGTTTCGGGACTAGAAACGGCGGAGAATAGTACCCCCGGCCCCTCTGAGCAAGAGGCACCTGTACTACGACTCCTGTATCCAGGAGGATCTGTACCACCGAATGCAGAGTGTTTGCCTTTGTCTGGTCCGACGGGACGTCTGTCTGGCAAAATCGATGAGGGGGTCGGTTTTTGAAGGCTATGGCGTAACCTTGAGTGACGACTTCCCGTACCCAGGCATCTGAAGTGGTCTTCAACCATTCCTGGGTATACCCTAAAAGCCGGCCCCCCACCCTGGGATCCCCCAGGGGGAGGCCCGCCCCGTCATGCGGCAGGCTTACCGGTCTTGGAAGCTGGCCGACGGGCAGCCCAGGCTCTTTTGGGCTTCGGCTTACCAGGTTTGGAAGTGCGGGCCTGCTTGTGGAATGCCTGACCTTTTGCTTTACCTGAAGGGCGAAAGGACGTACCTTTAGCCTTTGACACAGCTGGAGCGGTATTTGGTAGACAGGCAGTTTTGGCAGTAGCCAAGTCAGCCACTATCTTATTTAAGTCCTCCCCAAACAGAATATCTCCCTTGAAAGGGAGTACCTCCAGGGTTTTTCTAGAGTCCAGATCCACAGACCAGGATCTCAGCCACAATATCCGGTGAGCGAGGACTGACGTAGTAGAGGCCCTGGCTGCTAAGATACCAGCATCCGAAGCCGCCTCTTTAATATAGCGAGAAGCTGTGACAATATATGACAAGCATTGTCTAGCATGGTCAGAGGAGATTTCAGTATCTAACTCCAAGGCCCACGCTTCAATAGCCTCGGCAGCCCATGTAGCTGCAATAGTGGGCCTTTGCGCAGCACCCGTGAGGGTGTAAAATCGTTCAGACAACCCTCCACACGTTTATCCGTAGGCTCTTTTAGAGACGTGACGGTAGTGACAGGCAGAGCTGAGGAAACCACCATCCTAGCCACTTGTGAGTCCACTGGAGGAGGCGTTTCCCAATTCTTAGACAGCTCTGGCGCGAGGGGATCGCGAGCCAGCATTTTCTTGTGAGGCACAAACTTCGTATCCGGGTGTTCCCAGGGTTCCTGACGTATATCCACTAGGTGGTCAGAGTGAGGTAAAACTTGTTTAATCACCTTCTGACACTTGAACCTATCTGGTTTCTTAGGAGGAACGGATGGCTCGGGATCATCCGTAATCTGCAGAATTAACTTAATAGCCTCCCGAAGATCAGGAACATCCACATGTGAACTACCCTCCCCATCAGCCGTATCTGAGTCAGAACCTGTGGGGTCAGTGTATGTGCTGTCTTCATCAGACGAGATGTCAGTGACAGCAGTGGATTGTGAGGAGACGAGCGCTCGCTTAGAGGACCTCTTGGACTTAGGCGAGCGTTGGTCAGACTTTTTAGTAGTCAGGGACTGGTTCAACTTCTTTAATTGAGCAGATAAATCGTCCGCCCACGGCGGGTTAGCTGCAGGGACCACATACGGTTGTACCGGCATTGGGGGTCCCATAGGGGGTGTTAGTTTATGAACTAGCGTATATAGAAGCGTGGAAAAAGCGGCCCACGGAGGGTCAGTATGTGCCTCCGTTGCCACAGTCCCACTGGGGAGCAAGGAGCCCCCAGAACCAGAGCCCACAGCGGCTATATTCTCCCCATATGTGCCTGTGGCACCAGCAGTGTGTTCCGCCCCAGAACCGTTACCCTCAGAAGCAGACATGATATAACTTGCAGTATGAGGTAACACAGTACAATTATTAGCAGCACTATATCCCTAAACCCAAACCCCTGCGCAGTGTAGTCAGCACCAGCAGAGATAAAGGAGAGATATGGTGATTAAATCACAGAGAAAAATATGTAATACAGTATATCTTTGTGAAAATCCTATATTAGATAAAACCTGACGCACCAAGCCCCCTCAGGTTATAGAATATAGGGACAGCAAGTTGAGTGAAAGACACAAAATGGACAACACTCAGCTATCAGATGCACACACAGATAGTCACAGTTTGTACAATGCAGAGGTTATTACTGACAATAATACTGCACTGGACTAGCTTACACAGCTATATAACAATAGATATAACAGTACACAGTAAGAACTGGATGTATATCACAGGGTAATTGTACTATAAAACCCTGAGTAACTGCACTCTTTCTTAACTAACACGGACTAAAAAAAGGCAGGTAGAATACTTAAGTGTCATGTAAAGTCACAGCACTGACAACCAGGCGGCTTTACATAGGAGGATTTGCCAAAGCAGTCCCAGAACAGTGAGCTGAGGGATAATGGCGCCGCAGACACTGACAGGGAGTGTGGAAAAGACAGAGATGCAGCTCCGGGGCGGGAACACTTGCTAGAAATGGCACCCTGGGGCTGGGGGAGGGGCTTCAGGTCTAAGCCTTATCCCCTCTGCTAGCAAAACCACCGGCTACTGTGGGCGATAATAAGATTTTACTCACCGGTAAATCTATTTCTCGTAGTCCGTAGTGGATGCTGGGAACTCCGTAAGGACCATGGGGAATAGACGGGCTCCGCAGGAGACTGGGCACTCTAAAAGAAAGATTAGGTACTATCTGGTGTGCACTGGCTCCTCCCTCTATGCCCCTCCTCCAAACCTCAGTTAGGATACTGTGCCCGGAAGAGCTGACACAATAAGGAAGGATTTTGAATCCCGGGTAAGACTCATACCAGCCACACCAATCACACCGTATAACTCGTGATACTATACCCAGTTAACAGTATGAAATATAACTGAGCCTCTCAACAGATGGCTCAACAATAACCCTTTAGTTAGGCAATAACTATATACAAGTATTGCAGACAATCCGCACTTGGGATGGGCGCCCAGCATCCACTACGGACTACGAGAAATAGATTTACCGGTGAGTAAAATCTTATTTTCTCTGACGTCCTAGTGGATGCTGGGAACTCCGTAAGGACCATGGGGATTATACCAAAGCTCCCAAACGGGCGGGAGAGTGCGGATGACTCTGCAGCACCGAATGAGAGAACTCAAGGTCCTCCTCAGCCAGGGTATCAAATTTGTAGAATTTAGCAAACGTGTTTGCCCCTGACCAAGTTGCAGCTCGGCAAAGTTGTAAAGCCGAGACCCCTCGGGCAGCCGCCCAAGATGAGCCCACTTTCCTCGTGGAATGGGCTGTTACTGATTTAGGATGCGGCAATCCAGCCGCAGAATGCTCCAGCTGAATTGTGCTACAAATTCAGCGAGCAATAGTCTGCTTAGAAGCAGGAGCACCTATTTTGTTGGGTGCCTACAGGATAAAAAACTAGTCAGTTTTCCTGACTCCAGCCATCCTGGAAATATAAATTTTTAAGGCCCTGACTACGTCCAGTAACTTGGAATCTTCCAAGTCCCTAGTAGCCGCAGGCACTACAATAGGTTGGTTCAAGTGAAAAGCTGATACCACCTTAGGGAGAAACTGGGGACGAGTCCTCAATTCCGCCCTATCCATATGGAAAATCAGATAAGGGCTTTTACATGACAAAGCCGCCAATTCTGACACACGCCTGGCTGAAGCCAAGGCCAATAACATGACCACTTTCCACGTAAGATATTTCAAATCCACAGTTTTAAGTGGCTCAAACCAATGTGATTTTAAGAAACTCAACACCACGTTGAGATCCCAAGGTGCCACAGAAGGCACAAAAAAGGGGCTGAATATGTAGCACTCCCTTTACAAATGTCTGAACTCCAGGCAGTGAAGCCAGTTCTTTCTGGAAGAAAATCGACAGAGCCGAAATCTGGACCTTAATGGAACCCAAATTTAGGCCCATAGTCACTCCTGACTGTAGGAAGTGCAGAAAACGACCCAGCTGAAATTCCTCTGTTGGGGCCTTCCTGGCCTCACACCACGCAACATATTTTCGCCAAATACGGTGATAATGGTTTGCGGTTACTTCTTTCCTGGCTTTTATCAGCGTAGGAATGACTTCCTCCGGAATGCCCTTTTGCTTTAGGATCCGGAATTCAACCGCCATGCCGTCCAACGCAGCCGCGGTAAGTCTTGGAACAGACAGGGCCCCTTCTGTAGCAGATCCTGTCTGAGCGGTAGAGGCCATGGGTCCTCTGATATTATTTCTTGAAGTTCTGGGTACCAAGCTCTTCCTGGCCCATCCGGAACCACGAGTATCGTTCTTACTCCTCGTTTTCTTATTATTCTCAGTACCTTTGGTATGAGAGGCAGAGGAGGGAACACATAAACCGACTGGTACACCCACGGTGTCACCAGAGCGTCCACAGCTATCGCCTGAGGGTCCCTTGACCTGGCGCAATATCTCTTTAGTTTTTTGTTGAGGCGGGACGCCATCATGTCCACCTGTGGCCTTTCCCAACGGTGTACAATCATTTGGAAGACTTCTGGATGAAGTCCCCATTCTCCCGGGTGTAGGTCGTGTCTGCTGAGGAAGTCTGCTTCCCAGTTGTCCACTCCCGGAATGAACACTGCTGACAGTGCTATGACGTGATTTTCCGCCCATCGGAGAATCCTTGTGGCTTCTGCCATCGCCATCCAGCTTCTTGTGCCGCCCTGTCGGTTTACATGGGCGACTGCCGTGATGTTGTCTGATTGGATCAGTACCGGCTGGTTTTGAAGCAGGGGCCTTGCCTGACTTAGGGCATTGTAAATGGCCCTCAGTTCCAGAATATTTATGTGTAGGGACGACTCCTGACTTGACCAAAGTCCTTGGAAATTTCTTCCCTGTGTGACTGCCCCCCAGCCTCGAAGGCTGGCATCCGTGGTTACCAGGACCCAGTCCTGTATGCCGAATCTGCGGCCCTCTTAAAGATGAGCACTCTGCAGCCACCACAGTAGAGATACCCTGGTCCTTGGAGACAGGGTTATCAGCCGATGCATCTGAAGATGCGATTCCGACCACTTGTCCAAGAGGTCCCACTGAAAGGTTCTTGCATGGAACCTGCCGAATGGAATTTTGCTTCGTAAGAAGCTACCATTTTTCCCAGGACTCGTGTGCAGTGAAGCACCGATACCTGTTTTGGTTTCAGGAGGTCTCTGACTAGAGATGACAGCTCCTTGGCTTTCTCCTGCGGGAGAAACACTTTTTTCTGTTCTGTGTCCAGAACCATCCCCAGGAACAGCAGGCGTGTGGTAGGAACCAGCTGTGACTTTGGAATGTATAGAATCCATCCGTGCTGTTGTAGCACTTCCCGAGATAGTGCTACTCCGACCAACAACTGCTCCATGGACCTCGCCTTTATAAGGAGATCGTCCAAGTACGGGATAATTAAAAACTCCCTTTTTTCGAAGGAGTATCATCATTTCTGCCATTACCTTGGTAAAGACCCTCGGTGCCGTGGACAGTCCAAACGGCAGTGTTTGGAATTGGTAATGGCAATCCTGTACCACAAATCTGAGGTACTCCTGGTGAGGATGGTAAATGGGGACATGTAGGTAAGCATCCTTGATGTCCAGGGATACCATGTAATCCCCCTCCTCCAGGCTTGCAATAACCGCCCTGAGCGATTCCATCTTGAACTTGAATTTTTTTTATGTATGTGTTCAAGGACTTCAAATTTAAAATGGGTCTCACCGAACAGTTCGGTTTCGGTACCACAAACAGTGTGGAATAGTAACTAGAGATGAGCGGGTTCGGTTTTACTCGGTTCTCAAAACGGCATCTAATTGGCTCACGGATGTCACGTGTTTTGGATAGCCAATAAGATTCGGTTTTGAGAACCGAGTAAAACCGAGTAAAACCGAATCCGCTCATCTCTAATAGTAACCCCGTCCTTGTTGAAGTAGGGGCACCTTGACTATCACGTGCTGGGAATACAGCTTGTGAATTGCCTCTAGCACAGCCTCCCTGCCTGAGGGAGCTGTCGGCAAGGCAGATTTGAGGAAACGGCGGGGGGGAGACGCCTCGAATTCCAGCCTGTACCCCTGAGATAGTACTTGAAGGATCCAGGGATCCACCTGTGAGCGAGCCCACTGATCGCTGAAATTTTTGAGGCGGCCCCCCACCGTACCTGGCTACGCCTGTGGAGCCCCCGCGTCATGCGGTGGACTCAGAGGAAGCGGGGGAAGAATTTTGATTCTGGGAACTGGCTGACTGGTGCAGCTTTTTCCCTCTTCCCTCGTCTCTGTGCAGAAAGGAAGCGCCTTTGACCCGCTTGCTTTTCTGAAGCCGAAAGGACTGTACCTGATAATACAGTGCTTTCTTAGGCTGTGAGGAAACCTGAGGTAAAAATTTTTCTTCCCAGCTGTTGTTGTGGATACGAGGTCCCAGAGACCATCCCCAAACAATTCCTCACCCTTATAAGGCTCTATGTGCCTTTTAAAGTCAGCATCACCTGTCCAGTGTCGGGTCTCTAATACCCTCCTGACAGAATGGACATTGCATTAATTCTGGATGCCAGCCGGCAAAATATCCCTCTGTGCATCCCTCATATATAAGACGACGTCTTATGTTCGCAAAATAGTATCCCTGTTTGACAGGGTTACAGACCACGCTGCAGCAGCACTATCTGCAGGTCTCAGTCTAGTACCTGAGTGTGTAAATACAGACTTCAGGATAGCCTCCTGCTTTTTATCAGCAGGTACCTTCAAAGTGGCCGTATCCTAAGACGGCAGTGCCACCTTTTTTGACAAACGTGTGAGCGCCTTATCCACCCTAGGGGATATCTCCCAGCGTAACTTATCCTCTGGCGGGAAAAGGTACGCCATCAGTAACTTTTAGAAATTACCAGTTTCTTATCGGGGGAACCCACGCTTTTTCACACTTCATTCACTCATTTGATGGGGGAACAAAACACTGCCTGCTTTTTCTCCCCAAACATAAAACCCTTTTTTAGTGGTACTTGGGTTAATGTCAGAAATGTGTAACACATTTTTTATTGCCGGGATCATGTAACGGATGTTCCTAGTGGATTGTGTATATGTCTCAACCTCGTCGACACTGGAGTCAGACTCTGTGTCGACATCTGTGTCTGCCATCTGAGGGAGCGGGCGTTTTTGAGCCCCTGATGGCCTTTGAGACGCCTGGGCAGGCGCGGGCTGAGAAGCCGGCTGTCCCATAGCGGTTACGTCATCCAGCCTTTTATGTAAGGAGTTGACACTGTCGGTTAACACCTTCAACCTATCCATCCACTCTGGTGTCGGCCCACAGGGGGCGACATCCCATTTATCGGCATCTGCTCCGCCTCCACATAAGCCTCCTCATCAAACATGTCGACACAGCCGTACCGACACACCGCACACACACAGGGAATGCTCTGACTGAGGACAGGACCCCACACAGCCCTTTGGGGAGACAGAGAGAGAGTATGCCAGCACACACCAGAGCGCTATATAATGTAGGGATAAACACTATCACTGAGTGAATTTTCCCCAATAGCTGCTTGTATAAACAATATTGCGCCTAAATTTAGTGCCCCCCCTCTCTTTTTAACCCTTTGAGCCTGAAAACTACAGGGAAGAGCCTGGGGAGCTGTCTTCCAGCTACACTGTGAAGAGAAAATGGCGCCAGTGTGCCGAGGGAGACAGCTCCGCCCCTTTTTCGCTGACTTTTCTCCCGCTTTTTTATGGATTCTGGCAGGGGTAATTATCACATATATAGCCTCTGGGGCTATATATTGTGATTATTTTGCCAGCCAAGGTGTTTTTATTGCTGCTCAGGGCGCCCCCCCCCCAGCGCCCTGCACCCTCAGTGACCGGAGTGTGAAGTGTGTATGAGGAGCAATGGCACACAGCTGCAGTGCTGTGCGCTACCTTGGTGAAGACTGAAGTCTTCTGCCGCCGATTTTCTGGACCATCTTCATGCTTCTGGCTCTGTAAGGGGGACAGCGGCGCGGCTCCGGGAACTAACACCAAGGACGGGTCCTGCGGTCGATCCCTCTGGAGCTAATGGTGTCCAGTAGCCTAAGAAGCCCAAGCTAGCTGCAAGCAGGTAGGTTCGCTTCTTCTCCCCTTAGTCCCTCGTTGCAGTGAGCCTGTTGCCAGCAGGTCTCACTGTAAAATAAAAAACCTAACATATACTTTCTTTCTAGGAGCTCAGGAGAGCCCCTAGTGTGCATCCAGCTCGGCCGGGCACAGAAATCTAACTGAGGTCTGGAGGAGGGGCATAGAGGGAGGAGCCAGTGCACACCAGATAGTACCTAATCTTTCTTTTAGAGTGCCCAGTCTCCTGCGGAGCCCGTCTATTCCCCATGGTCCTTACGGAGTTCCCAGCATCCACTAGGACGTCAGAGAAATAAGAATTGGTTTAGAGAGAAAACCTGACCTGCGCCCATGCCCTGGTGATCTAGTGGGATCGCCTGTATCCAGTGTCCACCGCCAGTGCGCACGGCCCGCCTTCTACTGACCGCACCGGATTGCGATAAAGACTTACCACCTCCCAAATCGCGGCCACGCGATCCTGGAGAGCCCCAGCCGTGTGTGTCTAACGTGAAGAAAACTGGAGCCTCCGCTGTAGGTACCCGGCAACCAGAGCTCGGGAGTGTACAGCGCTGCTGGGGAGAGCTGGAGCTGCAGCAGTGAATGTCACAAGACATTTACCACCACTGCTGCCCTTGAAGTCTTCACTTTTTACCTCATAAAAAGCTTTTCTTAGGGCTGCTTGGAGCAGCCCCTCTGTTAAGTGCCTGCTTACTGCAGCACCAACTTACAAAACTGAGCTCCTGTGCAGGGAGGCGGGGTTATAGAGGAGGCGGCGCTGTGCATTCTGGGAACAGTCAAAGCTTTGAGCCTGTTGGTGCCTCGGATCAAGATCCTATTCTACACCCCATTGTCCAAACCTTGTGGAGCCCAGTGTACCCCGCAGCAGAAATTATTTTTCCCAACTTTGTTACTTTACTGCCATGTGAATGAAGCTCCATTTATTATTAATGGGGTATCCTTGTTAATTGTCATCGCCATTAAATCCCTCCTGAATTTTTAGATTATGAATTTTCTTTATTATACTCTATCCTTCCCAGAAAGAAAGAAATAATCATGAAGTGATAAAAAAATAAAATAGTGAAATAAAAAATATGAAATCCAAAAAATTCAAAAGTGCTCACAATTCTTCAATCAAAAGTGCCTTAATGCTCCGTGCAGTTTCTGATAATTATTTATTCTGAAGTCTTGGTCTGACTTCCTTTGTTGAAAATCATTTGTGATAATTTCTATCATATATACCAATATATATATTTCCCTAGAATATCATCTAGGGAACTGTATAAACATGTATCCAATTATATGGTTATGTATTACAGATACAAACTAAAATTATATTACATTGATCACATCTATATCCATACCCATTTGCTACTGTATAACCTAGATATATGAAATGGACTCAGATTAAAGGGTCAGGTATTCCTTTGGACTGTTTTTCATAAATATTTCCTCCAACATAGTCTCCAGCCTCTGGTGATTACCATCCCCAATTGGCATAGTCTACTACAGACCTATTCATTGGTGGTCAGTATCTTCCCGAAGTAAATTCCTCCAGCCCCGAAGCAACCCTTTATTTCTATGTAGATGGATTATTATGGAAGGAGTTCACTGATCCTTATGGTAAGTACATTTCTTTTTCATCCACTAGGGGTCACTGGAGTACTCTTGGGATATGGACGGCTTCCGTAGGAAGCAGGGCACTGAATATTTAAATTTAGAACACTCCACCCCTCCATATCCCCGAGTACCTCAGTGTTTTTTCTGTGCTCGAAGTAGCAACAGGTCTGTGGCTGGGTCCACAATTTCTTTTGAATATTTTTTAAGTTTTTCTTTTTTCATACACATCCCTTTCCCCCTTCCAAAAGGCAGGGTCAGGGATAGTGCAAGCTGCTAATAGCAGCTGTGGCGTGTCGGTCCTCACTGAATGAGCACCCTCACAGATCTCCTGCACAGGCTGGCCGACGCTTGCAGAGAAGCCCCGTCGGAGCCTCACCAGAAGCAACAGGAGTCACGGTATGTTAAACGAGGCGGTCAGCTCCCGCCCCGCTGTGTGGGGACATTGGTTTCTGTCTGACGCTGGGATCCCTCTACTGACGCCCGCCGCCGCTGCTCCGGCCGCCGCTGCTCCGAGCCCCACCGCTGCTCATATCGCTTCACGGCGCGCTCCCCGGCTCCCGCTGGCGGCCCCACAGCTCGCTACCCGCTGTCCGCCCTGCATCCGCAACGGAGCAGACAGGGGGGGGGGGGGCATTACAGTTTGCAACAGAGTTTTTTTAATAAGACCAGCGGCACGAGGGGGAACTAGCAGCAGCATCAGCAGTATGCTAGGCTGCAGGGAGGTTTTACACAGGTTGTTTTATACAGAGTTATATATATCAGTTAAGAGTTTGTAACCTGTATTGTGATTATAAGTTTAAGCATGGGGGCCATTTTAACCATGCTTCCTGTGTCTTCCTGCTGTGATTCCAGAACGTTCCAGTACTACATCTCTACTCCACCAGAGGCGCAGGGGTGTTAGTGGGAATTTGGGATCACATTTCGTACTGGCCACGTGTACTGCACTTGGCTAGATATATATATATATATATATATATATATATATATATATATATACATATATACATATATACATATATACAGGTTGAGTATCCCATATCCAAATATTCCGAAATACGGAATATTCCGAAATACGGACTTTTTTGAATGAGACTGAGATAGTGAAACCTTTGTTTTTTGATGGCTCAATGTACACAAACTTTGTTTAATACACAAAGGTTTTAAAAATATTGTAGTAAATGACCTTCAGGCTGTGTGTATAAGGTGTATATGAAACATAAATGAATTGTGTGAATGTAGACACACTTTGTTTAATGCACAAAGTTATAAAAAATATTCTCTAAAATGACCATCAGGCTGTGTGTATAAGGTGTATATGAAACATAAATGCATTCTGTGCTTAGATTTAGGTCCCATCACCATGATATCTCATTATGGTATGCAATTATTCCAAAATACGGAAAAATCCAATATCCAAAATACCCCTGGTCCCAAGCATTTTGGATAAGGGATACTCAACCTGTATATATATATATATATATATATATATATATATATATATATATATATATATATATATATATATATATATATATATATATATATATATATACACACACACACACAGTATCCTTCCCCACCTGTGGCTCAGGTGTTAGCAGCAAAGGAAATGAGGCGGCACTCCATGGGCTTATGCAAAAATCGTAATTTGTATTCAAAACATGGTGATATCAAAGTAACATCGTGTCAATCAAATCAAAAACATGAGGGGGGGCAAGTATCTTACGACGTTTCAAGGCATCGCAGCCTTTTCATCAGGTAAGGTGACCCCTGTGCTGTGAGATAGAAAAGAACTTTCTTTTTCTTTTCTATCTCACAGCACAGGGGTCACCCTACCTGATGAAAAGGCTGCATGCCTTGAAACGTCGTAAGATACTTGCCCCCCCTCATGTTTTTGATTTGATTGACACGATGTTACTTTGATATCACCATGTTTTGAATACAAATTACGATTTTTGCATAAGCCCATGGAGTGCCGCCTCATTTCCTTTGCTGCTAACACCTGAGCCACAGGTGGGGAAGGATACTGTGTCTGCATTATCACTAGGAGGGCACCCTGGCATTTTGTTTATTGTTTTTTCGTGAGTGCCGGATAGCTTTGTTCTATATATATATATATATATATATATATATATATATATATATATATATATATATATATATATATATATATATATATATATATATATATATATATATATATCTATATCTATATCTATATATAGACACCTTCGTACTATTTTACTGAGTCGTGCAAGTGTCTGTTTTTTGTGTATTGTATTGTCTGTCGCCATAATGAGTAAAGCACCAGCAAAAACTAAAAAGCATAATTGCAAAGTCTGTGGCAGTGTGTTACCGGATGGATCTACCACATGTACAGTATGTTTTGTGGATTCGGTTCCGAATAAAAATTCTGCTCCGGTTTTAAAGCCAATTTCCTCCCCGGACCCTCCATGGGAAATGCTAGCCAATGTACTGGCTGGGTTGCAATCAGAATTGACCGCCGCTCGACAGGAGCGGGAAACGGCAAGATCTGAGTCTAGGGTGAGACCGCCAGAACTACCGGAGGGGTCTCAGCCTTGCGAAAGGTCCAAATCCATTTTGGGTAGACGGGATAAATTTCATATGTCTTATGATTTACCAGTTTCTGCTATGTTGCATTCTGACGATTCCATGCCAGACCTCTCGGCACAAGATGAGGGTGAGGAGGGCGAAGTGGAGTCAGATAGTGAGGATTTTAACAGCTCAGGTATTAATAATCTCATCAGAGCGGTGCGTCAGTCTCTGAAGTTTACAGAAACTGAGGAGCCTCTCACAAATGATCAGGTCGTATTTACTAAACGACAGAGAACTCCAATAAGTTTTCCTGTGTCGGAGTCTCTTAATAAGATGTTAGTAGAAACACGACAGACTCCAGATAAACGGTTTTCTATACCTCGCAGATTTAAGTCTAGTTACCCGTTTCCAGACTCTGACATGTACATGGGAGAATCCACCAATAGTTGATTCGTCAGTGTCAAAGCTTACAAAGAAATTAACCATACCAGTGCCAGCGGCTACTACGCTTAAAGACCCTTCAGATCGCAAAATAGAAACTATGCTAAAGTCCATGTATGTAGCAGCAGGAGTGCTGCTGAGACCTGGCTTGGTTGGTATCTGGGTCACTAAGGCGCTCATAGTATGGATAACAGAACTTAAGTCTGCCTTACATGACGAACACCTTATACTTCTTGCTGATCAAATGTGTGAGGCTGCGGAGTATCTCTGTACAGCTTCTACTGACGTCTGTCAGCAACTTCTTGTATTTCATCGTCGCTAGTTACGGCACGACGAGCACTCTGGCTGCGTTCTTTCCAAGCGGAGGCAGAGGTCAAACGAGGTATAGAGGCGTTACCTTACGATGGCAAGAAGTTGTTTGGTCCAGAATTGGACACATGGATTTCTGAGGCTACGGGAGGAAAGTCGGTTTTCTTACCATTGCCTCCACCGGTACCAAGAAGGAGGTACTCTGGACCTTCGTTCAAATCCTTTAGACCTCAGTCCTTTTGAGGACGTGGCAGAGGAACAGCCACGCCTGGTAGACGTGGTCGTGGTTTCCAACAAACCAACACAAGTCGTCAGGACGCTAAGGTTACCGACAAGCCAGTGGCATGACGGGCTACCAGCCCATCTCGGTTCTCCGATTGTGGGAGCACGCCTTCAGACGTTCCATTTGGCGTGGTTCCAGACATCCGCGGATGGGTGGATCCGCAATTTAGTGTTAAAAGGTTACAAAATAGAGTTCGACTGTCTTCCGCCACTGCGGTTTTTCAAGACAGGATTGCCTCTGTCGGACGACAAAAGGGCGGTTCTGCGAATTGCCATTCAGTCCCTACTGGATTCAGCAGTTTTGATTCCGGTCCCTGTACACCAACAGGGTCAGGGTTATTATTCCAGTCTGTTTGTGGTACCGAAGCCGGATGGCTCAGTCAGGCCAATATTGAACTTAAAGGGTCTCAATCGGTACGTAACTTACTACAGATTCAAGATGGAATCTCTGCGCTCAGTGATTGCAAGTTTAGAGCCAAAGGAGTTCATGATTGCGCTAGATCTCAAGGATGCGTACTTACACATCCCGATTTGGCAGCCTCATCAGAGGTTCTTGCGGTTTGCAATACGCCAGAACCATTACCAGTTTCAGGCTCTACTGTTTGGCCCATCGTCAGCGCCTCGGGTATTCACCAAAGTGATGTCTGTGATGATAGCTCATCTCAGATCCCTGGGAGTGACAATAGTTCCGTATTTGGACGATCTGCTCATCAAAGCCCCGTCTCAACAGATACTTCTCCAACATGCGCTGCTAACGTACTATGTACTGGTTCACCACGGTTGGATTGTCAACTTCAAGAAATCACATCTAATTCCGTCTCAACGCCTTCAATTCCTGGGTATGATTTTCGATACGGTCAAAGAATTTACCTACCACAACAGAAAGTACAGATTATTCACCATCTGGTACAATTAGTGCTCAAGCCACGCACAGTCTCGGTACATTTGTGCACTCGCCTCTTAGGAACAATGGTGGCGGATTTCGAATCGCTTCAGTTCGGAAGATTTCACTCGCGTCCATTTCAACTGGATGTGCTCGCATCTGCAGATTCACCACAGGGTGAGGTTGTCGCCAAGGGCAAGGGTGTCTCTGCTCTGGTGGCTCAAGGAACACAATTTAACCGCAGGGAAACTGTTCGGCGGCTGGAATTGGATAATTCTAACGACGGACGCAAGTCTCAGAGGTTGGGGAGCTGTAGTTCAAAATTGTCAGCTCCAGGGTCTCTGGGCGGATCACGAAAGATTGCTGTCTATAAATGTCCTGGAACTCCGCGCAATTTACAATGCGCTACGACAAGCAGTGCACATGCTTCAGTCTCAGACTGTCCAGGTGCAGTCAGACAATGCGACGGCAGTCGCATACATCAACAAACAAGGAGGAACGAGAAGCCGCATGGCAATGCGGGAAGTAGCCCGAATCCTAAATTGGGTGGAATACCACCAGGTGATATGGTCGGCAGTGTTCATTCCGGGAGTTGACAACTGGGAGGCGGATTATCTCAGCCGTCGGGATTTTCATCCAGGAGAATGGGCATTAAATCCAGAAGTGTTTCACATGTTGGTTCAGCGGTGGGGTTACCCTCAGGTGGACCTGATGGCGTCTCGCCACAATCACCAAACGCTCCAGTATGTGTCCAGAACGAGAGATCCAAAGGCAGTGGCGGTGGATGCTCTCACCGTCGCGTGGTCGTACAGCCTCGTGTATCGGTTTCCACCGTTTCCGCTGCTCCCTCTGGTGCTAAAACGGATCAAAAGAGAGTCTGTCACAGTCATACTAGTGGCGCCTCATTGGCCTCGGAGAGCTTGGTTCTCGGATCTCCGCGGACTACTCGCAGACGATCCTTGGCCGCTCCCACTACGTCCAGACCTGTTACAACAGGGTCCGTTCCTTTACCCCGATTTAGCGCGGCTGCGTTTGACGGGGTGGCTGTTGAGACCGCCCTCTTAAGAAGAGAGGGCATTCCAGTATCGGTGATACCAACCATGTTGCGGGCTAGGAAGCCGGTTACGGCAGCTCATTATTACAGAATTTGGCGTGCCTATATAGGTTGGTGTGAAGCTCGGAAGTTTCCGACATCATCTTTCAAGTTATCCCGTCTTTTGTTATTTCTACAGACGGGATTAGATGGAGGACTGCGTTTATCTACACTAAAGGTGCAGGTATCTGCGTTGTCAATTTATTTTCAAAGACGATTGGCTCCATTGCCGTCGGTACACACTTTTCTACAAGGTGTCCTCAGAGTACTGCCTCCATTCATTCCACCTACAGCGCCATGGGACTTGAATCTGGTTTTAGATTTCTTACAGTCTTCATTTTTTGAACCCTTACAGCAAGTGGATATAAAGTTTCTCACTTGGAAAACAATTTTTCTTCTAGCCTTAGCTTCGGCAAGGCGTGTTTCAGATTTGGGTGCCTTGTCATGCAAGCCACCGTATTTGGTGTTTCATGATGACAGAGCGGAACTTCGGACGAATCCCGCTTTCTTACCAAAGGTAGTGTCATCTTTTCACATCAATCAACCAATAGTAGTTCCTGTGTTACCAGCACATTCTGGAACTCTGGATGTGGTACGCGCATTACGCGTTTATGTATCCCGAACGTCTACAGTTCGTAAGACGGATACGTTGTTTGTTCTCTATGATGCTGCCAAGATGGGTTGGCCAGCTTCTAAGCAGACCTTATCCAGATGGACAAAACTGACTATACGTCAGGCTTACCTTAATGCTAGGTTACAGCCGCCTACATCAGTAACAGCTCATTCCACACGTTCTGTGGGAACTTCATGGGCAGCTGGTCGTGGAGCTTCTACGACGCAGCTTTGCCGTGCGGCTACATGGTCTTCAGTGCACACGTTTGTGCGCTTTTACAAGTTTGATACGTTTGCGGCATCAGCATCTAGCTTTGGCCGCCTAGTGTTACAGGTGCCAAACAGCTCTCCCGCCCACGGGGGAAGCTATGGTACATCCCAAGAGTACTCCAGTGACCCCTAGTGGATGAAAAAGAAAATAAGAATTTACTTACCGATAATTCTATTTCTCGGAGTCCGTAGTGGATGCTGGGGTTCCTGAAAGGACCATGGGGAATAGCGGCTCCGCAGGAGACAGGGCACAAAAGTAAAGCTTTCCGATCAGGTGGTGTGCACTGGCTCCTCCACCTATGACCCTCCTCCAAGCCAGTTAGGTACTGTGCCCGGACGAGCGTACACAATAAGGGAGGAATTTTGAATCCCGGGTAAGACTCATACCAGCCACACCAATCACACCGTACAACTTGTGATCTAAACCCAGTTAACAGTATGATAACAGCGGAGCCTCTGAAAAGATGGCTCACAACAATAATAACCCGATTTTTGTAACTATGTACAAGTATTGCAGATAATCCGCACTTGGGATGGGCGCCCAGCATCCACTACGGACTCCGAGAAATAGAATTATCGGTAAGTAAATTCTTATTTTCTCTATCGTCCTAGTGGATGCTGGGGTTCCTGAAAGGACCATGGGGATTATACCAAAGCTCCCAAACGGGCGGGAGAGTGCGGATGACTCTGCAGCACCGAATGAGAGAACTCCAGGTCCTCCTTAGCCAGGGTATCAAATTTGTAGGATTTTACAAACGTGTTTGCCCCTGACTAAATAACCGCTCGGCAAAGTTGTAAAGCCGAGACCCCTCGGGCAGCCGCCCAAGATGAGCCCACCTTCCTTGTGGAATGGGCATTTACATATTTTGGCTGTGGCAGGCCTGCCACAGAATGTGCAAGCTGAATTGTATTACACATCCAACTAGCAATAGTCTGCTTAAAAGCAAGAGCACCCAGTTTGTTGGGTGCATACAGGATAACAGCAAGTCAGTTTTCCTGACTCCAGCCGTCCTGGAACCTATATTTTCAGGGCCCTGACAACATCTAGCAACTTGGAGTCCTCCAAGTCCCTAGTAGGTGCAAGGCACCACAATAAGCTGGTTCAGGTGAAACACTGACACCACCTTAGGGAGAGAACTGGGGACGAGTCCGCAGCTCTGCCCTGTCCGAATGGACAAACAAATATGGGCTTTTTTGAGAAAAAAAACCACCAATTTGACACTCGCCTGGTCCAGGCCAGGGCCAAGAACATGGTCACTTTTCATGTGAGATGCTTCAAATCCACAGATTTGACTGGTTTTAAACCAATGTGATTTGAAGAATCCCAGAACTACGTTGAGATCTCACAGTGCCACTGGAGGCACAAAAGAGGGTTGTATATGCAATACTCCCTTGACAAAGTTCTGGACTTCAGGAACTGAAGCCAATTCTTTCTGGAAGAAAATTGACAGGGCCGAAATTTGAACCTTAATGGACCCCAATTTGAGGCCCATAGACACTCCTGTTTGCAGGAAATGCAGGAATCGACCGAGTTGAAATTTCTTTGTGGGGCCTTCCTGGCCTCACACCACGCAACATATTTTCGCCACATGTGGTGATAATGTTGTGCGGTCACCTCCTTTCTGGCTTTGACCAGGGTAGGAATGACCTCTTCCGGAATGCCTTTTTCCCTTAGGATCCGGCGTTCCACCGCCATGCCAACAAACGCAGCTGCGGTAAGTCTTGGAACAGACATGGTACTTGCTGAAGCAAGTCCCTTCTTAGCGGCAGAGGCCATAAGACCTCTGTAAACATCTCTTGAAGTTCCGGGTACCAAGTCCTTCTTGGCCAATCCGGAGCCATGAGTATAGTTCTTACTCCTCTACGTCTTATAATTCTCAGCACCTTAGGTAAGAGAAGCAGAGGAGGGAACACATACACCGACTGGTACACCCACGGTGTTACCAGAACGTCCACAGCTATTGCCTGAGGGTCTCTTGACCTGGCGCAATACCTGTCCCGTTTTTTGTTCAGACGGGACGCCATCATGTCCACCTTTGGTATTTCCCAACGGTTTACAATCATGTGGAAAAAACTTCCCGATGAAGTTTCCACTCTCCCGGGTGGAGGTCGTGCCTGCTGAGGAAGTCTGCTTCCCAGTTTCCATTCCCGGGATGAAACACTGCTGACAGTGCTATCACATGATTTTCCGCCCAGCGAAAAGTCCTTGCAGTTTTTGCCATTGCCCTCCTGCTTCTTGTGTCGCCCTGTCTGTTTACGTGGGCGACTGCCGTGATGTTTTTCCCACTGGATCAATACCGGCTGACCTTGAAGCAGAGGTCTTGCTAAGCTTAGAGCATTATAAATTTACCCTTAGCTCCAGTATATTTATGTGGAGAAAAGTCTCCAGACTTGATCACACTCCCTGGAAATTATTATTTTTTTTTCTTTGTGTGACTGCTCCCCAGCCTCTCGGGCTGGGCTCCGTGGTCACCAGCATCCAATCCTGAATGCCGAATCTGCGGCCCTCTAGAAGATGAGCACTCTATAACCACCACAGGAGAGACACCCTTGTCCTTGGATATAGGGTTATCCGCTGATGCATCTGAAGATGCGATCCGGACCATTTGTCCAGCAGATCCCACTGAAAAGTTCTTGCGTGAAATCTGCCGAATGGAATTGCTTCGTAGGAAGCCACCATTTTCTACCAGGACCCTTGTGCAATGATGCACTGTTTTTAGGAGGTTCCTGACTAGCTCGGATAACTCCCTGGCTTTCTCTTTCGGGAGAAACACCTTTTTCTGGACTGTGTCCAGAATCATCCCTAGGCACAGCAGACGTGTCGTCGGGATCAGCTGCGATTTTGGAATATTTAGAATCCACCCGTGCTGTTGTAGCAGTATCCGAGATAGTGCTACTCCTACCTCCAACTGTTCCCTGGACTATGCCCTTATCAGGAGATCGTCCAAGTAAGGGATAATTAAGACGCCTTTTCTTCGAAGAAGAATCATCATTTCGGCCATTACCTTAGTAAAGACCCGGGGTGCCGTGGACAATCCAAACGGCAGCGTCTGAAACTGATAGTGACAGTTCTGCACCACGAACCTGAGGTACCCTTAGTGAGAAGGGCAAATTTGGGACATAGAGGTAAGCATCCCTGATGTCCCGGGACACTATATAGTCCCCTTCTTCCTGTTCGTTATCACTGCTCTGAGTGACTCCATCTTGATTTGAACCTTTGTAAGTGTTCAAACATTTTTTTAGATTTAGAATAAGTCTCACCTAGCCTTCTGGCTTCAGTACCACAATATAGTGTGGAATAATACCCCTTTTCTTGTAGTAGGAGGGGTAATTTAATTATCACCTGCTGGGAATACAGCTTGTGAATTTTTTCCCATACTGCCTCCTTGTCGGAGGGAGACCTTGGTAAAGCAGACTTCAGGAGCCTGCGAAGGGGAAACGTCTCGACATTCCAATCTGTACCCCTGGGATACTACTTGTAGGATCCAGGGGTCCTGTACGGTCTCAGCGCCATGCTGAGAACTTGTCAGAAGCGGTGGAACGCTTCTGTTCCTGGGAATGGGCTGCCTGCTGCAGTCTTCTTCCCTTTCCTCTATCCCTGGGCAGATATGATCTTATAGGGACGAAAGGACTGAGGCTGAAAAGACGGTGTCTTTTTCTGCAGAGATGTGACTTAGGGTAAAAACGGTGGATTTTCCAGCAGTTGCCGTGGCCACCAGGTCCGATGGACCGACCCCAAATAACTCCTCTTCCTTTATACGGCAATACACCTTTGTGCCGTTTGGAATCTGCATCACCTGACCACTGTCGTGTCCATAACATCTTCTGGCAGTTATGGACATCGCATTTACTCTTGATGCCAGAGTGCAAATATCCCTCTGTGCATCTCGCATATATAGAAATGCATCCTTTAAATGCTCTATAGTCAATAAAATACTGTCCCTGTCAAGGGTATCAATATTTTTAGTCAGGGAATCCGACCAAGCCACCCCAGCTCTGCACATCCAGGCTGAGGCGATCGCTGGTCGCAGTATAACACCAGTATGTGTGTATATACTTTTTATGATATTTTCCAGCCTCCTGTCAGCTGGTCCTTGAGGACGGCCCTATCTATAGACGGTACCGCCACTTGTTTTGATAAGCGTGTGAGCGCCTTATCCACCCTAAGGGGTGTTTCCCAACGCGCCCTAACTTCTGGCGGGAAAGGGTATACCGCCCATAATTTTCTATCGGGGGGAACCAACGCATCATCACACACTTTATTTAATTTATCTGATTCAGGAAAAACTATGGTAGTTTTTTCACATCCCACATAATACCCTCTTTTGTGGTACTTGTAGTATCAGAAATATGTAACACCTCCTTCATTGCCTTTAACGTGTGGCCCTAATAAGGAATACGTTTGTTTATTCACCGTCGACACTGGATTCAGTGTCCCTGTCTGTGTCTGTGTCGACCGACTAAAGTAAACGGGCGTTTTAAAACCCCTGACGGTGTTTTTGAGACGTCTGGACCGGTACTAATTGTTTGTCGGCCGTCTCATGTCGTCAACCGACCTTGCAGCGTGTTGACATTATCACGTAATTCCCTAAATAAGCCATCCATTCCGGTGTCGACTCCCTAGAGAGTGACATCACCATTACAGGCAATTGCTCCGCCTCCTCACCAACATCGTCCTCCTACATGTCGACACACACGTACCGACACACAGCACACACACAGGGAATGCTCTGATAGAGGACAGGACCCACTAGCCCTTTGGAGAGACAGAGGGAGAGTTTGCCAGCACACACCAAAAACGCTATAATTATATAGGGACAACCTTATATAAGTGTTTTCCCTTATAGCATCTTTTTTATATATTTCTAACGCCAAATTAGTGCCCCCCCTCTCTGTTTTAACCCTGTTTCTGTAGTGCAGTGCAGGGGAGAGCCTGGGAGCCTTCCCTCCAGCCTTTCTGTGAGGGAAAATGGCGCTGTGTGCTGAGGAGATAGGCCCCGCCCCTTTTTCGGCGGCCTCGTCTCCCGCTCTTAACGGATTCTGGCAGGGGTTAAATATCTCCATATAGCCTCCGGAGGCTATATGTGAGGTATTTTTAGCCAAAATAGGTTTTCATTTGCCTCCCAGGGCGCACCCCTCCCAGCGCCCTGCACCCTCAGTGACTGCCGTGTGAAGTGTGCTGAGAGGAAAATGGCGCACAGCTGCAGTGCTGTGCGCTACCTTTAGAAGACTGAGGAGTCTTCTGCCGCCGATTCTGGACCTCTTCTTATTTCAGCATCTGCAAGGGGGCCGGCGGCAAGGCTCCGGTGACCATCCAGGCTGTACCTGTGATCGTCCCTCTGGAGCTGATGTCCAGTAGCCAAGAAGCCAATCCATCCTGCACGCAGGTGAGTTCACTTCTTCTCCCCTAAGTCCCTCGTTGCAGTGATCCTGTTGCCAGCAGGACTCACTGTAAAATAAAAAACCTAAGCTAAACTTTTCTAAGCAGCTCTTTAGGAGAGCCACCTAGATTGCACCCTTCTCGGCCGGGCACAAAAATCTAACTGGCTTGGAGGAGGGTCATAGGGGGAGGAGCCAGTGCACACCACCTGATCGGAAAGCTTTACTTTTGTGCCCTGTCTCCTGCGGAGCCGCTATTCCCCATGGTCCTTTCAGGAACCCCAGCATCCACTAGGACGATAGAGAAAATAGGATTTTGGTACTTACCAGGTAAATCCTTTTCTTTGAATCCATAGGGGGCACTGGACGCCCACCCAGAGCAGTTTTACCTGGTTTGTGGTAAGTTCAGGGGATCTTATGGTAGCACATTCTCACAGACTGGTTAAAATTTTCAAGTGCTGGTTATGGTGTCAACTGTTTAGTTGTCAGTAACGTTATGTGTCAACTTCGTTGTTGTCCGTTATGTTATATGTAATACTCCATTGTTAACCTCTCTATGGTTCCTGTTCGGCTCAGTAAAAAACACTGAGGTACTCGGGGATATGGAGGGGTGGAGTGTTCTAAATTTAAATATTCAGTGCCCTGTTTCCTACGGAAGCCGTCCATATCCCAAGAGTACTCCAGTGCCCCCTATGGATTCAAAGAAAAGGATTTACCTGGTAAGTACCAAAATCCTATTTTTTCTTTCCTTTATAGCAAGCCTATTAATAGTTCTTAAAATTTTCTTCTTATGGGTCTTGCTCAGATCTTCTCTGTATATATACCTCTTTCTCCCACTCTTCTTTTTACTTATTTCCCTCCCGGTTTATCAGTTGCTCAGTCTGGCGCATATCGTGCAGTGTATATGCCCGATATGCTGGTGCTGTGGTTGCTAGCGACAGAGTCAGGCTTGATGTGCTTCACATCAAACCTGACTATATCGCTAGCGTCCTTAAGAATGCTAATGAGGAACAGAACAGGATTGTTTTGTCCTTTATTAACGGTGCTCCAGTGTGTACAGGCATTCTGGGTTGACGTGGATAAGTTCCGATGACAGAACAAATCCCTGTTTCTCCAGTGTGGTGTACCTAGCTTAAGTTTTTCCTGACTCCTCGTGAAGCAGAGTTGTAACTGCACTGCCGCATGTCTAGATGCCAGAAGTAACAATCTACTGCTTGTAATTATACCTTGCACAGATGTATATTGGTTACAATAACTTTTTCCTGCTAACAATTTCCTAGTTATGTATATCCTTCCTTTGTATTTTTATTTTATGCAACTGTCATTGGTGTATTTGGCATTTTTTTCTGTTTATTTTTTTGGGGGGAGGGGGGAGCTGGGGGTTTACATCCACTGGTTGACTACCGATGCTACAGGATGCTTATATTACAGAGTCTTCTTTCTTTATTTAGCCCCAGGGCAATGTTCTCATTTTCTATGCCGCATTTACTCTTCCATGTCTAGTTAATATTATTTGTTTGTTGTATTTTTCAAAGCCTTAATAAAAAAAATAATAATTAAAAAATAAATAAAATAAAAGTAATTGGTAAAATCACAGATAAAACCATCACTTAAGGTAGGTACACACTAGGTGATGTGCTCTATGAGTGACGTTGCCTAGTGTGTTCCCTTCCCTGCCAGGGCGGTTGTCGGCAGTGTGTACACACTGAGTTCTAAGCAAACGATGTCGCTCAGGGCCATGCATGCAGTTTTTGGATGACAGTCCACATTGAGCTGCATGCACGGTCGACAGCGAGGGTCGTTAACTACCCGCGGGGCAAGGCATCGCTCAGCAGCGTACACACTAGTCAATATGGTAAACGACATCGCTCAGGAAGGGCAAAATCAGTGTCGTTTACTTTATCGGCATGTGTGTACCCATCTTGACATTTTAGCACAAAGAAAAAACCTGAAGAAATTACCAAACCACCTTTTCACAAGAAACATCAATGGCAAGGCAGAATTCTTGGAGGAACATTTATTTAGGGGTGAACATAAACAATAGACAACATCATCTAATTATTTTACATACAAGCTGGCAGAGGTTTGGACAGGACAGTCCAACACCACAGGACCACTGGATGCAGCACCTCAACAGCTAAAATCCATAGAGGAGGCTGTAGTTATCCTTCAGCAACCGCCTCTAAGTGCAAGAACCAAATGTAGCACTGACCCTCCTTGTATTTTATAGTCTGAAGCGGTTTTCTCATCATTCCTGAAATAAAGTACATAAGATGTTACCCAGAGGCAGAGCTGAACAACATATGATGGATATCGTAAAAAAACAGGTTTCCTTATAAAAGATGCTACAAACGTTTGCAGATGAAGACGTTCATAAACCTCGGCAGAACTTAATGTGCCCATTTTTTATATTTGCTATGTAACTTAGCACAAGCTACTTTAACCGGTTATCAGCTATATTTATCTGAAGAGGGGACAACTGCAGTATCCATCAGTGAGATTATGCAGAGGTCGGCTATGTATAAGGAAATATCAACTTCATCTAAAATAACCAATTCCCTAAAATTTCAAATATCATCAGGTCTTTCTGAGACATAGCTGATCCTAAGGAGGACAGGTCAGCACATTTCACAATGTATTCATTCTTGCAGCGCCGTGATTCAAGAAAGTTTAGGAGCCAAACTTGCATACGGAATAATAATAAAAAAAATAAAATTATATTTTCTTGACCCAATACAATCAGTGGGACCAGCTAAGTCTTTAGCACAGGTACTGGTTAATTGCAAAATTTAGTGAATGTAACAGAAGCTTACAACTCTAAAAACACATGGTAGGCAGCAATTACAGAGTTGTCATTTTACAGATACGTTAGGAATACAACATTGGGTCAATATTTAAACATTGGATATGATTCGGATGCAAACATAACTTACATTTGTTTACCACTATAGATCAGTCTTTGCTGTTGTGGTGGTATCCCTTCCTTTTCTTCCACTCGCTCTTTAATCCTCTCCACCTGCAGGTTATCAACATCAAAAGCAAACACTAGTAAACTCACACATATTCACAGGAAAATTAGACCAGGGTGTTGGCAACGATACATAAGGGTATGTGGTCAAGATCCCGCCAGGCGGAATCTCGGCGGTCGAAATTCCGACACCGGGATCCCGACCGGCACAATCCCGACATATTCTCTCTCTGTGAGTGTCCACGACACCCATAGAGAGAATAAATTAGTGTGCCGAGCGTAGCGAGGCACCGTGCCCGCAAGGGGCTGCGTTGCGCTCGCCCCGTCGGGATTGTGCCAGTCGGGATTCCGACCGCAGGGGTCCTGTCCGGCGGGATTTCGTACTGATCCCTAAATAAGATATGTTGCTTTTTCTTTTTTAAACAGACCACATTCTCTCTACACTGGAGGAGAGGAGTGTGTAATTGGGGAGGTGGTTCCATCTCCTTTTGAAGAAGCAGAAATTTTATGAATAATTATTCAAAATAAATCCAGATTAATTTTTCAGTGAATGTATCAAAGTAGAAAAGAATACATTGAAGAACGAGGCATCTGAAATGCAGCCACAGTGAAGATCAAAGCTGGTAAAGTGCATTCCAAAAAGTACATATTTTTAAACAGTTCTAAAAAAAAATGTGGAGCAGTGGCCACAAAGAAGAAGTATCTGCAAAAAATGTATCGCCCAAGTGAAACCTAGCAGACTTTTCTGTAGCGCATGATCACCTACCCTACATCACAATACCAAGCAAGCCTGTGGTCATCTCTTAGGGTGGCTTTAGCAGTAAGTTGATATATTGTAGAAAGCAAGTGGAGCAACAAAGCTGGCCTTATATTAAATGCTATTGGCTTCTCCTATATTATCTTCATATGGTAGTCAGCATAGCGGGTGCAGGATGTTATGCCGGCGGTTGGGCTCCCGGCGACAAGCATACAGGCAGCTATGCGCGCCACGCTATCTATTCTCCCTCCAGGGGGGTAGTGAACCCCCAAGAGGGAGAAAAGCTGTAGGTATGCCGGAGGTTGGGGTTCCGGCGTCAGTATACTGGTCGTCGGAAGCCCGGCCGCCGGCAAACTAAAGACCACCCAGCATAACAAGTTAGGGGAATTATACTATATTTACTTGATATTTCATTGTAGCTTATGAAACGGACCTTGTGTCATGAGATATACAATTGTGATATTTCTTCACCCAGATCATTAATTTATGGACTAGATTATAATATGATTTTTTTGTTTTGAGCATAGTCACATAGTGACTACCTATTTGTTCAGGATGCGGTTACATTGCCGGCAGTCGGGATTCCAGCGATCAGGATACAGATGCCAGAATCCCGGCCACCGACAATGCTGACAGCCGGAACCCCGCTATAGCCATTCGTGGGTGTCCACAACACCCATAGAGAGGGAACAGAACCTGTGGTGAGCGCAACGAGCCACCGAGCTCGCAAGGGGCTTGGTTGCACTTACCCCCCCTGCCGGCATTTTGGCAGCCAAGATCCCAGTGTCGGTATGCGGACCGTTGGAATCGCGGCCACTGGCATATCATACCGAACGCATGTGTTCCTTTTTGACATATACCAGTAGAGGTAAGGTTTTATTTACCTTTATCTTAACTTCCACACTTGTGCGCCTAAAACCCTGTGGATCAATTACAAAAGAATGTTGGTATTACCTACAGTTACTAAACACCAGTTTGAGTACCAGTTCTTAGGACCTCTCCTTCCCCCTTTTCCATGGATAACAAAATACTGAAAACAGCCTTCTGTAGAATTTGTTATTTCTCTTTCAAATTCTGCAAAAGGAGAAGGTGTGAATCTGTAAGTAGCCTCAGAGCTTGTCTAATCCAAACAAAGAAGGACTGAAGTCTGGAGGGAACACTGGGATGTACAGGTTCAGTACGTGTGACCGGCAGACGGGATATTGGCGGTCACAATACAGACGCCGGCATCCGGATCTTTAAAATTCTGACACGGCAAGGCAAGCATGTTATCCGCTCTCCCCTCAGTGGCGCACGCAGGGTGGGTTTCCAAGTCCCTGAAACCCCCCCTTGATGAGCCGAATCTTCTGTTCTTGAGACAGAGACACAGCTGTCTCCGGCTCAGTTAAAAGCCGCAATTGCGGACCCGCTGCACTGCTGCAGCAACAGAGCTACCATAGCTCTCTACTGTAGAATATCCAGAGGGGTGAAGGGAGAGCTGCAGCCAGAGCAGCTCCCTATGTATGTATGTGTGTGTGTTTATGTGTATATGGTGCAATGGTTCCCTGGGTGGATACTGGCATGCCCCCCCCTTCGTGCAGTAGAAACCAGGTGGCACTTAGTAGTCCTTGTGAGTAAATTAATGTATTAAAGTATAAAAGGCATAGTGTACTGACGTTTCAATGCCGCGCAGGGCTTTTTTTTTCCCCAAGGTGCTTTACTGTAGGCTTGGGGAAAAAAAATAAGATTTTACTCACCGGTAAATCTATTTCTCGTAGTCCGTAGTGGATGCTGGGAACTCCGTAAGGACCATGGGGAATAGACGGGCTCCGCAGGAGACTGGGCACTCTATAAGAAAGATTTGGTACTATCTGGTGTGCACTGGCTCCTCCCTCTATGCCCCTCCTCCAGACCTCAGTTAGGATACTGTGCCCGGAAGAGCTGACACAATAAGGAAGGATTTTGAATCCCGGGTAAGACTCATACCAGCCACACCAATCACACCGTATAACTCGTGATACTATACCCAGTTAACAGTATGAAATATAACTGAGCCTCTCAACAGATGGCTCAACAATAACCCTTTAGTTAGGCAATAACTATATACAAGTATTGCAGACAATCCGCACTTGGGATGGGCGCCCAGCATCCACTACGGACTACGAGAAATAGATTTACCGGTGAGTAAAATCTTATTTTCTCTGACGTCCTAGTGGATGCTGGGAACTCCGTAAGGACCATGGGGATTATACCAAAGCTCCCAAACGGGCGGGAGAGTGCGGATTACTCTGCAGCACCGAATGAGAGAACTCAAGGTCCTCCTCAGCCAGGGTATCAAATTTGTAGAATTTAGCAAACGTGTTTGCCCCTGACCAAGTTGTAGCTCGGCAAAGTTGTAAAGCCGAGACCCCTCGGGCAGCTGCCCAAGATGAGCCCACCTTCCTCGTGGAATGGGCTTTTACTGATTTAGGATGCGGCAATCCAGCCGCAGAATGCTCCAGCTGAATTGTGCTACAAATTCAGCGAGCAATAGTCTGCTTAGAAGCAGGAGCACCTATTTTGTTGGGTGCCTACAGGATAAGAAGCGAGTCAGTTTTCCTGACTCCAGCAGTTCTGGAAATATAATTTTAAGGCCCTGACTACGTCCAGTAACTTGGAATCTTCCAAGTCCCTAGTAGCCGCAGGCACTACAATAGGTTGGTTCAAGTGAAAAGCTGATACCACCTTAGGGAGAAACTGGGGACGAGTCCTCAATTCTGCCCTATCCATATGGAAAATCAGATAAGGGCTTTTACATGACAAAGCCGCCAATTCTGACACACGCCTGGCCGAAGCCAAGGCCAATAACATGACCACTTTCCACGTGAGATATTTCAGATCCACAGTTTTAAGTGGCTCAAACCAATGTGATTTCAGGAAACTCAACACCACGTTGAGATCCCACAGTGCCACAGGAGGCACAAAGGGGGGCTGAATATGTAGCACTCCCTTTACAAAAGTCTGAACTTCAGGCAGTGTAGCCAGTTATTTCTGGAAGAAAATCGACAGAGCCGAAATCTGGACTCCAATGGAACCCAATTTTAGGCCCATAGTCACTCCCGACTGTAGGGTGCAGAAAACGACCCAGCTGAAATTCCTCTGTTGGGGCCTTCCTGGCCTCTCACCACGCAACCAATTTTCGCCAAATACGGTGATAATGGTTTGCGGTTACTACTTTCCTGGCTTTAATCAGCGTAGGAATGACTTCCTCCGGAATGCCCTTATGCTTTAGGATCCGGAATTCAACCGCCATGCCGTCCAACGCAGCCGCGGTAAGTCTTGGAACAGACAGGGCCCCCGCTGTAGTAGATCCTGTCTGAGCGGTAGAGGCCATGGGTCCTCTGATATTATTTCTGTAAGTTCTGGGTACCAAGCTCTTCTTGGCCCATCCGGAACCACGAGTATCGTTCTTCCTCCTCGTTTTCTTATTATTCTCAGTACCTTTGGTATGAGAGGCAGAGGAGGGAACACATAAACCGACTGGTACACCCACGGTGTCACTAGAGCATCCACAGCTATCGCCTGAGGGTCCCTTGACCTGGCGCAATATCTCTTTTGTTGAGGCGGGACGCCATCATGTCCACCTGTGGCCTTTCCCAACGGTTTACCAACAGTAGGAAGACTTCTGGATGAAGTCCCCACTCTCCCGGGTGTAGGTCGTGTCTGCTGAGGAAGTCTGCTTCCCAGTTGTCCACTCCCGGAATGAACACTGCTGACAGTGCTAAGACGTGATTTTCCGCCCATCGGAGAATCCTTGTGGCTTCTGCCATCGCCATCCTGCTTCTTGTGCCGCCCTGTCGGTTCACATGGGCGACTGCCGTGATGTTGTCTGACTGGATCAGTACCGGCTGGTTTCGAAGCAGGGGTTTTGCCTGACTTAGGGCATTGTAAATGGCCCTCAGTTCCAGAATATTTATGTGCAGGGAAGTCTCCTGACTTGACCATAGTCCTTGGAAGTTTCTTCCCTGTGTGACTGCTCCCCAGCCTCGAAGGCTGGCATCCGTGGTCACCAGGACCCAGTCCTGTATGCCGAAACAGCGGCCCTCTAGAAGATGAGCACTCTGCAGCCACCACAGTAGAGACACCCTGGTCCTTGGAGACAGGGTTATCAGTTGATGCATCTGAAGATGCGATCCCGACCACTTGTCCAAGAGGTCCCACTGGAAGGTCCTTGCATGGAACCTGCTGAATGGAATTGCTTCGTATGAAGCCACCATTTTTCCCAGGACTCGTGTGCAGTGATGCACCGATACCCGTTTTGGTTTTAGGAGGTCTCTGACTAGAGATGATGACTTTGGAATGTTTAGAATCCAGCCATGCTGTTGAAGCACTTCCCGAGATAGTGCTACTCCGACCAGAAACTGCTCCCTGGACCTCGCCTTTATAAGGAGATCGTCCAAGTACGGGATAATTAAAACTCCCTTTTTTCGAAGGAGTATCATCATTTCTGCCATTACTTTGGTAAACACCCTCGGTGCCGTGGACAGTCCAAACGGTAGTGTCTGGAATTGGTAATGGCAATCCTGTACCACAAATCTGAGGTACTCCTGGTGAGGAAGGTAAATGGGGACATGCAGGTAAGCATCCTTGATGTCCAGGGATACCATGTAATCCCCCTCGTCCAGGCTTGCAATAACCGCCCTGAGCGATTCCATCTTGAACTTGAATTTTGTTATGTAAGTGTTCAAGGATTTCAAATTTAAAATGGGTCTCACCGAACCGTCTGGTTTCGGTACCACAAACAGTATGGAATAGTAACCCCGTCCTTGTTGAAGTAGGGGCACCTTGACTATCACCTGCTGGGAATACAGCTTGTGAATTGCCTCTAGCACAGCCTCCCTGCCTGAGGGAGTTGTTGGCAAGGCAGATTTGAGGAAACGGCAGGAGGGAGACGCCTCGACTTCCAGCTTGTACCCCTGAGATACTACTTGAAGGATCCAGGGATCCACCTGTGAGCGAGCCCACTGATCGCTGAAATTTTTGAGGCGGCCCCCCACCGTACCTGGCTACGCCTGTGGAGCCCCCGCGTCATGCGGTGGACTCAGAGGAAGCAGGGGAAGAATTTTGATTCTGGGAACTGGCTGCTGGTGCAGCTTTTTCCCTCTTCCCTCGCCTCTGTGCAGAAAGGAAGCGCCTTTGACCCGCCTGCTTTTCTGAAGCCGAAAGGACTGTACCTGATAATACAGTGCTTTTCTTAGGCTGTGAGGAAACCTGAGGTAAAAAAATTTCATCCCAGCTGTTGCTGTGGATACGAGGTCCCAGAGACCATCCCCAAACAATTCCTCACCCTTATAAGGCTCTATGTGCCTTTTGAAGTCAGCATCACCTGTCCAGTGTCGGGTCTCTAATACCCTCCTGACAGAATGGACATTGCAATAATTCTGGATGCCAGCCGGCAAAATATCCCTCTGTGCATCCCTCATATATAAGACGACGTCTTATGTTCGCAAAATAGTATCCCTGTTTGAAAGGGGTACAGACCACGCTGCAGCAGTCTGCAGGTCTCAGTCTAGTACCGGAGTGTGTAAATACAGACTTCAGGATAGCCTCCTGCTATTTATCAGCAGGTACCTTCAAAGTGGCCGTATCCTAAGACGGCAGTGCCACCTTTTTTGACAAACGTGTGAGCGCCTTATCCACCCTAGGGGATATCTTCCAGCGTAACTTATCCTCTGGCGGGAAAGGGTACGCCATCAGTAACTTGTTAGAAATTACCAGTTCCTTATCGGGGGAACCCACGCTTTTTCACACTTCATTCACTCATTTGATGGGGGAACAACACTGCCTGCTTTTTCTCCCCACACATAAAACCCTTTTTTGTTTTTAGTGGTACTTGGGTTAATGTCAGAAATGTGTAACACATTTTTTATTGCCGGGATCATGTAACGGATGTTCCTAGTGGATTGTGTATATGTCTCAACCTCGTCGACACTGAAGTCAGACTCCGTGTCGACATCCGAGCGTTGATGGCCTTTGAGACGCCTGGGCAGGCGCGGGCTGAGAAGCCGGCTGTCCCATAGCTGTTACGTCATCCAGCCTTTTATGTAAGGAGTTGACACTGTCGGTTAATACCTTCCACCTATCCATCCACTCTGGTGTCGGCCCACAGGGGGCGACATCTCATTTATCGGCATCTGCTCCGCCTCCACATAAGCCTCCTCATCAAACATGTCGACACAGCCGTACCGACACACCGCACACACACAGGGAATGCTCTGACTGAGGACAGGACCCCACACAGCCCTTTGGGGAGACAGAGAGAGAGTATGCCAGCACACACCGGAGCGCTATATAATGTAGGGATAAACACTATCACTGAGTGAATTATCCCCAATAGCTGCTTGTATAAACAATATTGCGCCTAAATTTTGTGCCCCCCCCTCTCTTTTTAACCCTTTGAGCCTGAAAACTACAGGGGAGAGCCTGGGGAGCTGTCTTCCAGCTACACTGTGAAGAGAAAATGGCGCCGGTGTGCTGAGGGAGATGGCTCCGCCCCTTTTTCGGCGGACTTTTCTCCCGCATTTTTCTGTATTCTGGCAGGGGTAATTACCACATATATAGCCTCTGGGGCTATATATTGTGGTGTATTTATGCCAGCCAAGGTGTTATTATTGCTGCTCAGGGCGCCCCCCCCCCCCAGCGCCCTGCACCCTCAGTGACCGGAGTGTGAAGTGTGTATGAGGAGCAATGGCGCACAGCTGCAGTGCTGTGCGCTACCTTGGTGAAGACTGAAGTCTTCTGCCGCCGATTTTCCGGACCATCTTCATGCTTCTGGCTCTGTAAGGGGGACGGCGGCGCGGCTCCGGGAACGAACACCAAGGACGGGTCCTGCGGTCGATCCCTCTGGAGCTAATGGTGTCCAGTAGCCTAAGAAGCCCAAGCTAGCTGCAAGCAGGTAGGTTCGCTTCTTCTCCCCTTAGTCCCTCGATGCAGTGAGCCTGTTGCCAGCAGGTCTCACTGTAAAATAAAAAATCTAATTTAAACTTTCTTTCTAGAAGCTCCGGAGAGCTCCTAGTGTGCAACCAGCTCGGGCCGGGCACAGAAATCTAACTGAGGTCTGGAGGAGGGGCATAGAGGGAGGAGCCAGTGGACACCAGATAGTACCAAATCTTTCTTATAGAGTGCCCAGTCTCCTGCAGAGCCCGTCTATTCCCCATGGTCCTTACGGAGTTCCCAGCATCCACTAGGACGTCAGAGAAAATAAGATTTTACACTTACCGGTAAATCTATTTCTCGTAGTCCGTAGAGGATGCTGGGACTCCGTAAGGACCATGGGGAATAGACGGGCTCCGCAGGAGACATAGGCACTTTAAGAAAGAATTTAGATTCTGGGTGTGCACTGGCTCCTCCCTCTATGCCCCTCCTCCAGACCTCAGTTAGAGAAACTGTGCCCAGAGGAGATGGACAGTACGAGGAAAGGATTCTTGTTAATCCAAGGGCAAGATTCATACCAGCCACACCAATCACACCGTATAACTTGTGATAAAACTACCCAGTTAACAGTATGAACAAACAACATAGTCTCGGTCCAAACCGATGAACTATAATATAACCCTTATGTAAGCAATAACTATATACAAGTCTTGCAGAAGAAGTCCGCACTTGGGACAGGCGCCCAGCATCCTCTACGGACTACGAGAAATAGATTTACCGGTAAGTGTAAAATCTTATTTTCTCTAACGTCCTAGAGGATGCTGGGACTCCGTAAGGACCATGGGGATTATACCAAAGTTCCCAAACGGGCGGGAGAGTGCGGATGACTCTGCAGCACAGATTGTGCAAACAGGAGGTCCTCCTCAGCTAGGGTATCAAACTTATAGAACCAAAAGGTGTTTGATCCCGACCAAGTAGCTGCAAGGCACAACTGTAATGCCGAGACCCCTCTGGCAGCCGCCCAAGAAGAGCGCACCTTCCTAGTGGAATGGACCTTAACCGATTTTGGCAATGGCAATCCTGCCGAAGAATGTGCTTGCTGAATCGTGTTACAGATCCAGCGAGCAATAGTCTGCTTTGAAGCAGGTGCGCCAACCTTATTGGCTGCATACAGAATAAACAGTGCCCCTGTCTTCCTGACCCTAGCTGTTCTGGCCACATAAATCTTCAAAGCCCTGACCACATCAAGTGACTCGGAATCCTCCAAGTCTCGCGTAGCCACAGGCACGACAATAGGTTGGTTCATATGAAAAGATGAGACCACTTTAGGTAGGAATTGAGGACGAGTTCTCAATTCTGCCCTATCCACGTGAAAAACCAGATAGGGACTTTTATATGACAAAGCCGCTAATTCCGAAACACGCCTTGCAGAAGCTAAGGCCAACAACATGACCACCTTCCAAGTGAGATATTTCAACTCCACTGTTTTGAGTGGTTCAAACCAAGGTGACTTGAGGAAACTTAATACCACGTTAAGATCCCAAGGCGCCACCGGAGGTATAAAAGGAGGCTGAATATGCAGCACTCCCTTCACAAATGTCTGTACTTCAGGAAGAGAAGCCAATTCTTTTTGAAAGAAAATGGACAAGGCCGAAATTTGAACCTTTATGGATCCTAATTTTAGGCCCAAATTCACTCCTGTTTGAAGGAAGTGAAGTAGACGGCCCAAATGGAACTCCTCCGTAGGAGCAGTCCTGGCCTCACACCAAGAAACATATTTTCGCCATATGCGGTGATAATGTTTCGATGTCACGTCCTTCCTAGCCTTAATCAGGAATGACCTCCTCCGGAATACCTTTTTCCACTAGGATCTGGCGTTCAACCGCCATGCCGTCAAACGCAGCCGCGGTAAGTCTTGGAACAGACAGGGCCCCTGTTGCAGCAGGTCCTGCCTTAGAGGAAGAGGCCACGGATCTTCTGTGAGCAACTCTTGCAGATCCGGATACCAAGTCCTTCGTGGCCAATCTGGAACAATGAGGATTGTTCTCACTCTTCTTTGCCTTATTATTCTCAACACCTTGGGTATGAGAGGCAAAGGAGGGAACACATAGACCGATCTGAACACCCATGGTGTCACCAGGGCGTCTACAGCTACCGCCTGAGGGTCTCTTGACCTGGCGCAATATCGCTTTAGCTTTTTGTTGAGACGGGACGCCATCATGTCTATCTGAGGCAGTCTCCACCGACCCGCGATCTGTGCGAAGACTTCGTGATGAAGTCCCCACTCTCCCGGATGCAGGTCGTGTCTGCTGAGGAAGTCCGCTTCCCAGCTGTCCACCCCCGGGATGAACACTGCCGACAGTGCGCTTACATGATTCTCCGCCCAGTGAAGAATCCTGGTTGCTTCTGCCATGGCCACTCTGCTCCTTGTGCCGCCTTGGCGGTTTACATGAGCCACTGCTGTGACATTGTCCGACTGAATCAGAACCGGTTTGTCCCGAAGTAATGCCTCCGCTTGACGTAGGCCGTTGTATATGGCCCTCAACTCCAGGACGTATTCCCTGCAAGTAGCAATGAGGACGTGGGGTATTGGAGATACAGCCACATGACTACAACTTAAAAGAGGGTCATAAGCCTAGAAGATGATAGAACTGAGCTGGTAACACCAGGGGCGGATTCGCCCAGCGGCCACTATTTAAAGGTAAGTGGGATACACGCGACACTACATACTGATCTGAGGTAGCCAATGATTTAGGAAGGTGGGGAAACGCATCAGGTACGGAGCCCGCAGCCGCACAGCTGAGTAACGCTTACCACAAATGGGAGCTAGTTCATTCACAGAGGTCAGCGCCACATGCCCCACACAGCGGCAACACTGTATCCTCTGAGCCAGCATACAGGAGTCAGCTCATTAACAGATCAGCGCCACTGGCCACATGCAGCGGTAATTCTGAACCCCTTGCAGCCAGCAGGATTCCCTGCTTATAGGGGTGATCTTACAACAGAAAGGAGTCTTACTTATACCGGTACACCTGCAGCAATTGGAAATCATTACTTACTTCTGGATATGGCCCACTAAATGGATGAATAGGCACCAGTGGCCGGGAGGAGTTTTGCCATCAAAACGCAGGATAGTAGTAATATGTATATCCATTGACTTTCCCTCTGTATGCTGACCACTCTGTTAGCCTTTCAGTACTGCTGATTACATAATTTCTCTGACGTCCTAGTGGATGCTGGGAACTCCGTAAGGACCATGGGGAATAGCGGCTCCGCAGGAGACTGGGCACAACTAAGAAAGATTTAGGACTACCTGGTGTGCACTGGCTCCTCCCTCTATGCCCCTCCTCCAGACCTCAGTTAGAATTTTGTGCCCGGCCGAGCTGGATGCACACTAGGGGCTCTCCTGAGCTCCTAGAAAAGAAAGTATATTTTAGGTTTTTTATTTTCAGTGAGATCTGCTGGCAACAGACTCACTGCTACGTGGGACTAAGGGGAGAGAAGCGGACCTACCTGCGTGCAGCTAGCTTGGGCTTCTAGGCTACTGGACACCATTAGCTCCAGAGGGATCGAACACAGGCCCAGCCTCGGTCGTCCGGTCCCGGAGCCGCGCCGCCGCCCCCCTTACAGAGCCAGAAGCAAGAAGACGTTCCTGGAAATCGGCGGCAGAAGACTTCGGTCTTCATCAAGGTAGCGCACAGCACTGCAGCTGTGCGCCATTGCTCCCCATGCACACTACATACTCCGGTCACTGATGGGTGCAGGGCGCTGGGGGGGGGTGGAGGGGGGGCGCCCTGGGCTGCAATATGAGTACCTTGCTGGCAAATACCACATAATATAGTCATAAAGACTATATATGTGTAAAATACCCCTGCCAAATATACATTTAAAAAAGCGGGAGAAGTCCGCCGGAAAAGGGGCGGGGCTATCTCCCTCAGCACACTGGCGCCATTTTCCCTCACAGCTCTGCTGGAAGGACGCTCCCAAGGCTCTCCCCTGCAGTTTCCAGACTACATAGGGTAAAAAAAGAGAGGGGGGGGGGGGCACAAAATTAAGGCGCATATAATATATATATAGCTGCTATAGGGAAAAATCACTTGCGTAGTGTGTATCCCTGCATTATATAGCGCTCTGGTGTGTGCTGGCATACTCTCTCTCTGTCTCCCCAAAGGACCTTGTGGGGTCCTGTCCTCGTTCTGAGCATTCCCTGTGTGTGTGCGGTGTGTCGGTACGGCTGTGTCGACATGTTTGATGAGGAGGCTTATGTGGAGGCGGAGCAGGGGCCGATAAATGTGATGTCACCCCCTGCGGGGTCGACACCTGAATTGATGGACATGTGGAAGGAATTACGTGACAGTGTCAACTCCTTACATAAAAGGTTTGACGACATAGCAGATGTGGGACAGCCGGCTTCTCAGCTCGTGCCTGCCCAGGCGTCTCAAAAGCCATCAGGGGCTCTAAAACGCCCGCTACCTCAGATGGCAGACACAGATGTCGACACGGATACTGACTCCAGTGTCGATGATGATGAGACTAGTGTACATTCCAATAGAGCCACCCGTTACATGATTACGGCAATGAAGAATGTGTTGCACATTTCTGATATTACCCCAGGTACCACAAAAAAGGGTATTATGTTTGGGGAGAAAAAACTACCAGTGGTTTTTCCCCCTTCTGATGAATTAAATGAAGTATGTGAAGAAGCGTGGGCTTCCCCCGATAAGAAACTAGTAATTTCTAAAAAGTTACTAATGGCGTACCCTTTCCCGCCAGAGGATAGGTCACGTTGGGAGACATCCCCTAGGGTGGATAAAGCGCTCACACGCCTGTCAAAGAAGGTGGCACTACCGTCTCCGGACACGGCCGCCCTAAAGGAACCTGCTGATAGGAAGCAGGAGGCTATCCTGAAGTCTGTATATACACACTCAGGAATTATACTGAGACCGGCTATTGCTTCAGCATGGATGTGCAGTGCTGCAGCTGCGTGGTCAGATTCCCTGTCGAAAACATTGATACCCTAGACAGGGACACTATATTGCTAACCGTAGAGCATATTAAAGACGCGGTCTTATACATGAGAGATGCACAGAGGGATATTTGCTGGCTGGCATCTAAAATAAACACAATATCCATTTCTGCCAGGAGAGGATTGTGGACTCGGCAGTGGACAGGAGATGCAGATTCTAAAAGGCACATGGAAGTTTTGCCTTACAAGGGTGAGGAGTTGTTTGGGGATGGTCTCTCGGACCTCGTTTCCACAGCAACAGCTGGGAAGTCAGCATTTTTACCCCATGTTCCCTCACAGCCAAAGAAAGCACCGTATTATCAGGTACAGTCCTTTCGGCCCCAGAAAGGCAAGTGGGTTAGAGGCGCGTCCTTTCTGCCCAGAGGCAGAGGAAGAGGGAAAAAGCTGCAACATACAGCCAGTTCCCAGGAACAAAAGTCCTCCCCCGCTTCCTCTAAGTCCACCGCATGACGCTGGGGCTCCACAGGCGGAGCCAGGTACGGTGGGGGCCAGTCTCAAGAACTTTAGCAACCAGTGGGCTCGTTCACGGGTGGATCCCTGGATTCTACAGGTAGTATCTCAGGGGTACAAGCTGGAATTCGAGACGTCTCCCCCTCGCCGTTTCCTCAAATCTGCCTTGCCGACAGCTCCCCCGGACAGGGAGGTAGTGCTGGAGGCGATTCACAAGCTGTATTCTCAGCAGGTGATAATCAAGGTACCCCTCCTTCAACAAGGACGGGGTTACTATTCCACAATGTTTGTGGTACCGAAACCGGACGGTTCGGTGAGACCCATTTTAAATTTAAAATCTTTGAACACTTATATCAGAAGGTTCAAGTTCAAGATGGTATCGCTCAGAGCGGTGATTGCAAGCCTGGACGAGGGGGATTACATGGTGTCACTGGACATCAAGGATGCTTACCTGCATGTCCCCATTTACCCTCCTCACCAGGAGTACCTCAGATTTGTGGTACAGGACTGTCATTACCAATTCCAGACGTTGCCGTTTGGTCTGTCCACGACACCGAGGGTATTTACCAAGGTAATGGCCGAAATGATGATACTCCTTCGGAAAAAGGGAGTTTTAATTATCCCGTACTTGGACGATCTCCTTATAAAGGCGAGGTCCAGGGAACAGTTGTTGATCGGAGTAGCACTAGCTCGGGAAGTGCTACAACAGCACGGCTGGATCCTGAATATTCCAAAGTCGCAGCTGGTTCCTACAACGCGTCTACTGTTCCTGGGGATGGTTCTGGACACAGAACAGAAAAAAGTGTTTCTCCCGGAGGAGAAAGCCAAGGAGTTATCGTCTCTAGTCAGAGACCTCCTAAAACCAAAACAGGTGTCGGTGCACCACTGCACGCGAGTCCTGGGAAAGATGGTGGCTTCTTACGAAGCAATTCCATTCGGAAGGTTCCATGCAAGGATCTTTCAGTGGGATCTGTTGGACAAGTGGTCCGGGTCGCATCTTCAGATGCATCGGCTGATAACCCTGTCTCCAAGGGCCAGGGTGTCGCTACTGTGGTGGCTGCAGAGTGCTCATCTTCTAGAGGGCCGCAGATTCGGCATACAGGACTGGATCCTGGTGACCACGGATGCCAGCCTTCGAGGTTGGGGGGCAGTCACACAGGGAAGAAACTTCCAAGGACTATGGACAAGTCAGGAGACTTCCCTACACATAAATATTCTGGAACTAAGGGCCATTTACAATGCCCTAAGTCAGGCAAGACCCCTGCTTCAACACCAGCCGGTGCTGATACAGTCAGACAACATCACGGCGGTCGCCCATGTAAACCGTCAGGGCGGCACAAGAAGCAGGATGGCAATGGCAGAAGCCACAAGGATTCTCCGATGGGCGGAAAATCAGGTGTTAGCACTGTCAGCAGTGTTCATTCCGGGAGTGGACAACTGGGAAGCAGACTTCCTCAGCCGGCACGACCTCCACCCGGGAGAGTGGGGACTTCATCCAGAAGTCTTCCAAATGATTGTACACTGTTGGGAAAGGCCACAGGTGGACATGATGGCATCCCACCTCAACAAAAAGCTACAAAGATATTGCGCCAGGTCAAGGGACCCTCAGGCGATAGCTGTGGACGCTCTAGTGACACCGTGGGTGTACCAGTCGGTTTATGTGTTCCCTCCTCTGCCTCTCATACCCAAGGTACTGAGAGGAGTAAGAACTATACTTGTGGTTCCGGATTGGCCAAGAAGAGCTTGGTACCCAGAACTTCAAGAAATGATCTCAGAGGACCCATGGCCTCTGCCGCTCAGACAGGACCTGCTGCAGCAGGGACCCTGTCTGTTCCAAGACTTACCGCGACTGCGTTTGACGGCATGGCGGTTGAACGCCGGATCCTGAAGGAAAAGGGCATTCCGGAGGAAGTCATCCCTACGCTGATTAAAGCTAGGAAGGAGGTGACCGCAAACCATTATCACCGCATATGGCGAAAATATGTTGCGTGGTGTGAGGCCAGAAGGGCCCCAACGGAGGAATTTCAGCTGGGTCGATTTCTGCACTTCCTACAGTCAGGGGTGACTATGGGCCTCAAATTAGGTTCCATTAAGGTCCAGATTTCGGCTCTGTCGATTTTCTTCCAAAAAGAACTGGCTTCACTGCCTGAAGTTCAGACGTTTGTTAAAGGAGTGCTGCATATTCAGCCCCCTTTTGTGCCTCCAGTGGCACCTTGAGATCTCAACGTGGTGTTGGATTTCCTTAAGTCACATTGGTTTGAGCCACTTAAAACCGTGGAACTAAAATATCTCACGTGGAAAGTGGTCATGCTGTTGGCCTTGGCTTCGGCCAGGCGTGTATCAGAATTGGCGGCTTTGTCATGTAAAAGCCCTTATCTGATTTTCCATATGGATAGGGCAGAATTGAGGACTCGTCCCCAATTTCTTCCTAAGGTGGTATCTGCTTTTGATTTGAACCAACCTATTGTGGTGCCTGCGGCTACTAAGGACTTGGAGGATTCCAAGTTGCTGGACGTAGTCAGGGCCCTGAAAATCTATGTTTCCAGGACGGCTGGAGTCAGAAAAACTGACTCGCTATTTATCCTGTATGCGCCCAACAAGCTGGGTGTTCCTGCTTCAAAGCAGTCTATTGCTCGCTGGATCTGTAGTACGATTCAACTTGCACATTCTGCGGCTGGACTGCCGCATCCTAAATCTGTAAAAGCCCATTCCACGAGGAAAGTGGGCTCTTCTTGGGCGGCTGCCCGAGGGGTCTCGGCTTTACAACTTTGCCGAGCTGCTACTTGGTCGGGTTCAAATACGTTTGCTAAGTTCTACAAGTTTGATACCCTGGCTGAGGAGGACCTTGCTTTTGCTCATTCGGTGCTGCAGAGTCATCCGCACTCTCCCGCCCGTTTGGGAGCTTTGGTATAATCCCCATGGTCCTTACGGAGTTCCCAGCATCCACTAGGACGTCAGAGAAAATAAGAATTTACTCACCGGTAATTCTATTTCTCGTAGTCCGTAGTGGATGCTGGGCGCCCATCCCAAGTGCGGATTGTCTGTAATACTTGTATATAGTTATTGCCTAACTAAAGGGTTATTGTTTAGAGCCATCTGTTGAGAGGCTCAGTTATTTTTCATACTGTTAACTGGGTATAGTATCACGAGTTATACGGTGTGATTGGTGTGGCTGGTATGAGTCTTACCCGGGATTCCAAAATCCTTTCCTTATTGTGTCAGCTCTTCCGGGCACAGTATCCTGAGGTCTGGAGGAGGGGCATATAGGGAGGAGCCAGTGCACACCAGGTAGTCCTAAATCTTTCTTAGTTGTGCCCAGTCTCCTGCGGAGCCGCTATTCCCCATGGTCCTTACGGAGTTCCCAGCATCCACTACGGACTACGAGAAATAGAATTACCGGTGAGTAAATTCTTATTTTTAACTCAATGACTTCTTCTTTACATGCTGATTTTTAACATCAATATCCTGAGCCTTGTAGTACTACTAAACTAACATCACTAATTATTACAAGCTATTATCTTATCTTCGTCAGCTAACAGCGCTTTAACAAGCATGGCTATTGTCTTTCTTGTGCTCCCTATTTGAAGGGTGTCCCAAACCTACCATTTAGGTCTAATGGCTCAGAATTGAGAACTACATGATTTATTCGACATTCTCATTGCTGCTTTTTTTTTTAATCCCAGGAGCGAGAAAAGAATACACACATTTTATGGTGTAATTACTGTGGTTTTTGCGGCCGGCCTTGTTTACAGTATTGTACTGATTGAGATATTGCTCTTTTATTATTTAAAAAAAATAAAAAAATAAAGTTTATATTATTTAGCCCCATACCAGCGCTTTTTCATCTTTTTCTAAACATTTCAAGGTAAGACCTGGACACATTTATATAATGTGATAATATTAAGAATGTTAGTAAACCATGTGATGAAGTCACCTGGTCGCGGTACATGGGCCTGCATATTTGCGCAAATGTGTGCTAAGAACTTCAATTATACTCCGTTAATTGTGAGGGTTTATTTAAATTATTCTTACTATCAGTATTCTCCCTGTCTCCGAATCATATATGGTAACTCGTAACTCTGGCTTAGAGGTGCCCCTGCCCTCAGCCTCCACTCCCTGTCTCTGGGTTGGCTCGCCCCTGTGGCTGCTGCAGAGCGGATGGGAGCAGGAGGGGGACGCTGGAGCTTCCTTACCTGGGCCGTCACACTTACTTCGGCTTCCTGTGCTGTGTGAGGCTGCGGTTAGCAGCAGCGCTGTCAACGGAGTGAAGGAGAGCGTGACTCCCGGCATCAGACTTTCACTGAAGAGTGAAGTCAGATAGCTGGCGCCTGCTTTGAATCCAGTCAGCTCCTCACACCTGAATGGAAGTAATGCTGCTAGAGTGCAAGGTACCTGGTTGGAGACCACACACAGAGGGACCTTAGCCACAGCTTTCACAACAAGTGCAGCTGGTGAATGGAGAAAGCAGGATCTCAGACTGCAGTGTTTATGGTAAGTCCCTTCCTGTCCCCTGCTACCCCACCACTACTCCCATACTGCCCCTTGCTCCACAATACTTCTCCCATCCTGCCCCTGCTCTCCACCACCACTACCCCGATCATGTCCTACACTCCACTACCAACATCATCCTGCACCCGGTTGCGATTTGCCAGTGGTCCGGGGCCCCATCCTCAAACCATATGAAATGGTCCAGAATTAAAATAATAGGATTTTGGTACTTACCAGGTAAATCCTTTTCTTTGAATCCATAGGGGGCACTGGAGTACTCTTGGGATATGGGCGGCTTAGCAGAACAAAGGCACTGAATATTTAAATTTAGAACTCTCCACCCCTCCATATCCCAGAGTACCTCAGTGTACGACCTCAGTGTTTTTTACTGAGCGAACAGGAACTATAGAGAGGTTGACAATGGAAAATTCCTATAACATAATGGACAACCACAAAGTTGACACATAACGTTACTGTCAACTAAACCGTTGACACCATAACCGATAAGACATTTATAATTTGAACCAATCGGTGAAAATGTGTTACTATAAGCTCCTCTGAGCTTAATACAACCCAGGTAAAACTGCTCTGGGTGGGCGTCCAGTGCCCCCTATGGATTCAAAGAAAAGGATTTACCTGGTAAGTACCAAAATCCTATTTTCTTTTTCATCCACTAGGGGTCACTGGAGTACTCTTGGGATGTACCATAGCTTCCCCCGTGGGCGGGAGAGCTGTTTGGCACCTGTAACACTAGGCGGCCAAAGCTAGATGCTGATGCCGCAACCGTTTCATAACGTGTAAAACGCGCACAAACGTGTGCACTGAAGACTATATAGCCGCGTCGTAGACGCTTCACGACCAGCTGATCATGACATTCCCACAGAACCTGTGGGATGAGCTATTACTGACGTAGGCGACTGTAACTTAGCCTTAAGGTAAGCCTGACATGTAGTCCGTTTTATCCAACTGGATGATGTCTGCTGAGAAACTGGCTAACCCCAGTTGGCAGCATCATAGAGAACAAACAACGTATCCGTATTACGAACTGTAGACGTTCGGGTCATATAAACGCGTAATGCGCGTACCACATTCAGAATTCTAGAATGTGCTGTCAACACAGGAAACACTATTGGTTTATTGATATGAAAAATAAGAAATCGGAATTCGTCCGAAGTTCCGCTCTGTCATGAGGAAACCCAAATACGGTGGCTTGGAATACAAGGCACCCAAATTTGAAAACAAAACCCTTGCCGAAGCGAAGGCTAGAAGAAAAACGTTTTCCAAGTGAGAAACTTAATCCCCATTTGTTGTAAGGGTTCAAAATATGAAAACTGTAAGAAATCTGAACCCAGCTTCAAGTCGCATGGCGCTGTAGGTGGGATGAATGGAGGCTGCACTCTGATGACACCTTGTAGAAAAGTGTGTACCGACGCAATAGAGTCAAACGTCTTTGAAAATAAATTGACCCCACAGATACCTGCACCCTTAGTGCAGATAAACGCAGTTTTCCATTCCACCCCGTGTGTAAAATACCAGAATACGGGTAACTTGAAAGATGAAGTCGGAACTTCCGAGCTTCACACCCACCTATATAGGCACACCAAATTTTGTAATAATGAGCTGCCGTAAGCGGCTTCCTAGCTCGTAACATGGTTGGTAAAACCGATACTGGAATGCCCTATGTTTTTTCTTAAGAGGGCGGTCTGAACCACCACCCCGTCAACCGCAGCCGCGGTACATATGTAAATAGGGGTAAAAGAACGGTCCCTGTTGTAACAGGTTGGACGTATTATGAGCGGGCAAAGATCGTGTGCGAGTATTCCTTGGAGATTCGAGAAGCAAGCTCTCCGAAACCCATGAGATATTACTAGTATGACTGTGTCGAACTGTCTTATGATCCGTTTTAGCAACGGAGAGAGCAGCGGAAAACGGTGGAGCCAGATACACGAGGCTGTATGACCACACGAATGTGAGAGCCTCCACCGCCACTGCCCTTGTGATCTGTCGTTCTGTACACATACTGAGCGTTTGTAATTGTGGCGAGATGCCATCATGTACACCTGAAGGTAACCCCACCTGTGGATCCACAAGTGAAACACCTCTGGATTTAATGCCCAGTTTTCTGGATGAAAATCCCGACGGGTGAGATCATCTGTCTAACAGATGTCCACTCCCAGAATGAACCCCGTCGACAACATCACCTAATGGTGTTCTGGGCAATTGAGGATTCGAGCTACCTCCCGCATTGCCATGCGGCTTCTCGGTCCTCCCTGGTTGTTGTGTATGCAACTCTCGTTGCGTTGTCTGACTGCACTTGGACAGACTGAAAGCGAAGCATGTAGTGCATTGTAAATTGCACGAAGTTCCAGGACATTTATAGACAGCAATCTGTCGTGATCCGTTTTAGAACCCCTGTCGCTGACCTTTTTAACTACAACTCCTCAACCTCTGAGACTCTCGTCCAGAGTATATACACCCTCGCCCCCCTGTGGGAAACGCGAGTGAAACCCGGCGAACTAAAGCGCTTTGAAAACACATCATTGTTCCTAATAGGCGAATACACCAATGTACCGCTAGTGTGCGTGTACTAGATGGTATATTTGTTCTTTCTGGTGTAGTAGGTAAATCTCTTTGATTTACCGTATTTATAATCATACCTAGGAATTGAAGTCGTTCAGACGGAATTATATTTTGAACTTGACCTGCCACCGTGGTGTACGTTAGTAGCGCCATTAAGAGGAACCTCTGTTGAGACAGAGTTCTTATGAGCAGATCGTCAAAGTATGGAACGATTGTCAACGCCAGGGCTCTGAGATGAGCTATCATCACCAACATCACTTTGGTGAATACCCGAGGCGTTGACAAGAGGCCAAACGGTAGAACCTGAAATGGTTAATGGTTGTGGCGTATTGCAAAACGCAAGAACCTGTGATGCGATGACCAACCCGGAATGGGTAAATACGCATTGTGAAGATCAAGCGCAATCCTGCAATCTTGTGGCTCCAAATATGCAAGTACTAACCGCAGTAAATCCATTTTCAAACTGTAGTAAGTGACTTGCTGATTGAGACTGCGACGGAGCCCTCCGGCTTCGTTACCCCAAACAGAGGGGAATAAGTAACCCTGACTCTGTTGGTGTACCAGGCCTGGAAATAAAAAAACAGCTGAAACCAGCAGAGACTGAATGGCAACCTGCCAAAACGCCTAATTTCGTCCGACATAGGCAGTCTTGTCTTTTAAACTGTAAATAGCGGATACATCCATGAGTGGAAGTCTGGATGTAAAGGCGCGCTTCCACAATTGGAAAATCGAAATAGCCTAAGAGGCCGTCAAGCCACTGGCTTGTTGACTTTAGCACCCTGGCGTTACAAGTCGTGACTGTTTTTGTACCACAGCCTTGAAAAGACTGAAGTCTAAAGGGATTAAACGTCGGGCCAAAGTATTTCCGTTTTGATACCGGAGGCGGCAATGGCCTGAATATCAAATTTAGGACCAAACAACTTCTGGCCTTGTTGTGCTGAAACTAGCGACGATGAAAAGCGAGAATCGAGGTAACAGGCGTCAGCAGAAGCTTTACAGAGATACTCTGCAGATTCTCATTAACGATAAGTCTAACGTGATCGTCATTGTTTCCATACATAGAGCGCCTAGTGACCCAAATGTATCTTGGGTCTTTATAATGTTTGTCACAGACGAATTCACCAATGGCGGATTGTCCCATTTAGATGTGGAAACGGGTAAATAGAGTTAAATGTTAGTCAGATATTCTAAATAATAACTCATTGAAGATTTATTAAATTCGACGGATTAGATGTTAAGAGTCTCCTTAGTCTCTGTAAATTTGAGACATTGACTCACTGGTCATTAGCAATGTATGGTTGCCCAAACCCCGCACTATCTGACTGCTGGTTTAATGTGCCCTGTGAGGTCTGACATAGTATTGTCAGACTGCATTAAATTATAAGACCAGTTAAATTAACACCTTGGTACCCAAAGGGAAATTGTACCTTTGGAAAGACTGAGACTCCTTTGTTAGAGCCTGCGGAATAACTTCCGTCGATCTTACCGCTCCTGTCGAGCGGAGTTAATTTGAATTGTCAATGTTTAACATAGGATCTGGGATTCTGAAAACCTACAAACATAGTGAACATGTGGTAGATTTATGTCTAGTTTAAAAGTATTTTTAGTCTGCGCTGGAGCCTTACTCCCTATGCAGACAGACAACACAATAGGCAACGGACAGACACCTGCACGACTTAGTAAAGTTATTATCTGAAGGTGTGTAATATATATTTATTTATGGCTGAAAAGCAGTTCACATGGGCAGCCTATGTGAAACCCGAACCAAAATTCCCACTAACACCCCTGCGCCTCTGGTGGCGTAGAGATGTATGGCAGGAATGTTCCGGAATTACAAACTGTAAAACAACAGGAAGCATGGTTAAAATGGCCCCTTTGCCATGCTGACCCTGATAATCACAGAACAAGTTACAATTGCTTCAGTGTTAATATAGCCTATTATACAATGATAATCACAGGCAGGGTACAACACATGCTCTAGTGTGAATAATATATAGGCTCAATAGCCTATTATACAGTGATAACCACAGACATTAATATAGGCTCAATAGCCTATTATACAGTGATAACCACAGACATTAATATAGGCTCAATAGCCTATTATACAGTGATAACCACAGACATTAATATAGGCTCAATAGCCTATTATACAGTGATAACCACAGACATTAATATAGGCTCAATAGCCTATTATACAGTGATAACCACAGACATTAATATAGGCTCAATAGCCTATTATACAGTGATAACCACAGACATTAATATAGGCTCAATAGCCTATTATACAGTGATTACCACAGACATTAATATAGGCTCAATAGCCTATTATACAGTGATTACCACAGACATTAATATAGGCTCAATAGCCTATTATACAGTGATTACCACAGACATTAATATAGGCTCAATAGCCTATTATACAGTGATAACCACAGACATTAATATAGGCTCAATAGCCTATTATACAGTGATAATCACAGGGCATGTTACAATACATGCCTCCAGTGTTACAATACATGCCTCACTATCATTAATATAGGCTCAATAGCCTATTATCTAGTGAATACATGTCACATATATATATATATACATAAACTGTGGCTGCTGTTCATATAAGTATTTTACATAACCTTGCCGCTGTAATCCGCCAGATTCCACCGCCCCCCTTCCCCCCGTGCTCCCTGTAACGCTGTGTCTCAGCGGGAAGCCGGGGAAGACTTGCAGGGAGGCTTTCTTGCCGAGCAGCGGAGGTCACCAGGAGCGCTCCGCTTCTTAGCGCTGGTGACTGACGGAGCGTCTGCGGGTGGACGTTGCTAGGCAGCCGGACGGAGCGGCGGCCCGGTTGTCACCCTGTTAGCGCTGGCAACAGATGGAGTGTCTGCGTGCTGGGCGGCCGGACGTAGCGGCTGGGATGGGCGGCCGGACGTAGCGGCTGGGATGGGCGGCCGGCCGCTGTATGGAGCGGCTGGGCTGCCAGACGTAGCGTGGCGGGCGGATGTATGAGCGGCATTACAATACTGACCCACATAGCGGGATGGCAGCCTGCGCTGACCGCCCCGTTCCCCAGCCTACCTTACGCTCTGTATCTCCGATCATGGCTGCGACGGGCTTCTATGTGTAAGCTCCGTCCAGCTCTTCAGGTCATGGCTGTGACGGGGCTTCTATCTGTAAGCTCCGTCCAGCTCTTCAGGTCATGGCTGCGACGGGGCTTCTATCTGTAAGCTCCGTCCAGCTTGCAGGAGACAGTGGGCTGCCTGTGGCTGTGAGGGTGCTCTTTGTGAGGACCGACACGCCATGCGCTGCCTTGCAGCGGCACCATCCCGGACCCATGTTTTTCAGAAACTGGGAAGGGATGTGTAAAAATGAAAAAGTAATAAGTAAAAATGAAAATTAATAAAATCTTCCACCAAGTGTGGGAACTCCCACAAGCCGATGTTAGTGCTTTGAGCACAGAAAAAACACTGAGGTCGTACACTGAGGTACTCTGGGATATGGAGGGGTGGAGAGTTCTAAATTTAAATATTCAGTGCCTTTGTTCTGCTAAGCCGCCCATATCCCAAGAGTACTCCAGTGACCCCTAGTGGATGAAAAAGAAATTTGGATGCTTGATCATTTTAAATAATCCAGATATTTTTTGTGTGTGATAACCCGGTATGAATGGTCGACAATGTTAAGATCGACACTCATTAGGTCAACTATTGGTCGACATGGACAAATGGCCGACACATGAAACGGTCGCCGTGGATTTTTGAACTTTGTGTAATTTTTTCCGTAACATGACCAGGAACCCCAATTAGTGTACCGCGCATGGCTCGCACTGCGGGCAAGGTGCCTCGCTCCGCTACCGCTGCGCTCGGTACAGGTTACTATTCCCAATCGTTAGTCCACGTGGATGGTAAAGTATGAAAAAGTAAAAAACGTATAAAAAAAAAAAAAGCTACGTCGACCTTTTCATTTGTCGACATTTCATGTGTTGACCATTTGTCCATGTCGACCATTAGTGGTCGACCTAATGAGTGTCGACATTAGCACTGTCGACCATCTGAACGGATACCTGATAACCCGTGTAAGTTAGTAGTCAGAAGCCACCTTTACTTTATTTACCTTCATTTGAAGATGGCATGACATTTTTCACTTTTGTGAACGTTTGGGGTAAATGCAATATCTCAGCTCAGAAAAGTCATAGAAACTGGGATAATTTTTTTTTTTATTTTCAGCACATTTCAAGCTACATTTGTCATATAACCATTTTCCTGCCTCACTTCCTTATGACTGAAATTTAAGGCCAAGGTGAATGGTCAGATGTTTTTAAAGTCTATTTTTTGGATTGTATTTCAGTGGGGAGGAATACAATTTCAGAGCTGTAATTTTGTTTGGGACTCTAGTTCTATACTCAAAGATTTGCCAAACTAGTTTTGAGTTACCTATCTTGTCTACTTTTTTCTTTTTGATTAGAGCACTTTGAAATTGCTTGTTTTTCACCTAAATTGACCTCATATCTCTGGTGGGTGACTTGATTAAAAAAAAAAGTGGAGTTTGATATTCCATTTTTTGATATTCCATTTTTTATGATGCGGTTGCAGCGTTTGGATTGCAAATGCGATCCATAGTACTGCAAATGTAGTAGGTGGTGTTAAACACCAGATACTGCATTTGCATTATTATGGATCGCATTTGCAAAGCTACCTGCGAGTAGCTTTATAAATGCGATCCATGCTGAATTAGCCCCTTAGTACAGACTCTTGGACTTTGAACTTTTAAGGCAACACCTTAACTGGTTCCATCCAGCACAGATTTAAGGATGTGTGGAATAGTTGCTTTAGATGGATTTTTATTAGCTCCACACTATTTAATAAATATCTTCCAAAATCTGCATCATACGATTTAAGAGGTATTTTCCGTTGTTTGTAAGAGTTTATTGATTACAGACTCATAGAAACATGGAATGTGACTTTAGATAAGAACCACTTGTCTGTTCTAGTCTAACAGAGACAAATGTACATGGACACACTACGGATCATATTTGTTGGGACCCAATTAAGCTGCCAGTATATTTTTGGAGTGCGGGAGGAAACCGGAGTACTCAGAGGAAACCCTGCAAGCATGGGGAGAATATAGAAACTCCAACTCACAACAGTCCAGGACTCAAACTCACAACCTCACCTCAACCTTATCTTCTAACAAACCTTAAAAATACTGTTCTGAGTGGGAATATCTACACTTATTTGGGACCTTGTGCTTTTAGGTCGGTGCCAAGCATAGAGATCCTCCTTGGTGACAAACTATTCTTTTATCCGCATTCAAGCTATTAATGCTTTAAACCACGGACTCTTCTTTAGTCTGAAAACTGCACTTTGTACAAAAGGCACCTACATTTTCAACAGAGAAAGTTCCATTACAGGCTGCACATACTTTGTTGTTGTGATTGGAGGCAATCACGAGACCGCCTGTCAGGATCCCAGCGGTCACAATGCTGCCGCCTGAATCTCAGTAGACGGTGAAACGCCACTGCCCAAACACCAGCGCCACAGGCTCTGCTCCCACTCTAGGTGTCCACGACACCCATAGAGGGAGAATATAACATGTGGCGAGCGCAGAGCGCCGCCGAGCCCACAAGGTATTCCGTTGTGACTTGTTATACTTCATTAGTTTCCATATGAACCATATGCACCATATGAAAACTCCATAATCATAGGGGCAAGGATACCTCAAGCAGGTATACTTCAGATGTTTGTCTCCATAAAGCACCAGGGTGCAATTACCCCAATGGGAATGAGCACGGAACAGTGTGCTAGAAATATGGAACGGCCAAACTAGTTCCAAATCCCTTCTCAGTCTACCCAGTCCTTTAATGTTGCACAAAACACCAGCATTCATCCAAGCATGCACTTTTCTCATTTTTATATCCAGATCTGTTCTTGGCTATAGCAGGGTGGTGTCCTTTAGGTAGCATCAGATGGTGTGTCATTAGGCCAAAGAGTAATGCTAGCCATACATCAGAACGATTATCTTTCCAACCAACTAGTTGGTTGGAAAGATAATCTGGCAGTGTGTGGGAGGAAATGATTATCAGCCGTTTGCTCCCACACGCCAAAGAACAGCCAGAAACGGTTGGTCCAATTAGTTGGGAAAATCAAACTTGTTTGATTTTCCCAACTAATCGTTCAGGTGTAGGGGGAACTGTCCCCCAACTGAAAGATAAGCAGGCGGACACTGACCAGTAGTGTCCGCCTACATCTGTCACACTATCTGGATCCCCGGCAGCGGCAGCACTGTGGAGCAGGAGCAGGGGAGGAGGTTCAGGGGCAGTTCATCACTGCTGCCAAGCTGCCCCTGTCACACCGGGACCCTCAGCAGTTGCACCTCACCCGCGATCACGGACCCCCGCATTCCACCCACGGCACCCCCTTATGATTGCGTGTCAGGAGAACCAGGGATGGGCGGCGACAGTAGTTCACTGCTGACCGACTGCCACCATGACACTGGGACCTGAGAGCAGTATCGCCGGAGCAGGAGGAGAACCAGGGGCAGCAGCGGCAGTACTTTACTGCTGCCCCTGTCACACCGGAGTGTGAGCCTTTATCATGAGGCCTTACTCTAGACAAATCACATTGCCCTATGTGGGCACTGCTATTATGTAGCGTTAGGACTGCTGATATCGGAGAAGCCTTGATGCGGCTCAGCAGCTAAACATATCTTTGCAAACGCATGCGACCAATTCTCTGAAATTCTATTACCAGATAGGTTCAGGTATGGTTACAGGTAAATTTTTAGTGTGCTGGGGGGATACCAGGGGGAAGGGGGAAAAGCACCACCCCTCTCTGCTGTTTGTCTGTGACGCCTCCCCCTTTCTAGCACCTGATGTATAATTATCTCCAGGAATGATTTAGCAACTGCCACTGTTTGTCTACACCGGGACCCCTGTCAGCAGCGGAGGTCAGCAGGAACCCGTAGGAAGATAGGGCAAGTGAAGAATATCCCCCCACATGCCCCCGATAACTATATCCACCACCCGCGATCACCTGGCACAATGTGACCCCCTCCTGGTGAGCACAAACCTGAGGATGGTAAACCCCTTCACTGCAGTGTCCCCTGCCAGCGTCCCTCAAATCCCCCCTGGACCATACCCCCCACTGCCAACATCTGGAACAGAGGGAGAGAGAGACAGTTGGCACTAAGGACTTCCCTCCTGCGGCACTCAGGTATCACTACATAATGAACTTGTTTGTGTGTGTGTGTGTGTGTGTGTGTATTAAGATCCGTAAAGGCGGCACTCCAAGTGACTATATGTTAGACAATATTAGTTATATGTTATATATGTTAGACAATATGTTAGCGTTGTTTTGTCAACATTTCATAAGTTGTTTACTTAACTTCTTTCGTCAGGATCCTTGACAAAACAACGGTAACGTAATGTCTTATTTAATAGTCACTTGGAGTGATGCCTTTACGGATCTTTACACTGTATTTGAGACGAGAGGCCATCATGTCTATTTGAGGTACACCTCAAAGATCTGTTACCTCCATGAACACCTCCGGATGGAGTCCCCACTCTCCTGGATGGAGATCGTGTCTGCTAAGGAAGAACACTTCCCAGTTGTCTACTCCCGAAATGAAGATTGCCGACAGCGCCAACGCGTGTTTTTCTGCCCAGAGGATGATTTTTGTTACCTCTGACATTGCAGCTCTGCTCTTCGTACCACCCTGTCGGTTTATGCAAGCCACCGTCGTTACATTGTCCGACTGCACTTGAATGGCTCGATCTCGCAGAAGATGGGCCACTTCAAGAAGACCGTTGTAGATGGCTCTTGGTTTCAGAATGTTTATTGGAAGGCAGGATTCCAGGCTTGACCACCGTCCTTGGAAGGTTTACCCCTGAAGTGACTGCGCCCCAGTCCCGGAGACTTGCATCCGTGGTTAGAAGGATCCAGTCCTGAATCCCGAACCTGCAGCCTTCCAGAAGGTGAGGTAGTTGCAGCCACCAGAGGAGTGAAATCCTGGCTTTCGGCGACAGACGTATTCTCTGGTGCATGTGCAGATGAGATCCCGACCACTTGTCCTGGAGATCCAGTTGGAAGGACAGAGCATGAAACCTTCCGTACTCTAGAGCCTCGTAAGAGGCCACCATCCTCCCCAGAAGGCGAATGCACTGATGAACCGAAACCCGTGCTGGCTTCAGGACATACCGGACCATTGTTTGTATCACCAACGCTTTCTCGTCCGGGAGAAACACCCTCTGCACTTCCGTGTCGAGGATCATTCCCAGAAAAGACAACCTCCTGGTCGGTTCCAAATATGATTTTGGAAGGTTCAGGATCGAACTGTGTTCCCTGAGCAGACGAGTCATGAGAACAATGGACTTCAACAACGTTTCCCTGGATGATGCCTTTATCACCAGATCGTCCAGATATGGGATTATGTTCACCCCCTGTCTGCGGAGGAGAACCATCATCTCTGCCATCACCTTGGTGAACACCCTCGGCAAAGTGAAAAGGCCGAATAGCAGTGACTGAAAGTAATAGTGACTGTCCAACAGTGCAAATCTGAGATAAGCCTGGTGCGGCAGCCAAATCGGAATGTGGAGGTACGCTTCCTTGATATCCAGGGATACCACAAACTCTCCCTCCTCCAGACCTGAAATCACTGCTCTGAGAGACTTCATTTTAAATTGGAACACCCTCAGGTAAGGGTTTAACGATTTCAAGTTCAAAATTGGTTTGACCGAACCATCTGGTTTCGGTACCACGAAAAGGTTTGAATAATAACCCTTGTTTTGCATATGAGGTGGAACTGCGACAATGACCTGTGACATTTCCAATTTTAGGATGGCTTCCTGTAGGATAGCCCTGTCTGTCAGCAAAGCTGGCAAGCCTGATTTGAAGAATCGGTGAGGCGGGAGTTCTTGAAACTCCAGTCTGTACCCTTGGGACACAATATCCAGTACCCAGGGATCCAGGCCGGACGACACCCAGATGTGGCTGAAACGTCCGAATCTCGCGCCCACCAGCCCGTCCCTCCACGCTTTGTGGTCCACCGTCATGCGGAGGATTTTGAGGAACCAGAAGCAGGTCTCTGGTCCTGGGAGCCTGCGGGTGCAAGCTTTTTGGATTTTGCACGACTACCTCTAAAGAAAGTGGTAGGAGGCTTGGACTTTTTTGCCTTAGCAGTCCGAAAGGACTGCGGCACAGCTGCAGAAAATGGTTTCTTCGTAGAAGGTGTAGCAGAGGGAAGGAAAGGTGATTTACCTGCGGTTGCCGTGGAAATCCACGCATCCAACGCTTCCCCAAATAGAGCCTGACCTGTGTAGGGTAGGTTCTCCACTTTTCTCCTGGATTCTGCATCTGCAGACCATTGGCGTAGCCAGAGTTCCCTGCGGGCTGAGACCGTGCAGTCAGCGTACCCAAGTCCTTCATGGATTCCATCATGAACCTCACAGAATCCTGTATGTTACGTAAAAAGAATTCAATGTCACTTCTATCCATTGTATCCAAATCCTCTAGTAATGTGCCTAACCACTTTACTATGGCTTTAGAGTCCATGCACAGGCAATAGTGGGCCTTAACGCCACTTCTGAAGCAGTGTAAATGGATGAGCGTAGTGTCAATCTTACGATCAGCCGGTTCTTTTAACGCGGTAGATCCAGGAACAGGTAAAACCACCTTTTTAGACAGTCTGGAGACAGATGCGTCAACAATGGGTGGGTTTTCCCATCTTCCTCAGGGAAGGGGAAAGCAACCAGATCCCTTTTTGGGATCTGGAATTTTTTTCTCCGGTTTTCCCAGGATTTTTCAAATATAGAGTTTAATTCCTTAGATGCAGGGAAGGTTAGCGAGGCTTTCTTATTATCAGTGAAGTAAGCCTCCTCAACCTGCTCAGGTGTTGTGTCATTAATGTTTAACACATCTCTAATGGCCAAATCATAAGCTGCACCCCCTTAGCAAGGGATGCCGCCCCCCTCAGCAGTATCAGAATCAGTATCCGTGTCATCGTGCACTTGCCCAAATTATGCAAGTTTCTGCGGGAACATGCTAGGGGATTTTGCAGGAATAGGGACAGAGCCTGACTAAACTGCCATAGACTTCAACACCTGAGTTTCAGTCTCAGTATTAGCTACCCTATTAGAGATCTGAGAGATCATTCCTTTGTTAGAAGATAACCACTCAGGCTCAACAATAGGGATCTGAGACAAAGCATTACAATCCTGTGTACATGGAATGGATCCCTCCTGAGAGGAAACATCTTCTGCAGCAATGACACAGAAGGGGACATGTACTAAGCAGTGATAAAAGTGGAGAAGTGAGCCAGTGGAGAAGCTGCCCATGGCAACCACTTTTATCACTGCTTAGCACATGTCCCCCAGAGTCCCTAGACATGGCTATGTGAGATATTAAACGCCCACAGGAAAATGTCAGACGCAGTTCTCACCCCCCCCCCCCCCCCCCCAAGTATGCCACATATACTGGAGCCAACCCACACACAGCGCTTTTTGAGGTAGAACTAATGAAACTACCAGCGCTCTCTGTGTACCTTAATAGACTACCTACCCCCCCCCCCCCCTCCCCTCCCCAGCTCCCTGGTACCGCACAGGATAGCTGGAGTTGCTTGGAGGGACAGCTCTTCCTGTCAGCGTCTGTTGTGTTGTACAGGAACTGCAGGCAGGAAAATGTCGCTGAACGCTGCTGCGTCTGCTCTGAGGAGAAGCTCCGCCCCCTGAACATGGCGCTGCTTCCCGCTCTTCATTATATTATACTGGCCTGAGGATTTCTGCTGGCTGCGATCCAGGGACCCTGACAGGCTTGCTAAGCAGTGTAGGGTATAGGTGCTGGCTCAGGGCGCCCCTTACAGCGCCGCACTATATACTACTGAGCCCCAGAGCGCAGTTAGTACTGCGCTCCCTACCCTGTTGCCGCTATCCTCACACTGGCTCCCCGCTTGCCAGGGGGGGTGGGGGTGGGACGGGGACTCACTCGCCACTTGTCTTCTGGCTCTGTAATGGGGTGGCGGCATGCTGTGGGTGTGAGCGGTCGCCTGGAGTGGCTAACGATCAGCACCCTCAGGAGGTCAGTGTCCTGGCAGCGGAGATAGTGGCTCAGACCTCGCAGGGCGGACACTACTCCCCCCCTTAGTCCCACGAAGCAGGGAGGCTGTTGCCAGCCTCCCTGTAAAATAATAAACTCCAAGAAAAAACTTTTACTAGAGAGACTCTGGAGAGCTCCCCCCTAGCTGTGACCGGCTCCTCCGGACATTTTCTAAACTGAGTCTGGTAGGAGGGGGAATAGAGGATGGAGTTAGCCCACACTCTCAAACTCTTAAAGTGCCAGTGGCTCCTAGTGAACCCGTCTATACCCCTTGATACTAATGTGGACCCCAGCATCCTCTAGGACGTAAGAGAAATATATAGGCACCGGGGCATTCATCGAGAAGATTTGAGTGCCGGTAATACACAGAAAGAGAGAGAGATATAGAACACACACACACACACACACACACACACACACACACACACACACACACACCTCTCTCTCTGCACCCTGACCTCACCCACCTCCTCCAGAACTCGCTCTCTGCACCCACCTCCTCCTGACCTCTCTATCACTTACAGTACATCATACAGTTCCCGCCCAGCACACAGCCAGGTAGGCTGACACGAACAGTAACAAATAGAACACTGCAAGAACATTAGATACATCTCTTTACTGATTCTTACTAAACTTTCGCAACATAATTTATTTATTTATACACTGGTTACAATAATTTGAAACACAATAGTTGAGTGCAGGAATCCAGCACCCTTCCCCGCATTTATCATAATGTGCATTTTTAATGCAGACGTGATTAGGGCGGGCCCGACGCATACGCCAGGTACGCGGGTGCGTAGAGCACCAGAATGAAGAGGGTGCTGCCAGTGGCAAAACTACCATGTTCTCATGGACCGCTACTTCTACCCCACCTCTAAGCTCTAGTACAAAAGAGGACACTTTACCAGTACCCGAATCCCACGCTTACTAATCTGACAGAGGGGCCGAGCTCCTGATCATCTTCAGTGGCGCTCCATTCCGTGTTAACAACAACTTCCGCTGTGTAGTTGGTTCTTATGTAGGGGCCGGGGCCTGCGGTATAACAAGGTGGTTTAGAGGGTGTCAGGAGGACATGTGCCCTGAGCGCCACTAGTGACATGCATAAGTTTTAGCTCTTTAAAAAACCCCTAAGTATTCATTTATTCAAAACATGCAGAAGTAGGCAGCCGTTGTCTGCCTTATTCTAGGACATCACAAATTGGAGAGACGTTGGCTGGCCTACTGAAAGTTGGCTGGTCTGATGAAAAAGTTGGTTATGCGTGTGGAGCACTGTTTTAGTTGGACAGACAAGTTGGAAGGTCTGAGGTATGGCTAGCATAAGCTACAGAAAACAGCAAACATGCCTGGCCTACCTATTCTTTGAGACATGAGAGACCCAGTGGAACAGAAGATGCATTATACACCAGGGATACTGCCTATGGCCCTCATTCCGAGTTGATCGGTCGCAAGGCGAATTTAGCAGAGTTACACACGCTTAGTCTACGCCTACTGGGAGTGTATCTTAGCATCTTAAAAGTGCGAACGAAGTTTACGCAATATTGCGAACAAAAAACACTTAGCAGTTTTAGAGTAGCTCCAGACTTACTCTGCCTGTGCGATCAGTTCAGTGCTTGTCGTTCCTGGTTTGACGTCACAAACACTCCCAGCGTTCGCCCAGACACTCCCCCGTTTCTCCGGCCACTCCTGCGTTTTTTCCGGAAACGGTAGCGTTTTCAGCCACACGCCCATAAAACGCCGTGTTTCCGCCCAGTAACACCCATTTCCTGTCAATCACACTACGATCGCCGAGCGAGGAAAAAGCCGTGAGTAAAAATACTATCTTCATAGCAAAGATACTTGGCGCAGTCGCAGTGCGAATATTGCGCATGCGCACTATGCGGAATTTCACTGCGATGCGATGAAAAATACCGAGCGAACGACTCGGAATGAGGGCCTATAGCAGGAGGTTCCCAAATGCGGTCCTCAAGGCACCCCAACAGTCCAGGATTTAGGTATATCCATGGCTCAGCACAGATGGTTAAATAAAATTGACTAAGATGCTAATTAAGTCACGTGGCCAAGCATGGATACATTTAAAAACAGTTGGGGTGCCTTGAGGACCGCGTTTGGGAACCTCTGGCCTATAGCAATGTCTGCCATTCCAATGCCTCATGATCACGAACATTGCAGATTATGAATGTCTCACATAATCACGTGTGGCTAAGATGTGCGAAGTGGTAGCTAAGGAACCAGATAACCTGTGTGTGTGTGACACTGACAGCTGCTGCACCAGATTACCTGAGCACTAGGTATGTGCAGCGCCGCGCAGCCTGTTCCCCCTGCAGCCGCCTCTGTCCCCTCCATCTGCCTGAGATGCCGTCTCACCGGTGTCTGTCCCCGGCCGGCTGCTGCCCTGGTTGCTTCCTCTGTCTATCCTGCTCTGCCGTACCATCCCTGTCACCACCCATGTCACCCCGCTGCTGCCAGCCACTGCCCTCTGTCTCCCCCAATAGTGCTACAGCTCATACCAGGGATACTGCCTATACTAGCAACGTCTGCCATTCCAGTACCTCATGATCACGATCATTGCAGATTTTGAATGTCTCAAAGAGTCACGTGTGGCTAAGATGTAAAGTGGCAGCTAAGAACCCAATTGTAAGCTGTTATTTAAAAAAAAAAATCAAACATACTAACAACTGGGTACCGTACATGTATAGTGCATATACAGGCTGCATTTCTAAGGTAATTAATACATAAATAACTAAGATACAAGTATTCAGCTTACACTACAGTATGTTCACAAAACCTAAACACACACCATTACCATACCTTGTCAGTAGGTTCTATATCAATTTCTATCTCCTTCCCCGTCAGCGTCTGAAATTATAGACATAACTAAATATATTAAAGGGTTAGGGTTCATTAAATAGTATGCATTGTCACACACTATTACATTAAAATTATATATTTTTTAATGTTATTTTACAAACGCACAGTACTGTGAAAAAGATGCTGCAAAGTAAGAATGCTTTCAAAAAGAGAAGTGTTAATATTATTTTTATCACTTAACAAAACGCAAAGTGAATGAACAGAAGAGAAATCTAAATCAAATCAATATTTGGTGTGGCCCCCCTTTGCATTCAAAACCGCATCAATTCTTCTAAGTACACTTGCACACAGGTCCTTGATAAAGGTCATTTGATGACCGAAACGCGTTGTCAGAGGAGTGTGGACAGCCATTTTTTTTGCTCTCTCCCCTTTAAAAAAGGTATGCTGTACTGTTTTCTCCATATTATAGGATCTCCTCTGGAGGAACTTTGTACCTGGACGCTTCTTGTCTTTTTCATGTTTTTTTTCTTTTTTACTATGTTCCTATTGTTTGGGGACTTTTTTGGGGAACACATTTTAACTGGCTTTAATAATCGTGTAGACACCATATTTTTCTGGCTATATCTGTGGAAGTGGTTGGAAGTTTTTTTGGGACTACTACAGGGACGGCTAAAGCAAGATACCTTTACGTGTTTTGGAGCCTTCTACACTACTGTGAGTGGGGTACGCTTGCCGCTCCATACAGCTGAAAGATAACTTGATGTGCTCGTTGTTTTCATCATCAATAGTGAGTGGGGTACGGACATTTTTATAAAGAAACAGTGATGCTTGGTTTATGGGTAGCTGTAAGAAAGAAACCTTGACAGGCACAACTTTATTTTCACGAGTGTGAGTCAGGGTACGCCCTCATTACAACACCAGTATAACATTTTGTGTGTTCTAAGTTGATTTATAGTAATACACAGTGGCATACATTTTTGTTTACATGCCCATGGTATCTTCATTCAGGCGTTGAGTACAAGGTGGTCCACGACCAAAGCCTACAGTAAAAACCTCCAGACTGCTTTTGGGGCATCATAGCTAAAAATACATTATTTTGAGTGGGGTACTCTTTCTGCACATGTTCTATCTACCCCACCTGCAGCGCACATGGTTTTGCCCAACTACTAACAAATTTGCTCCTGCGATTAACTCTGTATTAGGCCCAGTATCCGATCCGAATTCCACTGAAATAAACGCATTGTATATTCCATGCCATTCCTGTAATAGGTGTACTAGCGCCCAGGATTGTGCCCCCCCCCCTTCCCCCATCTCTTGTATATTCTGTTTTGTGCAAGTACTACACATAGTAATAGTGTAACTTAACATATCATACAATAAAGTCAACTATGTAAGACGAGGACACAGGGAAAGGATAGATTAGTGATGACCATCGACAGCTCCATCATTGATAGTTGATGGGTTTTCACCATCGACAATTAGCCATATATGGTTTGACTATGTACATGCACAGATGGCGCCGGCACTCACCATCAGGCGTTTACCATCGGTGCCCTCCCATTGATGGTGCAAGCACTCAACATCAGACAATAAATGGTCAACTCTTGTAGGGGCAAGAAGTGGTAAATTGCAGGGAGGGAAAAGCAGTTCAACACTCTTTGAGAGTGTACCCAATTTAAGGTCAAGAGGAACCTGAGAACATAGGAAGAGCAGCCATGAAAAGTTGGGAAGATTATGATTATTTCATCAGAGGGCCTCCAGGGGGACAGAGGCATGCCTAGAAGATGGTCAATTAGCATACATAGAATAGCAGTCAGGGTCCCAGAGTAACCTGAACCTCAGTGCTACATACTGGAGGTTGGGTATTTTGAAACAACAAATGCTTAGTATGAGAGTAGGCACATGTCAGGAAGGGGCTGGCTTGAATGTTAACGAAACCAAACTATAGTATTTACACACACAAAATCTATTAGTGACCCTGCAGCAGCACTGCAGCACGGTGTCGCGTCACGTATAGGCCTCGCCGAGTATTCAGTACCCATTATTACACCTCAGGGGGGCATTTTATCTCCCCGCACCCACCCACAGTGATCTGTGCTCTGCTTCATGTACCACCCACACACAGTGCTGGGTGTATTAGTCCCCGACACCAAGCGAGCTGCCTGTTGCTACCCCGGGCCGGATGAACTCTGCGCCCACCTTTACTTTGATCAGCATACTGGCGTCCTGCTGCTGCTGTGTGCGGGCACTCCTCTTACTCTCCGCACTGTGCCGCTGTATTGTCTTCCTGCGTCCGGGGGCGGAACCAGACGTTAGGGGAAGTGGGCGTAGCGGATAGCAAGACCCTCCCCGGGCACATGTATCGGATGACCCCGGCCCGTTATATTCTCCCACTCTCCGTGTCGCCTGTCACTCAGCTTCCCTGTCACTGCTGGGACACATAGGTACCGCCCAGCAGTCAGCGCGATTGGGGGCAACAGATCCCGCCCCGGCATGCATTGCTCGCCGCTTCCTGTAGCCGGGGTCAGGACTCAGGAAGCTGCCAGCAGTAGCCGGATAACGTGTGTGTGTGTGTGTGAGAGTGAGTGTGACAGTGACAGCCGCTGCCCCGGGTTACCTGAGCTAGGTGTGTACAGCGCCGCGCAACCTGCTGCCGCCTCTGTCCCCTCCATCTGCCTGGTGCCTGCCCTCGGCCGGCCGCTGCCCTGGTATTTCTTCTGTATCTAATGCTCTGCAGTACCATCCCTGTCACCCCGCTGCTGCCAGCCACTGCCCTCTGTCTCCCCATATAGTGCTCAGCTCACCTGCCCCAGGTCACCACAGTTGCCACTTACTGCTCTGTTCCCAGGGCTGCCTGTGCTGCTGCCCTGCTATCCGCTGTCATTGGTGCCGCGCACATGTCTCTTCCTGCGGTCACCGGTCTCTGCTGTTCCTGACTGCTGCGTTCCTGCCTCACCTCTATTCTGTGTATCCCACTGTCATCCCGCACTCCGCTGCTGGGCTCATCTGTCTCCCTCTCTACTTCTAGGTTATCATGCCGCGAATAGACAATGACATCAAGCTGGACTTTAAGGATGTTTTGCTGAGGCCGAAGAGAAGTACTTTAAAATCTCGCAGTGAGGTGAATGTTTCATAAATGTAGTCTATTATTTTTTTCTTGCTAAAATCATGTCAGCATGCCGGTTAAAGTAAGAGGATCGCACACAACATACCCTCCAGCTGCACCTTTTTGGCAGATACAGTACCTTTTTTTTATGGTCTGTACCAATTTTTGGCTCTCCAAACTTCCATTGAAAGCATAGCAAAAGGCCCTTTACCCGTAACCACGCCTCCTTTTCGAATTTGTACCGATTTTTGTGTAAAATGTTGGAGGGTATGGTACAGCACACAGATGGGAACAATTTAATTATTTATATGTTTAAACAAATAGTGGTTCTTAGAAATTAAAAAATTGATTAACAACAAGGACAGACGCTCTTTGGAAGCAATCCTGTTTCTAGGATACCGCCAATGTGTCGGCGGAAAGTGTGTAGTAACTCTGGCAGTTTACCACCTCATCGCTCATTTTACCTCACAGAACCGTCATTCATTTCAGTTGTCTCGACACTTACGGCTGAAGAGGATATAACAGGACCATTCTTACATACGGGCAGTTGTACTAAGCATTGGAGAGTGGTAAATTGTAAACAGAGCAACTACCAACCAAACAGCTTCTCTCATTTTTCAAATACAGCCTGTAACAGGGCAGCTAGGAGGCGAGTGGCAGTGATCAATGGGCTTTCTTCACTGTTTAACGCCCACCCAAACATATCCTGTCCCTGGCCCACTTGAGGAATATGTAAAAATAAGAATTTACTTACCGATAATTCTGTTTCTCGTAGTCCGTAGTGGATGCTGGGGACTCCGTCAGGACCATGGGGATTAGCGGCTCCGCAGGAGACAGGGCACAAAAGTAAAAGCTTTAGGACTAGGTGGTGTGCACTGGCTCCTCCCCCTATGACCCTCCTCCAAGCCTCAGTTAGGATACTGTGCCCGGACGAGCGTACACAATAAGGAAAGATTTTGAATCCCGGGTAAGACTCATACCAGCCACACCAATCACACTGTACAACTTGTGATCTGAACCCAGTTAACAGCATGATAACAGAGGAGCCTCTGAAAAGATGGCTCACAACAATAATAACCCGATTTTTGTAACAATAACTATGTACAAGTATTGCAGACAATCCGCACTTGGGATGGGCGCCCAGCATCCACTACGGACTACGAGAAATAGAATTATCGGTAAGTAAATTCTTATTTTCTCTGACGTCCTAAGTGGATGCTGGGGACTCCGTCAGGACCATGGGGATTATACCAAAGCTCCCAAACGGGCGGGAGAGTGCGGATGACTCTGCAGCACCGAATGAGAGAACTCCAGGTCCTCCTCAGCCAGGGTATCAAATTTGTAGAATTTTGCAAACGTGTTTGCCCCTGACCAAGTAGCAGCTCGGCAAAGTTGTAAAGCCGAGACCCCTCGGGCAGCCGCCCAAGATGAGCCCACCTTCCTTGTGGAATGGGCATTTACAGATTTTGGCTGTGGCAGGCCTGCCACGGAATGTGCAAGCTGAATTGTACTACAAATCCAACGAGCAATTGTCTGCTTAGAAGCAGGAGCACCCAGCTTGTTGGGTGCATACAGGATAAACAGCGAGTCAGTTTTCCTGACTCCAGCCGTCCTGGAAATATATATTTTTAGGGCCCTGACAACGTCTAGCAACTTGGAGTCCTCCAAGTCCCTAGTAGCCGCAGGCACCACAATAGGTTGGTTCAGGTGAAACGCTGACACCACCTTAGGGAGAAACTGGGGACGAGTCCGCAGTTCTGCCCTGTCCGAATGGAAAATCAGATATGGGCTTTTGTGAGACAAAGCCGCCAATTCTGACACTCGCCTGGCCGAGGCCAGGGCCAACAGCATGGTCACTTTCCATGTGAGATATTTCAAATCCACAGATTTGAGCGGTTCAAACCAATGTGATTTGAGGAATCCCAGAACTACGTTGAGATCCCACGGTGCCACTGGAGGCACAAAAGGGGGTTGTATATGCAGTACTCCCTTGACGAATGTCTGGACTTCAGGAACTGAAGCCAATTCTTTCTGGAAGAAAATCGACAGGGCCGAAATTTGAACCTTAATGGACCCCAATTTGAGGCCCATAGACACTCCTGTTTGCAGGAAATGCAGGAATCGACCGAGTTGAAATTCCTCCGTGGGGGCCTTCCTAGCCTCACACCACGCAACATATTTTCGCCAAATGCGGTGATAATGTTGTGCGGTCACCTCCTTCCTGGCTTTGACCAGGGTAGGTATGACCTCTTCCGGAATGCCTTTTTCCCTTAGGATCCGGCGTTCAACCGCCATGCCGTCAAACGCAGCCGCGGTAAGTCTTGGTACAGACAGGGTCCTTGCTGAAGCAAGTCCCTTCTTAACGGCAGAGGCCATGGGTCCTCTGTGAGCATCTCTTGAAGTTCCGGGTACCAAGTCCTCCTTGGCCAATCCGGAGCCACGAGTATAGTTCTTACTCCTCTCCGTCTTATAATTCTCAGTACCTTGGGTATGAGAGGAAGAGGAGGGAACACATACACTGACTGGTACACCCACGGTGTTACCAGAGCGTCCACAGCTATTGCCTGAGGGTCCCTTGACCTGGCGCAATACCTGTCCAGTTTTTTGTTGAGGCGGGACGCCATCATGTCCACCTTTGGTTTTTCCCAATGGTTCACAATCATGTGGAAGACTTCCGTGTGAAGTCCCCACTCCCCCGGGTGGAGGTCGTGCCTGCTTAGGAAGTCTGCTTCCCAGTTGTCCACTCCCGGAATGAACACTGCTGACAGTGCTATCACATGATTTTCCGCCCAGCGAAGAATCCTTGCAGTTTCTGCCATTGCCCTCCTGCTTCTTGTGCCGCCCTGTCTGTTTACGTGGGCGACTGCCGTGATGTTGTCCGACTGGATCAGCACCGGCTGACCTTGAAGCAGAGGTCTTGCTAGGCATAGAGCATTGTAAATTGCCCTTAGCTCCAGTATATGTATGTGGAGAGAAGTCTCTAGACTTGACCACGTTCCCTGGAAAATTCTTCCCTGTGTGACTGCTCCCCAGCCTCTCAGGCTGGCATCCGTGGTCACCAGGATCCAATCCTGAATGCCGAATCTGCGGCCCTCTAGTAGATGAGCACTCTGCAGCCACCACAGAAGAGACACCCTTGTCCTCGGAGACAGGGTTATCCGCTGATGCATCTGAAGATGCGATCCGGACCATTTGTCCAGCAGATCCCACTGAAAAGTTCTTGCGTGAAATCTGCCGAATGGAATCGCTTCGTAAGAAGCCACCATTTTTCCCAGGACCCTTGTGCAATGATGCACTGACACTTTTCCTGGTTTTAGGAGGTTCCTGACTAGCTCGGATAACTCCCTGGCTTTCTCCTCCGGGAGAAACACCTTTTTCTGGACTGTGTCCAGAATCATCCCTAGGAACAGCAGACGTGTCGTCGGGATCAGCTGCGATTTTGGAATATTTAGAATCCACCCGTGCTGTTGTAGCAGTACCCGAGATAGTGCTACTCCGACCTCCAACTGTTCCGTGGACTTTGCCCTTATCAGGAGATCGTCCAAGTAAGGGATAATTAAGACGCCTTTTCTTCGAAGGAGAATCATCATTTCGGCCATTACCTTGGTAAAGACCCGGGGTGCCGTGGACAATCCAAACGGCAGCGTCTGAAACTGATAATGACAGTTCTGTACTACGAACCTGAGGTACCCTTGGTGAGAAGGGCAAATTGGGACATGAAGGTAAGCATCCTTGATGTCCAGGGACACCATATAGTCTCCTTCTTCCAGGTTCGCTATCACTGCTCTGAGTGACTCCATCTTGAATTTGAACCTTTGTATGTAAGTGTTCAAAGATTTCAGATTTAGAATAGGTCTCACCGAGCCGTCTGGCTTCGGTACCACAAATAGTGTGGAATAATACCCCTTTCCCTGTTGTAGGAGGGGTACTTTGATTATCACCTGCTGGGAATACAGCTTGTGAATTGCTTCCAATACTGCCTCCCTGTCGGAGGGAGACGTTGGTAAAGCAGACTTCAGGAACCTGCGAGGGGGAGACATCTCGAATTCCAATCTGTACCCCTGGGATACTATCTGTAGGATCCAGGGGTCCACTTGCGAGTGAGCCCACTGCGCGCTGAAACTCTTGAGACGACCCCCCACCGCACCTGAGTCCGCTTGTAAGGCCCCAGCGTCATGCTGAGGACTTGGCAGAAGCGGTGGAGGGCTTCTGTTCCTGGGAAGAGGCTGTCTGCTGCAGTCTTTTTCCCTTTCCTCTACCCCGGGGCAGATATGACTGGCCTTTTGCCCGCTTGCCCTTATGGGGACGAAAGGACTGAGGCTGAAAAGACGGTGTCTTTTTCTGCTGAGAGGTGAGTTGGGGTAAAAAGGTGGATTTTCCAGCTGTTGCCGTGGCCACCAGGTCCGAAAGACCGACCCCAAATAACTCCTCCCCTTTATACGGCAATACTTCCATATGCCGTTTGGAATCCGCATCACCTGACCACTGTCGCGTCCATAAACTTCTTCTGGCAGATATGGACATCGCACTTACTCTTGATGCCAGGGTGCAAATATCCCTCTGTGCATCACGCATATATAGAAACGCATCTTTTAAACGCTCTATAGTCAATAAAATACTGTCCCTGTCCAGGGTATCAATATTTTCAGTCAGGGACTCCGACCACGCCACCCCAGCGCTGCACATCCAGGCTGAGGCAATCGCTGGTCGCAGTATAACACCAGTATGTGTGTTTATACTTTTTAGGACATTTTCCAGCTTCCTATCAACTTGCTCCTTGAGGGCGGCCGTATCAGGAGACGGTAACGCCACTTGTTTTGATAAGCGTGTGAGTGCCTTATCCACCCTAGGGGGTGTTTCCCAACGCGCCCTAACTTCTGGCGGGAAAGGGTATAATGCCAATAATTTCTTAGATATCAGCAATTTTTATCGGGGGAGACCCACGCATCATCACACACTTCATTTAATTCTTCTGATTCAGGAAAAACTACGGGTAGTTTTTTCACACCCCACATAATACCCTTTTTTGTGGTACTTGTAGTATCAGAAATATGCAAAGCCTCCTTCATTGCCGTGATCATGTAACGTGTGGCCCTACTGGAAAATACGTTTGTTTCTTCACCGTCGACACTGGAGTCAGTGTCTGTGTCTGTGTCGACCGACTGAGGTAATGGGCGCTTTAGAGCCCCTGACGGTGTTTGAGACGCCTGGACAGGCACTAACTGACTTGCCGGCTGTCTCATGTCGTCAACAGTTTTTTGTAAAGTGCTGACACTATTACGTAATTCCTTAAATAAGACCATCCAGTCAGGTGTCGACTCCCTAGGGGGTGACATCACTAATACAGGCAATTGCTCCGCCTCCACACCATTTTCCTCCTCATACATGTCGACACACGCGTACCGACACACAGCACACACACAGGGAATGCTCTGATAGAGGACAGGACCCCACTAGCCCTTTGGGGAGACAGAGGGAGAGTTTGCCAGCACACACCAGAGCGCTATATATGTATAGGGACAACCTTATAAATAAGTGTTTCTCCCTTATAGCTGCTATATATGTTTTTATATGCCAAATTAGTGCCCCCCCCTCTCTTTTTTACCCTGTTTCTGTAGTGCAGGACTGCAGGGGAGAGTCAGGGAGACGTCCTTCCAGCGGAGCTGTGAGGGAAAATGGCGCTTGTGTGCTGAGGAGATAGGCTCCGCCCCCTTCACGGCGGCCTTTCTCCCGCTTTTTATGAGGTAAAATGGCATGGGTTAAATACATCCATATAGCCCAGGAGCTATATGTGATGTATTTTTTACCATAAATAGTGTTTTCATTGCGTCTCAGGGCGCCCCCCCCCAGCGCCCTGCACCCTCAGTGACCGGAGTGTGAAGTGTGCTGAGAGCAATGGCGCACAGCTGCAGTGCTGTGCGCTACCTTTCTTGAAGACAAGATGCTTTCTGCCGCCGATTTCTGGACCTCTTCACTCTTCTGGCTCTGTAAGGGGGCCGGCGGCGCGGCTCCGGGACCCATCCATGGCTGGGCCTGTGATCGTCCCTCTGGAGCTAATGTCCAGTAGCCAAGAAGCCCAATCCACTCTGCACGCAGGTGAGTTCGCTTCTTCTCCCCTTAGTCCCTCGATGCAGTGAGCCTGTTGCCAGCAGGACTCACTGAAAATAAAAAAACCTAAGTCTATACTTTTATTCTAAGCAGCTCAGGAGAGCTACCTAGATTGCACCCTTCTCGGCCGGGCACAAAAACCTAACTGAGGCTTGGAGGAGGGTCATAGGGGGAGGAGCCAGTGCACACCACCTAGTCCTAAAGCTTTTACTTTTGTGCCCTGTCTCCTGCGGAGCCGCTAATCCCCATGGTCCTGACGGAGTCCCCAGCATCCACTTAGGACGTCAGAGAAAGGCAACACAATATATGTTCAACACAACTGAAGTATCTTTCCACATGGAGTATCTTTTCACTTACATCTATATGCCTGCACAGAAGTGGCAGCAGAGGAACGTGTATTCCTCTAATATAGTCAACTGGAAAAAATATTGTTTGTTGACTTTTAAATACAATTTTCATGAATCACTCAAAAATGAAAGCTCTCATAGCATGTGATCCCAAAATAAAACTTTGGGGATTTATTAACAACGGCATGACAAATTTTTGAGACTATTTAAAAAATTTTTTTTTAATATTGTCTTTTTGAGAAAATCAAAATGTTTTTGGATGGAATTTTTATTTTTCTATGGAAATATACTGCTGTATTATATATCATATATATCATATATATATATATATATATATATATATATATATATATATATATATATATAAAGAAACGGGTAAGGCACTCCATATAATCAGATACACCGCCGGTGCCGACGTAAAATCAAATAGATATATCCAAGCAAGGACGTGGCACTCGTGCATAACAAAATCACATAATCATATGTAATATGTAACGTTTCAGTGGACTCGCCACTGTCGTCAGACTTTATTGAAAAAAACAGATAAAACATACCTATTTAAACAAAATGAATCTTAACGCTGGACAATCTGCTACATATTTTTTGTCAATCCCTAATACTAAATTAGGGTGCATCAGATGTACGTGTGTAACATGCCAATTTTTATTGGCTGGCGATTCTTTCAATCACCCTCACACCGGTAAAAAAATCATGATTAAATATCGGCTTACATGCAACTCTACGCATACAGTGTATCAGATTATATGCCCTTGTGGGCTGAGTTATATTGGGAAATCAGATAGGAAATTTAAGGAAAGAATGACATGCCACCGCTCAGCCATCAGGAATGCCTTCCAAACGGGGAGCAGTGACCAACCCGTTGCAAGACATTTTGCAGTCTGTAAACATCCTATTAGCAGTCTTCGCTACAGGATGATCGATCATGTTCCCAATGACATAGGAGGTGACCGTAGTTCTAAATTGCTACGACTTGAAGCAAGATGGATATCTAAACTTGATGTAATACATCCAAGAGGTCTTAATGAACATCTATCATACGCCTGTTTTTTATAAACTTTGCCTTTACAAATTTTGATGTTGTTCATTATCAGCTAATTTTTTAAAATTGTGGGGTGAAGTTTGTGTACTTTACCTGTAGGTTTCATTCTGTATATATATGGTGTAAGCGCCTGAATGGCACTATTACCAGATTACACTGATTCCTTAGCCGTATTTACCATATTGTATTTGATGTAGCGCTGCAGGATTTTCGTTTTTGTATTTGGTTTTAGAAAGATACTCTAAACCATAGTACTAACGTTATATTTCATTGTTTCTCTGATATGTTTATTGTTATACTGTATATACCACACATTGCTACTGTTTCATTCATTTTATAGCGCTAAATACGCTTCTCTGCTGGTTTCCATGGTGATGGTTTCATGCACGTAATATGTTAATCAGCACTATGACATCATTTCCTCCCGCCCGGATGTTCGGGCGTGGATCAGCTGAGGGAGTTCACGCGGGTGGTTTAAATAGGTATGTTTTATCTGTTTTTTTCAATAAAGTCTGACGACAGTGGCGAGTCCACTGAAACGTTACATATTACATATGATTATGTGATTTTGTTATGCACGAGTGCCACGTCCTTGCTTGGATATATCTATTTGATTTTACGTCGGCACCGGCGGTGTATCTGATTATATGGAGTGCCTTACCCGTTTCTTTTTGTATAGTTGATCATTTTTAATGATCTTCTTGGTAACGGCAACCAGCTTCTATATTGCTCTATACAAACTATCTTTAAGACTTTTCTCATTCTGGTCCTGTTGCTGGACGTTTTAACAGAGTACTTGCCTAAGGTACTTAGGACTGAGGAAACCCGGTTTGAAGACAGCGTGTCAGTGTGACTTGCAGAGGTCGCAGACAGCCTTAACCACAAGTGGCAATGGAGGAGAATCAGGAGCAGTGGAGTTTGTTCAACTTTCCTGTGGGCGATGTACTTTCCTATTCGGAATCTGATGCAGAGACGATTCTACGCAAAAAAGGTATGCGGGATGAAATACATTCCATGGCCCCGAATATCATCTTCAGAGATCTTCTCAATTTAAAGAAAAAAGAGGTAGACTTTGATTTACATAGTCTATCACTGAGCGACTATTTTCGTTCTAAGAAGATCCCCAGAGGTTTCAGGGTACGGAACTGTCCCACTATTGGGAGACAGGATGCCAGTTTCTGTCGCTGTTGGATAGCTATCCTGAACAAATGTTCTTTAGATTTAATTCTTTTAGTCATCGAGCAATCTACTAAAGAACTGGAAATTACTAGAACCAAAATCGCAGCCTTTGAAAGTTCCAATATGACTACGTTAATTGCAGACAAAGATGGGGACTGGATGAATAAGTTACAAGCCCAAATATCACAATACAAGAAGGATTTGATTGACTTTAAAAGACGTAAATTAGCAAAAGTAGAAGAGGACTATGAAAGACACTCTGTCTACAGATGGCTCTCTGGGAACAGACCTGATGGAAATAAACGTCCGTTTTTTCGTCGACAACAGAAGTATAAATCTCGGTTTGACACTGATTCCTCACAGGAAACTACGAGTGAATCAGAAAAATCCCAGTCTGCTGCTGCCCCTTTAGGGGTGAATATAAAGGCCCCAATCGCCATAGAAAACGAAGATTCACGCGGAGGGGCCACCAATGCGACAGGCAGAGGACGAGGAAGCAGGCCATCGCGCACAAAAACCAAGAAATAGTACATAATTTGTCATCGTACGAACTCTCTGATACAGAACTTAAACTATTGAGCAAAGGTCTCTCTTTTGTGCCCTCTGTCCCTTTTGATAGTTTGCAATGGAATATTGAAAAATATTCGTTGCAACGTAAAATTAAACTCAGGGAGCATTTTGGCTCTAAAGAGAGTTCTGACTCGCAGGTGTCGTTTCCACCTAAATTACAACAATTTCGTAATAAATCAGTGTTTGACCCCTTGTCTAATAATTCTAGCTTGAAAACGTTCATGAGATTATTAGATCATGAAGTTAAAGAAACAGTCTCTTCTGGTGCTAAAACACATCCAAATCTTACCAGATTGGAAAGAGACGCCCTTAAGGCATTATCCATGAACGACAAGCTTATTATTAGACCAGCTGATAAGGGTGGATCGATAGTGCTTCAAGATTTTTGTGATTATAACACTGAAGTATTACGTCAATTATCATCTACTGATGTTTATATGAAATTGCAGGTCAATCCCACAGAGTGTTGTAAGAAAAAACTACTTGAATTGTTGACATATGCATTTGACGTTAAGTTGATTTCTAATGAAGTAATGATTACCTTGGTCCCTCATTTTCCAATTGTGCCTTTGTTTTACTTATTACCTAAGATCCACAAACAGGTATATCCTCCCCCTGGTCGACCGATAGTGTCGGCCAGGGGATCATTATTACAACCTTTATCTGTTTTTCTTGATTCTCTGCTGCAACCCCTATTATTTGAAGAACCTAGTTTTTTGATGGATACCACAGCATTTCTCAACAGATTAGAGTCTGTAGAATCGGTACCTGATGGTTGCTGGTTGGTAACCATCGATGTTGTGAGTTTATATACTTCCATTCCGCATGACATGGGACTAGCAGCAGTTAAAAGATTTCTTGTCAAAAGGCAGGCGTTTGATGCTGGCAAGATTGAAATAATCCTGTTATTGCTAGAATTAGTCCTGACCAATAACTTTTTTCTTTATGACAGACAATTTTTTATGCAAATTCAGGGGTGTGCAATGGGATCGGCTGTATCTCCGACATACGCAAACATTTTGATGTTTGCGATTGAGGAAGATTTATTTTATAACAATGAGATTTTTAAAGCTCAAGCCATCCTTTTTTGCCGCTATATAGATGACCTGTTTGTGATTTGGAAAGGAGACCGAAACTCTTTAATTGACATCTTAGATCAACATAATGCGAGCAACAGTACCATTAAATTCACATTTGATATGAATCAAAGTGAGATTCATTTCTTAGATGCTAAAATTAAGATCCTTGATGGTAAATTAATCACTACAATTTATGTTAAGCCAACTGACCGCAGCCAATTATTACACGCACACAGCTGCCATCCATCATCTCTTAAAAGAGGGCTTCCTTATTCCCAGATGATTCGGATTGTGAGATTAAATAGTGATACTAAATTGGCGACACAACAAATTGACACCTTGATTGTAAAATTATTGAGTAGGGGTTACTCACATAAATTGCTGTTGACAGCCAAAACAAAAGCTTTGTCATTGGATAGATCTTCACTATTGAAGAAGAAAAGCACCAATGGGCCACAAAGAGCGAGGTTTCCTTGGGTCAATAAATTCACCAATAAATCAGAAGCAATTGCCAAAGTTTCTAAAAAGAACTGGCCAATTATTGAAACAGATAAACAGCTACATCTGACTAACACCAATTTAATGCCATGTTACTCTAGGGGTAAAAATCTCAGGGACTATTTGGTTAAGACTGATGTCTCCAAAATGAATCTTAACGCTGGACAATCTGCTACACATTTTTTGTCAATCCCTAATACTAAATTAGGGTGCATCAGATGTACGTGTGTAACATGCCAATTTTTATTGGCTGGCGATTCTTTCAATCACCCTCACACCGGTAAAAAAATCATGATTAAATATCGGCTTACATGCAACTCTACGCATACAGTGTATCAGATTATATGCCCTTGTGGGCTGAGTTATATTGGGAAATCAGATAGGAAATTTAAGGAAAGAATGACATGCCACCGCTCAGCCATCAGGAATGCCTTCCAAACGGGGAGCAGTGACCAACCCGTTGCAAGACATTTTGCAGTCTGTAAACATCCTATTAGCAGTCTTCGCTACAGGATGATCGATCATGTTCCCAATGACATAGGAGGTGACCGTAGTTCTAAATTGCTACGACTTGAAGCAAGATGGATATCTAAACTTGATGTAATACATCCAAGAGGTCTTAATGAACATCTATCATACGCCTGTTTTTTATAAACTTTGCCTTTACAAATTTTGATGTTGTTCATTATCAGCTAATTTTTTAAAATTGTGGGGTGAAGTTTGTGTACTTTACCTGTAGGTTTCATTCTGTATATATATGGTGTAAGCGCCTGAATGGCACTATTACCAGATTACACTGATTCCTTAGCCGTATTTACCATATTGTATTTGATGTAGCGCTGCAGGATTTTCGTTTTTGTATTTGGTTTTAGAAAGATACTCTAAACCATAGTACTAACGTTATATTTCATTGTTTCTCTGATATGTTTATTGTTATACTGTATATACCACACATTGCTAC